>NC_138374.1:70344391-70410127 GCF_054177405.1 Leptonychotes weddellii
TTTTTTTTTTTTTCTTAACATATATTGCATTATTTGTTTCAGAGGTACAGATCTGTGCTATGGTGAGTGCTGTTGAAAATTTTTGTCTGATTCCAATAAAAACAAGCAGCCAGGTTGTTCTCTCATTGTCATGCAAGAACGGTTTCATTTTGGGTCTTAAGTTTCCTTTTTTTACTGTTCTTCTTGGAGTGGATGGCTAACGTAAATGGGAGAGAGCTGGTGAGGCACCATCACTGCCCTCAGTAATGTTACGACCCTCCCCCCCCCCCCCGCCCCGCCGAGCAAATGGCTGGGTCAGTGCAACCTTCAGATTCTCAGCATGTGGCGAGCATTCACTCTCCTTGGAAGCCTGCCATCGATAAGCCAGCTCAGAACCCAACTCTGCTTCAGAAGGTCGACCCAGTAGCTTTCTCTGTCTTTGGGAAGATTTGGTACCTAACAGAAGTGGGGTGGGATTGAAACCCCCTTGTTGGGAGCAAGCCTCCCTTAATCTATTACCTGGGAACCGAAAGAACATTCCCTGGGGCAAGGTGGGCAACAAGATTTTTTTCTTTTTTTTAAGATTTTATTTTGAAGTAATCTCTATACCCGATGTGGGGTTCGAACCTACAGCCCCCGAGGTCGAGAGTCACACGCTCTACGGATTGAGCCAACCAGGTGCTCCATGGGTGACAAGATTTGAGGGTTTGAACTCTGGGGTCCTCCCCTGGGGGATTAAACACTGAATGTTCAGAGGGGGCCCCTCTGTGTCCTCTTTCAAGCTCCTGTGGGGTGGAAACAGAGGACCATCTCCTTACACTGTATTTACTGCACAGATTCCGAAGTCAGCTCTCCCACCTCGTGCATATGAAAATATTTGGAAGCACTCACTTGACTTTGAAATGCTCACAGCATTTTGGGACTCCCCCTTCCCTTGCGTTTTGCTGTAAAATTCACAATCCAGGATTCTCTGGGCAGAGAGCAGTGGGGTAAAAATGAAGTACTTAAAAAAAAAAAAAAAAAACCTTACACCTGTCATGTGGGCAACACCACGGACCTTTTCTTTTGTCTATATCCGGTGTATTGCTTCTGTTCTCATAGCTCACATTGATGCAGCCCCTGCTCGATGCCAGAAATTGTGCCAAGCTCTTCACGGGCGTTAGTTTCTATAATCCCCACCGCAGACCTGTGGGATAGGTACTAAGATTCTGATGTTACAGAAAACGAAACAAAACAAAACCCCAAAATGAAAAGAGGGCAAGTGGGCATATAGCAAGTAAGTGGCTTAACGTTGTGCCATGGGGTTTTTTTAGTGTGTAAAACTGTTCAAACAAACCTGCCCCAAATAGATCATTGTCTTACCCTTGACAGTGCGAAATTAGAATTTCCAGAATCAGGTTTGCCAATCCCTGTCAGGACCTTGTATACTTCAATATTCTCTTCTTTCAATAAGGTGGGGGAAAGCACCAACTGTCTTATTATGTCATGCATTTTATTTTTTTTAAGATTTTATTTATTTATTTATTAGAGAGATCATGAGCAGGGGGGAGGGGTAGAGGGAGAAGCCGACTCCCCGCTGAGCAGGGAGCCCGATGAGGGGCTCGATCTCAGGACCCTGGGATCATGACCTGAGCCGAAGGCAGACACTTAACCGACTGAGTCACCCAGGTGCCCCTATTTCATGCGTTTTAGATCTATGATTGTTTCCCCTCAACTTTCCCTTCTACATGATTTGAAATTGTAATAACAGGCAAACTCTTAACATTCCTGCCAACAGTGTGTTTTGTAATGCCTCGGTCACTTTGCTTTCAACTTAAAACATCATCTGATTTTCCGTATTCCACGAAAGAGTGAAAGGTACAAAGCCGACGTGCATTATTTGAAATTGTGAAAATATAGCAAAAAAAACAAAAACAAAAAACCTCAATGGCAAACAAAAATGGAAAGTAGTTCCATGTGATGAATGAAGGAGGTTTTACTCTTAATGCTGCTTCAAAGATAAAGAATATGAAGTCAAACCCATTTTTAGAGAGAAGCTTGATTTTTTTTTTGAACATGGTAAAGATATTTTATTCTGGCATTAATATAATTTCAACAAAATATTTTGCAATTTGTTTAACAGAAAATGAGTAAGTGTTTACTGAACATCTACTTTGTTCTCAGAATTTAAGGAGAGTATAAGCTATATATAAGAAACAGCTCCTAAAAAAAAAATAAAAAAATAAAAAAAAAAAATAAAAAAATCTTTAAAAAAAAAAAAAAAAAGAAACAGCTCCTGCCCTGGAGAACTTATAATTTAGTGGATGGGAGAAGATGAACACACCAATCAATTGGATTTTACCCAAGGCAGAAATTACTGGGTGTTCTTCTTCTCCTTCTTTCTGGTTCTTCAGCAAGATCTAAAGATTTGTTCTCTAAAATACATCGTGACTCTGTCCTCCTCTTCAGAGAAGCTTGATTTTGAATTTCAGAGTTAGCCTAATTTGGAGGTCCAAGATTAGAGTCCGTTTTCCCTCTATTTATTGTCTGGTTGTTGTGATTCATTCTTTTTTTTTTTTTTAAAGATTTTATTTATTTATTTGACAGAGAGAGACACAGTGAGAGAGAGAGCACAAGCAGGGGGAGTGGGAGAGGGAGAAGCAGGCTTCCCGCTGAGCAGGGAGCCCAATGCGGGGCTCAATCCCAGGACCCTGGGATCATGACCTGAGCTGAAGGCAGACGCTTAACGACTGAGCCACCCAGGCACCCCGATTGTGATTCATTCTTAAACCTGGCTTGAAATGTTGACAGATACTTCACTCTAACCTGCTTCAAGATGTGTCCTTGTGTTCCTCTTAACACTAGAGTCATCCGAAATCGGGCCTTCCCTTGTGGTTCACACCACTGTCCCGTTTGGAGTCACCCACTTGGAGCACAGCACCGAGGATGTGCAGGAGCTAATCTTCCAGAATCTGGAAGGCATCTTGCCAGGCCTGCCTCGACCAGTTGCGACCAAATGCCAGAAATGGAGACATTCTCAGGTAAGCAGAGAATCCGCGGGTGAGGACATAATTTTCTTCATCAGAATTGACTGAGTCAGCAGAACGGACTCCTTTTTCTCATCTCTTCCACTCTGTAGTTCAAGAAATGAACGATGTGATCTCTGGAGCAAATATTTGTTTGCCTCATGTGTAACCGTAAACTTCTACAGGTCTTACTAGCCCGTTATTTCTCGATGAGAGCTGCGTACAATTTTCCCCAAAATCTAGCATCTCGAGACTTACACACCCAAAAGCTGGGGTTTCCTATGCAGGCAAGGCCGGTTATATATCATAATACAGCTGTTTCTCTGGGGTTTTTCTAAATCAGGACTGTGGTTATATAGAAACCACTTTAACCTCCCCAATTTTTTGCAATATGTCAAATTAACCTTGTAAGTGTATTTTGCTACCACAATTTTCATTTTTATTAAGTTCCCACTTTGGTTTTGACTGCCGCCAGCAAAGCTCCTTGGGGGACAAAAGTGAATACCTGTATAATTCAGCTACTTGAGTTGTTTTTCTGGGTTAGATAAACCTGCTGATCGCTCGGCTAGCTCAGACTTCAGGCTCCTTGCACTAAGTAAATGTTGACTTTTCTGAAAATCTCTGCATATTCCAACAGAAGTTTGCAAGTAATTGTAGAAGAAGTCTTTTGATCTGTAAACTCAGTTGTAAAGCCGTTTGGGGACAGTTGCGGCAAAGGGCAGAAGAGAAAAGCAGCAGTGACTATTTTACCCCAAGATCTCCGAGCCCGTGGACTAACCGATTTATCAGCGCTGCTGGTTACCCAACTTGGGAAACCTTTAGGAAAAAATGGTATTGTGAGAAATTGCAGCAGATTTTGTATATTTTACATGCAGGGCTTTCCAAAAATCAGAGGAAATGGTAAATTACTTTCTAAAATACTGCAGCATGCCTGTGTGTTTACCTGTGTCTTCTCAAGTTCAATTATACAGGGAACTTTGGGGAAAATATTTACTTAAACGTATCATGGTCACTTTAGAAGACTTTACTTTTTCCTTTTAAAAGCATTGAAAAAAATCTCAATAGCTAATGTCTTTATGTGCTACTAACTCAATTTTAGGTTGGTTTGAAAAAGAAGACAGGGAAATCATCTTGTTACTGTAATTTGAAGCTAGATGTATTACACGGCAAGTCCTTTTGCAATTTATAAATATTCCTTTAAAAGGAACAATAGTTTGTGAGTTTCTTCTTGTGACTTCCGCAAAATAATTTAATAAGCTGGAAAGATGGGTTAAAATCAACTTATTTCTTCAAACTTAAAATGTGTTAATAGAAATAGATTTGCCCCAACCACAAAATGACCTATTCAAAGTTTGTGCAATATCACAAAATTTAATAAAAAATATTTGAATACAAAGTACATCCAAACCCTAGCCATGATTTTTATTACAATTTGGATATTCTCTTTTGAAATTAACCCAGTGCATTTACAGCTCTGTTGTCACAAAATCTACATTGGCTGCAAAATCTAAAAGGGAGTAAGTTGTTTCATTAAAACTTAGAAGTTTGCATTTTCCAGCATCCATAACCTTCTCATAGTACCTTGAGCATCACCCTACAGAACATAACATCATCATTTATGGCAGAGATCTTGCCTACATCGTGAGATAGATGACGGTGATGATACATAGATGATAGGTAGATAGATAGATGATAGATGGATAGATGGATGGATAGATAGATGATAGATGGATGGATGGATAGATGATAGATAGATGGATAGATGGATGGATAGATAGATAGATAGATAGATAGATAGATAGATAGATAATCTCCCATATCACCTCAGAAAAAGGAATAAGGAATGACAGATCCAGAGACATAATAGGATTTAACTAGTTTTTGGTTATTATTCCCAAGAGAACATTTTGCCAGTGCTTTTCAAAGGTCCATTGTAACCTTTGAAATTTGACATAAATAAATGTGTGCACCCCTCTTCCCTTGCCATCCCGGAACACATGCTCTACCTTCAATAAGCTCACTGATGCACGTGTATGAATATGGTCTACTATGTGCATAGACTGAAGGGAAGGATTGTGTAGGAACAGGAACAGAAAAGAAAGAGGAACAGAAAAGAAAGAGGAACCACCCATTGGTTTTGAACTTCCATTCATTTCTGAGCAGAGGTGCAGTCCCCATACTGGGGAAATCCTACCCATGTCTTCTAGTCTAGGTCCCACCCTATGTTCCTTTTCTTTTCCTCCTCTCCCTCTCCTGTTCCACCCCAAATGTCTCCTATTCTTCACACTCCCCCCTCTTTCTGACAAATGGTAGAGCCCTTCAAACCCTCATTTTATGAAATCCTCGGGAGACCACAGAACTGGCATCCCACACCCCAGGCAGCAGTGGGTGGTGTGGATTCCCCATCCTAGACCCCTTTGTCTCCATTCATTTGATTTTTTTCCCTTTTTTCTCTTCTTTTGCGATCCCTGCCCTGTCAAGGGTAGAGGAGAAGGGGGTGGGGATCAGGAATCATGAGCACCCATAGTGTGCAAGCCAGGAGCTGGGCCATTCAAATATGTGATCTCATTTAACATTGAAAGTAGTCTGATGAGGTTGCTAGTTTTAACCCCCTCTAGCGATGAGAAAACCAAAGCCTCAAAGCCATGAAAGAAATTCCCAAAGATCCCTTGGCTCATAAGGACAAAACCAGTCTTCCCACCTGCCTGTCCTTCCCTGCCTGTCACTGACCCGCTGTGTCATGAGGCTGCTACAACAAGCCACCACCGGCTTAGGAGCGTAAAACAACATAAATTTACTATCTTACAGCTCTGGAGATCAGCAGTCCAGGACGGGTTTCATGGACTAACATCGAAGTGTGGGCAGGCTGTATTTCTTTCTGTAGTCTCTAGGAGAGGAACCATTTTCTTGCCTTTTACAATTGTTAGAAGTTGCCCACATTCCTTGGCTCTGGGCCCTTCCTCCACCTTCAGAGTCAGCAACAGTTCGTCACATCCTCATTGTGCGTCCCTCTGGTTGTTGTGTCTGCCCCTACTCTTCCTTTGAGGACCTTGTGATTACTTTGGGCCTGCCTGGATGTTCCAGGAAAATCTCCCCATCTTGGGCTCAAGTGATCAGCGACGTTTATTCCAGCTGCAACCTTCATTCTCCCTCGGCATGCAACATCACATTCGCAGGTGCTGGGGATTGGGATGTGGGCATCTTTGGACAGGGTTGGGGGGAGTGCGATTTCTGCCTACCACACCCTTTTCCCTCCAGACTTCCTTGGTAGATGCCTTTATGAGGCAGTACCTCCTGCTGTCGTCATCAAAGCTCCAGGGAGAGCAACCCCCTTCCAGGCTCCAGCCCCTCTAAGGAAGTGTCTGCTATGGGAAAGGGGTAAGGGCATATGGGGGGGGGCATTCTAGTTTCCCCACTACTGCTCTCCCACGTCCTGGGCTGCCTTTAAAGTTACAGACCCACAGTGACAGGAAAGGGTGCACGATGTCTGTTCATTACTCATTTAGCTACTCATTGACTCAATAAGCATTTAACAAATGCCTGCGGCATGCCTGGGACCCGGGTCCCCGAACCCCAGGGACTAAGATTTGCTGACGGCCTTCTTCAAAGACACTGGGCTGAATTTTTGGTCTTGAGTAAGATCACGGTGCATTCTTGTGGGCGCAGCTCTGCTGGGAAGAAAGAGGTGGACGAAGGAGGAAGGCGTGTGTCAAAGACTTGGGAGCTGCTCTGTGCCTCCCATTCGGGTTTGCATAAAACACCTGAGGAGGTGGTTTGAACAAACTTAGCAAAGCAATGGCAGGTTTTCAGGGTTCTCAGTCCTCCCTTTGGCACTCTTTGCCCTCCAGAATTTAAATGTTTATCCAGCTCATAGAATTGGATGTCTAAGCTGTGATGCGTTGCATGAAGGCTTCTGAGACCAGCATGATGCATTAATGCCTTCAGTAGGAGAGTAATTGCTGCAAATGCCTTCCCGTGTACCTCGACGGGACAGGTGAGCAGTCCGATGACCCTAATACTCTCACTGCTGTGTACTGTGCTTTTTTCCCTTGTTTCAGGGCTTCTTTTTTTTTTTTTTTAAAGATTTTATTTATTTATTTGAGAGAGCGAGAATGAGAGAGTACATGAGAGGGGGGAGGGTCAGAGGGAGAAGCAGGCTCCTCGCTGAGCAGGGAGCCCGATGCGGGACTCGATCCGGGGACTCCAGGATCGTGACCTGAGCCGAAGGCAGTCGCTTAACCAACTGAGCCACCCAGGCGCCCTGTTTCAGGGCTTCTTGCAATGCCTTGCTCCAACTATCATAAATGTCTGTGATTTGCTTGTGAGTTGAACTCTGATTTTCCCCCACCTTTCTTGAGTCCCCGAAAATGCCAGTCGTTCTTTCCCCTGATTTATTTAGCACACTCATGGAGTACTGTCTTTAAAACAAAAACAAACCAACAAAGAAAAAAACCACTGAATGTATTTTCAAATACCAAGGAAATCAGGAGAGGAATTTAAGGGGAGGGAAGGAAGATGTTGGTATCTCTGGCAAAATAAATGGATCCAGACTAACCTCTTAAGCTTTTGCAGTACAATTAGAAATCAGGTATCTTCTGTAGTTACATTTTTTTTTTAACTTGGTCTTTTGCCCTGAGAGAATGCCTCCTCTCTCCCTAGTGGCAGTCTGTTCATATTTTTAAGACGAATCATGAACTCTTTAAGAATCTAAATAAAAGCAGGGGTGCCTGGGTGGTGCAGATAGTTAAGCATTGGACTCTTGATTTCTGCTCAGGTCATGATCTCAGGGTCGTGAGATGGAGCCCCAAGTTGGGCTCCACACTCAGCCAGGAGTCTGCTTGAGATTCTCTCTGCCCCTCCCCCCCCGATCTCACACACTCTCTCTCAAATAAATAAATCTTTAAAAAAAAAGAATCTGATAAAGACTATGAGCATGAAGGTTCTCATCATTTCAAAATATATATGTACACATGGCCACAAAAATTGCATACAATTATGAGGATTTAGTCCTCCCATGAGTCCCACGTTAAGAGTACCTGCTATAAAGTTTATTCTACTATATCCTGCATAAATCAAGAGCTCTTCTCAGCCCAGTCTTGTGTTGCAGTCAAAGAAACACAATTCCACAACCAAAAGAAATTTAAAATACAGGCATACCTTATTTTATTGCACTTGGCTTTATTGCATGTCATAGATACTATGTTTTTTTAACAAATTTAGGATTTCTGGCAACACTGGGTTGAGCAAATCTATGGGCGCCATTTTTTTTCCAACAGAATGAGCTCACTTCATGTCTCTGTGTCACATTCTGATAATTCTCACAATATTTCAAACTTTTTCCTTATTATTGTATTTATGATGGTGATCTATGCTCAGTGATTATGACTCTCTGAAAGCTCAGATGATGGTGAGCATTTTGTAGCAATAAAATACTTTTAAATTAAAGTATGTATGTTTTTGAATACATAATGCTATCGCACACTTAAATGACTCCAGTACAGTGTAAATGTAAATTTTACATGCATGGGAAACCAAAAGAATTCATTTGACTCACTTTATTGCAATACTTGCTTTACTGTGGTGGTCTGGAACCAAACTCGTGATACCTCCAAGGTGGGCCTGTAACTCCAATCTTTACGAATACCTTTTATGAAACTTTAAAGAATATCCAACATTTGTCATCCTTGCCAGCACTTTTGGAAGTCTCTCTTCTCATTCTCTGTATCTCCCGCTTCTGGAAGCTCCCCCACACCTTCCCTGTGCACCTTTACCTCTTAATTCCCCACTGAAGTTTCCCTGACCAGCAGCCCTGTGGGCTCATCTCTTCCTGTTGTCCTCCCTTCAACCTCCCGTTCACATTCTTCACTTTAACCTTTTTTTTTTCCTTAAACAAGTAACTCTTCACCCTTTTTAGTGCAAATTTCCCATTTTGGCTTCCTCATTACCTCAGTTGGCATAGTCCTTGCCAGGAGTAGAAAGAATAAAAGAGAAAAGAAGGAATGTACAACAGCTTATGGCCAGAATTTTCCTTAGTTGTTTGTGCTTGGTGGGGGGAGAAGGTGCACACACCAAAGAGCCTGAGGCCACCTAGTACTTACATTCTTGCCCTCTGAGATTAATTTTGGATGTGTGATGGTGTCTAGGTCATCCCTGGAAGGTCAAGTAGCAATTCATATTCTCATTTTTTTCTTTTTCTTTCTTACCCATTTCCTGGTGTATCGCCCTCGTTATCTTGTTTTGCTTGGGTTGGAACTAGAAGGCAGTGACTGCTTGCACGAAAATACCAAAATTATAAACCCCAAGGATTGTCCTCTTCAAAATAGTCACCTTGATAAGCTACACCCTTATTTCCACAAGATGGGGCATGTCTTTCAGAGCCTGGCATGTATTCTTTGGCCTATCATTGGTTGGATCAGGTCTTTAGAATTTGAGCTTGAATTCAATGTTTTAGGAACAAAGCCATTTGGACTTAAATCTTTTTAATAAAATGGATGGTCAATTTTGACACTTTTCTTAAACGTTACAGATTCAAACATACGGCCTCCCAGGATAAGTACTCTGAAAAAAAAATAACCATTGTGTTTATCAGTTCAAGTACGTTCCTTGTGTTGCTTGGTAGTTTACGTGCACAGTAAAATCATACTCTATTGGTCCTTCTGATTTTTCTCCCATATTTGTGCTTTATAATTTCTAGATTTTTAATGATGTGATTATGATCTTGGACTCTGGCATCAAACAGATTTAGGTTGAAAGCCTGGCTTTTGGTGGGCCTCTGAGCAAGCTAGACTGCCACACCAAGTCTCAGGGCCCATCTGTGACCAGTAACAACTGAACCTGGCTCATAGGGTTGTGGTTGGAATGAAATGGGGCAACACGGTGGAAAACATTCACCACAGACGCTAGTACGAAGCAAGTTCTCGGGAGATATTACTAAACGCATAGCAAGAGGAGGAAGAGAGGACATGGGGTCATTTCCTAGGAGCCGAGCTCGTGCGTCCCTTTCACTTGCTTTCTTTTCTTGACTACCTCTCTCTCTTTTTTAAAGATTTTATTTACTTATTTGACAAACAGAGACACAGCGAGAGAGGGAACACAAGCAGGGGGAGTGGGAGAGGGAGAAGCAGACTCCCCACTGAGCAGGGAGCCCGACATGGGGCTCGATCCCAGGACGCTGACATGACCTGAGCCGAAGGCAGATGCTTCACCGACTGAGCCACCCAGGCACCCCGACTACCTCTCTTCACAGCCACTTGCTGTCCTACTTTTTCATTTTTCGCACTCTCTTTTCAGAGTTTCTCTCTTCTCTGTGTTCTCTGCTTCACTTCTGCAAATAGCCCTGGACAAGGCATGTTTCTGAAGGACTGATTCAGTGCCAGGTGCTATGACACTTAGTCGTGCCATAGGGACCATTGAATAACATCAGAGCAAGGTGAGACCAAAGAGGTGGACTTGGTGGATGCAAGGAACTCTTGTCAGTTGTTGTTGTTTTTAAAGCTTATACATTTTTCAGCTTCTTGCTATTTATTCCCAGACTGACTTGCACATTCTTTAGTGTTTGGTAGTTAAACATATTTATGCCATTTACGCCATGAGTCAACATTTCCTGGCATGACATTTTGGCCACAAGAGTGCTCTTGCCTATGTGCCATGAGTTTCTGGTAATGTACGGAGAGCCAGAACAGGCCCTTTGGGATCAGTGGACTCTGGCATGATCCAGTCCATCAACAGCAAGACACATTACAGGTGTCAGCACTAAGCTGACCATTCCATTGCGTAATCTCCCACCTCTTTGTCACTGGCTCATTACTGATGAGTTGCTTCGGTTTATTATGAGGTAGCTGCATGTATGTGAGATCATTGGCTGAGAAGTTCTGATCATGGAATTAGGGATGTACAGTCACAGTTTAATTGAAGTTTCTATGAGCAGATATTTCCCCTTTTCACAAAATTCCATATTATGCAAACTATTAAATGTTTTAACACATAGGAATTTAATTAAATCATTTTTTCTTAAGTACTCATGAGACTGACCCTGCCATGTATTCAGAATCACACTTTTTCAGAAGAACTAATTATTTTGGGCAGCATTACTTTATAGAAAACTTTTTAAAGCAGTCTGTCATTTCTCCTGGGCAAATGCTATATATATTCATCTGTAGTCAGTATTACTACTTAAAGCTTGATGATGGAGGTTATTGTATGGGTGTGAACACCCCAAGAGAAGTAGGCCTGATTCCAGCACTATCCCATAAAGGGTAAGTCTACTTGATCTATTTAGGATAGACATCAGCATTATGCTATAAAACTAACAAATAAAAAAGTTCAGTTGCCCAAAGCTATTTATATCCACATTAGAAATTAATAATGTATGTCCATGTTTCCATTTCACACACCTATACTGAGCTCTTACTCTATGCAAGACATTATGCAGGATTCTAAAGACTCAAAGACAGCTCCCTTCCTTCAAGGAGCTTGCTATATAATTAGCAAAGCTGACCAAAAAGCAGATAATCATGAGATAATGTGGTTTGCTATAGGAAAGGTATGTATAATATACTCTGTGAACAAAGGGAGGTTTTTTTAAAGATTTTATTTATTTATTTGATATAGAGTGGGGGGGATAACGAGCATGGGGGAAGGGTAGAGGGAGAAGCAGACTCCCCAGTGAGCAGGGAGCCCAACGTGGGACTCGATCCCAGAACCCTGGGATCATGACCTGAGCTGAAGGCAGATGCTTAACCAACTGAGCCACCCAGGTGCCCGAATACAGAAAGTTTGAGGAGAGTGGCAACACATAGCTTCCTAAGAGAAGACATCACTTGAGCTACAAAATGAAGTCAGACTGGCAGAGGGAATGATGTTCCAACAACAGATGCACTTTCCCAGAGGTGGGAGAGCACAAGGTGCATTCTTTCTTTTCACCTTGGTCTTTGCACCTTGGTCTAAAGTACCTCTTTAAACATGACAGCCCACATCATCATTTTATTACACTGAGTGTGTGTGTGTGTGTGTGTATGTGTGTATTCATTATATATTCTTTCTATATATTCATTCTCTCTCTGTCTCTCAAAAATGCCATTTATTTTTTATTTATTTTTAAAAAATATTTATATATTTATTTTAGAGAGAAAGCACGCATGTGCCAGTTCGGGGAGGGGTAGAGGGAGAGGAAGAGAATCTCAAGCAGACTCCTGGCTCAGTGCGGGAGCCTGACACAGGGCTCAACCTCACGACCCTGAGATCATGACCTGAGCCAAAATCAAGAGTCGGACCCTCAAAGGACTGAGCCACCCAGGCGCCCCACAAAAAATGGCATTTATTAATCCCCTAGTCTGTGTAGCTCACTGGGCTTTGTACTTAACTCACTTCACCCTCCAAGCACCCTGTGGAGTGTCTGCTTCTTCCCCGTTGCACAGATGAGGAAGTTGGGAAATAGAGGCTCAGTACCTTAAAAGCCAGGGCTTTCAAACACCTCACTCTACTGCCAGTAATTGTTTGAGTTCTGGCTTTCCCCCAATTATGACACATTCTCCCATCATCATTCTTCTGCTGCTGTTAGCTAGAAATAATAGTTAACATCTATGCTCTGATTTTAGAAAGCAATTTTCTACTTCTTTCCATTTGATCCTCACAATTCCAACAGATCAGGAAGTAAATATGACTATCTTTGCTTCAAATGAAGAAACTGGGGTTCACGTTGCATGGTTTTCCCTAATGTGACGCAGCTGGTAAGTAGCAAAATAGAAATTGGAATGTTTCATTTTAGATACAAAAGTCCACATTTCACACTGTATGCAAAAATTAACTAAACGTGGATCATAGACCATAAAACCTTAAAGTATAAAACTTCTGGATAAAAACAGGCGAAAATCTTTATGATCTTGAGTTTGGCAAACATTTCTTAGATAAGATACAAAAAGCACAAGCCATAAGAAAATAAATTGATAAATCGGGCTTGATCAAAATTAAAAACAATGTCTTTGAAAGACACTGTTAAGAAAATGAAAGGACAAGACAGAGACTTGGAGAAAACATTTGTAAAAACATGTATCTGATAAGAGACTAGTATCCAGATGATATAAAGACCTGTCACAAATCAGTAATAAGAAAACAAATGGCCCAACTATTTAAAAATGGACAAAAGATTTGGAAGAGCACTTTACTAAAGAAGAGGTTATGAATTTAACCATGGGGATGTAAGCTTTCTACAATGAAAACTGTAAAACATTGCTGAAAGAAATTAAAGGAGACTTAAATACAGGAAAATATACTGTATGTTCATAGATTGGGAGACTTAATTATTGTTTTTGAAGTAAATTCTGTGCCCAATGTGGGGCTTGAACTCACGACCCTGAGATCAAGAGGCACATGCTCTACCAACTGAGCCAGCCAGCTCCCCTGGGAGACTTAAATAATTTTAAAATGGCAATATTACCCACAGTGATCCATAGATCACTTACTGTAATCGCTGTTAAATTCCCAATGGCCTTTGCAGAAATGCTGACCCAAAAATTTATATGGAGTTGCAAGGGACCCCAAATAGCTAAAACAATCTTGAAAAAAGAACAAAGCTAGAGGACTCACACTTTCTGATTTTCAAACTTACTACAAATCTACCCTAATCTAAATAATGTGGTAATGGCATAAGAATAGACATATAGATTAATGGAATAGAACCATGAGTCTGGAAATGAACCCACACTTATGGTTAATTGATTTCTGTTAAGTTTCCCAAAAACATTCAATGGGAAACAATAGTCTCTTCAACACATAGTGCTGGGACAACCAGATATCCACATACAAAAGAATGAGTCGGACCCTTAACTCACACCCCATCCAAAAACTTACCCAAAATGGATTAAAAACCCAACTATGCAAGCTAAAATCATAAAATCTTAGAAGAAAACATAAGGCTGAATCTTCACAACCTTGTATTTGGCAATGGTTTCTTAAATATAACACCAAAAGCATAGGCAACAAGAGAAAAAATAATTTGGACTTCATCAAAATTAATAACTTGTGTGCATCAAAGGATTAAGAAAGTAAAAAGACAGCCCACAGGATGGGAAAAAATATTTGTGAATCACTTATCTGATAAGGGTCTACAATCCAGAATATATAAAGAACTCTTACAACTCAATGGCAAAAAATCAGACAACCCAATTTTAAAATGGGTCAAGGACTTGAATAGACATTTCTTCAAAGAAGAGATACAAATGGTCAACAAGCACATGAAAAGATGCCCAGTGTCCTTAGTTATTAGGGCAATGCAAATTAAAACCACAATGACATACCATCTCATACCCACTAAGATGAATATAATTTGAAAAAAAAGAAAGAAAGAAAAAGGAAAAACAAATCCTGGTAAGGATGTGGAGAAATTAGAATGCTCCTACCTTGCTGGTGGGAATATAAAATGGTTTGGATGTTGTGGAAAACGGTTTGGCAGTTCCTCAATAAGTTATACATAGAATTGCAGGATGACCAAAGTATCCCCCTCCTATATACCCAAAAGAATGGAAAACATGTGTTCAAACAAAACCGTGTCCACAGATGTTCATAGGAGCACTATTCACAGTAACTAAAGGTGGAGATAGGCCAAATGTCCATCATGGACACAAATGGATAAACAAAATATGGTATATCCATAAGATGGATTATCATTCAAGCATAAAAAGCAATGAATTTTACCTCAATTAAAAAATCAATCATTAAAGGGGTACCTGGGTAGTCGGTTAAGCATTTGACTCTTTATTTCAGCTCAGGTCATGATCTCAGGGTCCTGGGGTTGAGCTCCACATTGGGCTCCCCCTCACCTTCTGCCCCACCCCCTGCTCTCTCTCTGTAAAATAAATCAACTGTTAGGTGGGAAATCTGTCTTTAACATAGTTCTAATAAGAGGACCCATGGGAAATTATATAGAATACACATATTAAATATTTGAAGGACAAAAAAAAAAGCAATGAGGTATTGATAAATGCTACAATGTGGATAAACCTTGAAAACATTGTGCTAAGTGAAAGAAACCAGACACAAAGACTACATCTTGAATGGTTCCACTTATATAAAGTATCTCGAATAGGCAAATCCGTAGCGAAAGAAAGCAGATAAGTGTTTGCCAGTGGCTACTACTAATGTCATATGTATTTTAGCACACACAAAAAAGAAGAGATTGGATGGCAATCCACACAAAAAAATGCTGAACATCACTGGTCGTTAGGGAAATGTAAATTAAAACTAAAATGAGATGCCATAACACACCTACTAGAGTGGCTCAAATCAAAAACTCTGAAGGTACCAAGTGTTGGTGAGGATATAAATGGAATCCTCACCTAGCACTGCGGGAATGCAAAATGGCACCAGCCCCTTTAGAAAACACTTTCATAGTTTCTTACGAAGTTAAATACACACTTACCATCTGACCCAAGGGCCCTACTCTTAGGGATTTACCCAAGAGAAATGAAGACATACATCCATATAAAAACTTATTTGCAAATGTTCATAGCAGCTTTATCAATAATTGCCCCAAACTTGGAAATAACCCAAATATTCATCACGTGGTACATGGGCAAAACGTTATACCTCCATACATGAAAAACTACTCAGTAATAAAATGAAACAGGCTGCTACTATCTGCAGTACATGAGTGAATCTCAGAAGCATTATCTAAGTGAAAGAAGCCATACTCAAAGGCTATCTACCGTATCATTCTACCTGAATGGCTTTCTGGAATAGGTAAAATTGTAGGGACAGAAAATTGATCAGTGGTTGGCAAGGGCTATGACTAGGAGAAGGAGATGAACCTACAAAGAGGCTCAAGGGAAATTTTGGGGGGTGACAGAAATGTTCTCTGTATTATTGTTGTGGTAGTTAACATGACTGTGTACATTGTTAAAATTTATAAAACGGTACACATAAACAAGGTTGAATTTCACCATATATAATTTATACCTCATTTAAGCCGACTTTTCAAACCACTTGTTTTTTATCCTCCATTATTGTCTCTCTGAGGAGCACAAGCGTTGATTCTTTTAATTTCACAGTATTGGAAGTAGAAAGGAGGGGGTTGTTTCTGGATCTGAAGATCAAACTGGCGGCAATCTTTCGGCCAAAATCTCACAGCGCAAACAAAAAGCCATTGGGTTCATTCAGCACGATTGAGGACCAGAAGAAAATAATAGCTGTGCTTCTGGGTCATGAAGAAAAAGAAGGGGGAAAAAAAAAAAGAAAAAGAAGGGAAATGGAGTGAGAGAAGTGACGCAGAAGGATTGAATTGGCGGGGAACCAAGCTGCTGTTAAATGGGGGAGAAGTCATGATTAGGCCCACTTGAGTAGGAAAGATGATTTTAGCTTCATGTCTAGACTCACATATCCAAAGCGTTTTTGGCCTTCTGCATCCTAGGATCCCAAGCAATTGGAGCCTTGGAGAGACTGTGGCACAACGTTTATATTTAGATGAAAACAAGAGGATCCCAGTCTGTTAGATCACCTTCTGGCCTGTCCCCCCAGCACCCTACGCAGGCTTGCCAACTACACATATTTGTAGAGTTTATGCATGAATATACTAAACCTTGCTGAAGGGCAGGAGAATTTCCTATTAAATTAAAAACTCTAAAGGGGACTGTAATACGACCATTGTTTTGTCTGTTATCACTGCAAGAGTACTAGGGAAAACAGTATCTCATTCTTGATTGTGTGCTTGTGAACAACTCCTCGTCGAAATAGACTGCTCCAGTGTTTTCAGGACTCTGAAAGATAGAATAGATCTCTAAACAGGTTGAATATAGACCTCAGGAATTGAATATACAGTTTGAGCAAAATATGTCCTTCACCGTTCAAGCCCCACTAAAGCTGCTACATGGATCATATAATTGATTTGTGGCGCTTCCTGCTCACATCTACCCCATGGTTTATTAAAATAGAATAGACAAATACCAATAAAGCGAAAAGCTCCACTGAGAATTGACCAAACCACATCACTTTCTTCACACCTAGGGTATTCCAACCAATAGTAATTTTACAGCGACTGTCCGTAGTCCCAGACACAGAGTTCTGCAGCCGGGAGCCCACAGCACAAGCAAACCTTCTCCCTAAAGCACAACAAAGAAACGGGTTTATGAAATCACCATTAAATATAATAGAACACCGGAAAGACGTGTTGAACAGAAGCAAGAGGATGTGATGAACATAATGCATAAGAACCAATTAACAATGTTGATAAAGCTCTTTGTGAATACAGAGGACTGTAACATAGGAAACTCTCAAACACCAGTGGCCACAAGAAGTGCAATTTTTTTTTTAAGGAAATATGCCTAAAAATAGACTAAGTGGAATAATCAGCCCTCCCATTTATCATTATTATCCCAGTTCTCAGTATCACTTATCTTCAATAATATGCAGCGTATGGTTAAGAAATAACCCGTATCATCACTTGTCTTAATCATACGGCAAATATATTCCATATGTGTAGGACCTCGGGCTGTACCACAAACCTCTGAGCACAGAGAGTTGACTGTTCTAAGAGAGAACTTTTAAAAGATAAAGACATAAGTTGGCTAGGTCACCCAGAAGAATTGGTTTCTTTCCTCCCTGACACCTAGAGCTTTCTAGAATGCATTCCCCTTGTCCCAGGAAAGAAAGTTATTTAAAGGAATATTTAGACTTCATGTCTGTGCAGGCTCACTGCCGCTTTGACATGAACTAGAAACATCGCGGACTGGGTCACTCGGGTCTCCAGTTTTAAAAATAAAGACAAACATCTGTATGTCCTATCACGCCCCCGCACACACACTCATGTTCACACATACACACTCGTCTAGTTCGATCTTACACACTTTCCAGGGTGTTCTTCACGGTACCATTTTATGAGGTGAGGTGGAATTGTCTGGGTAGGAAACTGTCTTCACTTGCTGTTTTGAAATTCAGGTTGAGTCAGATACCCCCGGTGCCTTTGCCTGGGATCTACAAAAGGTGAGCCTGAGGCCGCGAATCCCGCTTTCTGGGGGTCAGAGAAAGGAGCATAGGTACCCGAAGAAGAGTGGTCTCCTGGACGGTGCAAAAGAGGAAGAGCTGAGTTAGAATGGGCAGGTGTCGAGGGCGATGACACAGAAGGAAGTAAGTAACACGGTAATTCCGAAGGTAAAGGAAATTTCAGAGACTGAAACAACAATAAAGAAAATTATTATCATAGAGAGAAGAAAAAGTTCCTCCACGTTTAAAGACCATTCGAACACAGAGAATTTAAAACTTTCAAAAGTTTGAATTAGTTTTTGGTGGGCCCATGTGCACACATCCTTTGAGCAAACATTTATTCAACACCAGCCACATACAATGGAGGAGGAGATGCAGGGAATACGAAAATGAAAAAAAAATAACCGTCAACAAAACAAAACAACCCCCGTAGCTCCCTGTTTCTGAGGACTTGCAAAGCTTTTAAATAACAAATATTTCTTACCAGATTGCAATTTGGTGAGTTAAGTGTAGCGGAATCAGCAACCTTTTACGGCATTTTCATTAGTCCCCAAAGGGATTTTTTTTAAAAAATAAAAGAAAGGGATAGAAACACTACATTTTTAATTTAGCCAATAGCACACATTTTTTTTTCCTCAAGAAAAAAATGCTGAGGGGTTAATATTATTTTTCACTGACCCATCAATGAAGTCTCATCCTTTTAGACCGCCTGGGCTGGATCCCCATCTATAAAGATGTAAACAGACATTTCCACTAACATGAGCACAAGCCCTGGTCTCTCGTCCTTTTGTTTACATTTCTCCCTGTTTTTGTAAACAGGAATATGATAGATGCTTCAAACCAGTGCCTTGGGAACGTGGTAGGAATGGGGAAATGTATACATAGAATCAACACAGACCACATTTTCTCCCTAGCCTCATGCAGTTTGAAGGTAGGCATTTATTCTGCATTTGATGAAGCCTTTTCCCCTAACCCCGATTTTTCTCTACAGCCTTAAGTTTACTACCTGAGTATTTAGCTGCAGGTGAACAGATGAAGGATGTGTTACCCCAGATTCTAGTTCTAGCTAGATGAATATTTGGATAGAAGAGAGATTGCACAAGTTTCTGGGAAATGAGTCGTACACAAGATTTTATTCCATTTTTAAAAATTACTTACCTACTCACCAAGTCCAAACGAAGGTTATGCAGTGTTACCTGAGATTACTGGTGGTTTCTGCAAGCTGACCTCCGCTTCCCAGCACCCCCACCCCCTTTATGGAAAACATTCCTCAGGCTGAACATCTCTGTGCTCTGAGCCACATCAAGCACCTCACTGCGTAGTAGTGGTTCCAAGCATTTTTATTTCATGGACCAGTAAAATCCCTCTAAATGTTTTGGGAACCAGTATAATATTGCTATCTTTGCATTCTGCAATTAAGAATTTAAAAAGTAAAAACACGGCCACAAGAATTTAATGGAAGGAATAACCAAAAAAAAAAAAAAATAGCAAAGATAGAACCTCATAACCAATTTATAAGTAGAATACATTTAGCTCTGTGAAAAAGCTCATAATTCTCCTTATTTTTTCTCTTCTTGCAATAGATTGACTTTTGGGAACCACTATCTTTGAGCTTTGCATTGAGGCCATAAAAGAATAAGTTAACCAAGTATTCAATTTCTGCTGTTTATGTACCATGGCATGGATTCAGGTTTTTACTGTCTGCAGAGTAGAGGGTTCAGGTTTTTACTGTCTGCAGAGTAGAGGAAGTGAAGAAATGTAGGAATCAGCCCCATATCATCTCAGCCCTTCTAGCTATTCATATTGCCGGTGTGGCCCATAGCTCAGAAGGGGACTGTCACTCAGAGCTTGCCCCCGTCAAGTTAGTGTGCAACTAGGAGACAGTAAGCTTTCCCCGGATGCCGGGAACAGTCGGAGGTAAGAGCCACCCTCCGACACTGGAATTGTTAGAAATCAATTTTAAAAATTCAGTGTGATTATCAAAAGCACAAGGGAAGCCTCAGACATCTCCGTTTGTCCAAGACGCAGGCATACGCAAGTCCGATTGACGTGACCCTCAGGAACATAAGGCAACGTAAGAAAGCCATAAAAGTACTCAGTCATTTATAGCACCTGGGTTGGTTGGTTTGTAATGTGAATTATTTCAAATGCAATTGCAAACTAGAAAATCAGTGTCATGGGGAATAGTATCGGTCTCGGACATGTTTATGTTTTCAAGCGCTCTGGGTAAATTTCCTCACAAGCAAAGAGGAAGCCTTAGCAAATAGGGAGGTCTGAAGAAAAACCTGAAAACCTCCAGAGGTGCCTTTCTTTAGGACAAACCGTGGTTGTCATGGTGGCCTTAACAACCGTTGGGTTTTCTGCCTTGGTAAGCTCTTCCACAAACCTGTCGGTGCTGATGACGAAATCACAAAGACATTTCCCCCTCAGTGAAATATGAATTGATGAAGAAGGCTACATCCTGGATATTTTAAATTTAAATCAAAATGGTGTCTTTTAGGGATGCCTGGGTGGCTCAGTTGGTTGGGTGGCTGCCTTCGGCTCAGGTCATGATCCCAGAGTCCCAGGATCGAGCCCCACATCGGGCTCCCTGCTCAGCGCGGAGTCTGCTTCTCCCTCTCCCTCTGCTGCTCCCCCTGCTTGTGCTCTCTCTCTCAAATAAATAAATAAAATCTTTTAAAAAATGGTCTTTTAGGAGCAACTGCCCCCCAGGGCCTATATCTTGAAGGAGGAAGCCTAAGCCACAGAGATGTCACTAGATGCAGAGGCTGGGAGAACGTCCATCATGCTGGTCACTCTACTATGATGCGTATTGTTTGTGTTAGTGCTCGGGTCAGAGTTCTATCGGTTTCGAATTATCTGCTCCAACCCTACTTTTCCCATGAACCCTGATAGTTTTGTAGTATTGTGGCCAGAGCCAAAGTACCTGTCTTATTTTCACACGGCTGTCAAAGCCCCACTGTGACCCATGGAGGGACAAAGGCATGGAGGGACGTTAGGAATTAAGGGCTGGGGGTGGTTATTAGAAGAAATGAGAAGTGGGTGTCTGGCATCATCTAGAGGAAATCACTCCTGATGTGCTCCTAATTCTTGGCTCTGAAACATGTCTGGTTTGGACAAAAGCAATGCATCATACTCTCCTGGCTTCATGAGAAAAGAAGAAAAAAAAAAAACAGTGAAAAATATTTAATTCGTTTATTTGTAATTACGTGGTTGCTCTTCAGGCTTCGAACCCAGGATGGTTTTATAGGATTCCTCTCAAGTGCCAAGTCCAGTTGATCTGCCTGAAGCCATCAGGTGGGGAGGATGCTTCGGCCACATCTGGGCTCCATGGGAAAGAATGCCACAATCAATTAGTGGCATCTGTCCGGAGATGCGGCACAGGGGTCACCCCAATCGCAGGGGTGAGGAGATGAATGGGCTGGGAAGACAACCACACGTGGTCCTGGAATCCATACGTTTACCTTTGGAAAGGAACAGATTGATTCTCTGTCGGTTTCACCTGAGGCTGTTCCTTTGGATGAACTGAGAACGTGGAGGGTTTAAACTAGCAATGCTGAAGACAGTCGCATAGGGACCCAGAGATGCTGTGACCAGAAAAAGCCCTGCTTCAAGGATCCTGCTGCTCATTATCTTTGGACTTGCTATGCATTTACTCATATTAAGTACCCACCATACTTCTCTCCTTCCCCCATTTTTTAAATTAGTTTCAGGGGTAGAATTTAGTGATTCATCAGTTGCATACAACACCCAGTGCTCATTCTGTCAAGTGCCCTCCTTAATGCCCATCACCCCATCCCCTTACCCCATTTTATATTTGCCATATTTCATTGCTTGTGAGACACCACGGAGTCGGGATACACCAGGACTCAGTCAGGAGGTTGTTTTCACACATGTGAACATGGCTATTTGGGGTGGATTAACAGTGGGACCGCCACTGTAACCCCTTGATATTTTAATTAACAAATTATGTGAGGACCATTTGAGAAAAGAGTATGAGTCCTGGTCGCTGTCTGGAAACCTTTCTTCCCTGCCACAGAGAAAGTGCATGACCAGAACTTGCAAGACGGGTATCAGTGGCTCCGAGAAAATGCCAGAAAGTACAATCCAGTGGAGCACTCATGTAAGAAATGCTCTAGGAGGCACAGAGGACAGACTGTGATGTGGGGAGGAGCACGGATGTGGACAACTCTGAGTTAGAGTGGGGAAGTCACGCTCTATATGCGAAGACATTTTTGGAACGGCTTAACCAGTATTCCTCTTTTATGTCCTTTCTAGTTTTGCAAAAGAACTACTTGTAGATAAGTACAAGAGAACTATTCTAGTAAATATAAAGCTATGTGTCACGTTGCCACCATTTTTCTTCCTCATTGGCGCATAAAATACTGGTGCGTCTTCCGGTTGACCGTGCCTTAGATTCAGTGAAGTACAGTATAATTTACATCTCTGACAAGTGAGGAAATGCAGGAGCAAGAAGCTAATTGTTGAAATGTTGTCACATTTTCTTATCAGGTTGGTTGAGCATGTAGGGTTAGAACCGGTGAGACCTCATCTTGCTGTGCCCACATGGATGTCCCTTAGTGCCACATTTCGGAAAGGTTGGTTTTAAGGAACCAAATCATGGGCTGGACAGCTAACTAGAATGGATCAACCTAAAATATGGCCGTGCTTGAGGCCACACAGCAAGATTGTTGTGTTTGGGTAGATGCCTGAGCTTTCGCCGTCAGCTGAGGTGCGGAAGGAAGAATGCATGTCACCAAGTGTATCGCTGGATTATTTTTTGCTAATTAGCACCTTCATGTTGTTGACAATCCCCATTTTGAAGTCGCTGTTAGCCTTCTGGTCTGCTCCTCTCTCTTGTCATCTTTAATTTCATTCTCACACCTGAGGGACTCCTTGTGTGTATGTTTACAGCTAATAATCACGACACAAAGAACCCATTAGGTTAAGCCATGTGAAGATGGACAATATTTAACATCTGTGACCTGCAGAGTCAGCAGCTTTGTGTGGTTCTGCTTCATATATGACACATGAGATGTTCACATGAAACAGTTCACATGACGAGAGGACAGCCCTGAATTTGTCACTATTGAGAGCATCCTAAATACAGTATCTCTTCCATTTGAGCTTCTGCCAGCTCAGTGGGTGCCTCTGAATAACACTTTTTGTGTAAATGGTTCCCTTTGAAGACCTTCATTTGATCAATTGCGTGTACGATATTGTCTTTTTTTTTTTTTTTAACTCAATAAACGTTCATTGCACACGTAATAGAGGCTAGGCACAATCCCCAGCCTTGGATACAAGGATTGGTGCGGCCCAGCCCCTGCTCTTCGAGGCATGCAGTCTAGGAAGGGAGACAAATCTGGACGTAATTACAGTGCAAAACAGCAAGTAACATCACAGATAAAATAACTCGCTGTAAAGGCTCTTGCCCTGCCCGGCAGAGCACGAAGACCTCAGTGCAGGTGACGTTTGTGCTGCTTCTAGAAGGGCAGCGAAGAGGGGGGAATGGTACACCATCACCCCGCAGGACGGCTGGTTCAAAGTCACAGAAACACGACAAAGAAGAGCGTGTTTGAAGCACGCTTCAAGGTGAGTCCACCTAAACGCCGTGAGATTGATTTCCTCCCCAAACTGCAGACTTGGCCAATCAGCAGCCCAGTCTTCCAGCCACGTGACCTCGCATCTGGCCCGTACCAGTCATCAAACGGAATTACACGGCACCGACAAACTGTCAGCTCACCCTGGGCAGAACGTTCTCCCACCAGCTCCCTCCTGCTTAATACCTGTTAATGTGCAGTAGTGATGGTTTATCTGTACCGGGATGTCAACTGAAATGTGTCAGAACTTTACCACACATGGAGATTTGTGTGTGTGTGTGTGTAAATTATATATAGACATACACGTATGTATATATGAGTACATATGAATGAGCTATCCCATTTATGTGATTTTCTAGATGCGTTAAGCTAAGAGACCATCAAAGTTTTTGTTTTGTTTTAAAAATAATACATATATATGGACATGCATTATTTTGTATTATACATATGTGCATTCGTATATATGTATATGAATGAGTTACTCTGTTTATATGAATTTTCAGATGCATAAAACTACCAGTGACTATCAAACATTTTTGTTTGTTTTATTTAAATTAAGTCTTCAGGGGCGCCTGGGTGGCTCAGTCGTTAAGCGTCTGCCTTCAGCTCAGGTCGTGATCTCACGTCCTGGGATCGAGCCCCACATCGGACTCCCTGCTCAACGGGAAGCCTGCTGCTCCCTCTCCTGCTCCCCCTGCTTGTGTTCCCTCTCTTGCTGTGTCTCTCTCTGTCAAATAAATGGATGAAATCTTAAATAAATAAATAAATAAATAAATAAATAATCAAGTCTTCATGGAAATATTTCTGAAAGTGTCAGAAGGGTGAGTTCTGGAGTCCGCGTGCTCTGTTCGGATCTCTGTTTCTTCACCTCCTAGCTCTCTGTCCTTGGGCAGGTGACAAATCTTCCTGAGTCTCAGTGTTCTCCTCTATAAAATGAGAATAGCAGTAACCGCCTCACAGGGTGGCTGTGTTCATTAAATGGGTGCACATGTAAAGCATGTGTATGCAGCAAACATTCAAGAAATGCTAACAAGTAATACTTTATGCATATTAGAACTGGTTCTTGAATATTGGGGCCATTATTATGAGCTATGAAAACATAGCTGGCACCCTCATGGCCTATTAAAAGTCAGAAAATGATTTGCCCCTCTACTCAATGGTCCCAGACTGCCAAGCTTCTGCCCAGTCTTGTCTGGATTTTGAATGTTTATATAACATCCCTTGTTTTCAGACTACCAGCTCTCACACTCTGAAATCATTAATATGTATGAGAACCTAACAGTTTTCCCTTAGTGTTTCACTGGCAAATCAAATAATCCAACCTGTTTAAATTCTATCTGAAGTAGGAATTTAGGGGCGCCTGGGTGGCTCAGTTGGTTAAGCGTCCAACTCTTGATTTCAGTTCAGGTCATGATCTCAGGGTTATGAGATCGAGCCCTGCATCGGGCTCCACACTGAGTGTGGAGCCTGCTTGTCCCTCTCCCTACACCTCTGTTCCTCCCCTTGCTTGCACAAGCACTCTCTCAAATAAATAAATAAGTAAAATCTTTAAAAAATTAAAATAAAATAAAGTAGGAATTTAAAGGCTCTGACTGAACACCCAAGTCTGTGCTTCAGTGTCCACACTCTGTGTTGTCTGTTATATCCACTCAAAGATCTTGTGAGCCGATTTCAAGATTATTAGCTATGGAAAGACAAATGCTGCATGAGCTCACTTCTATGCAGAATCTAAACTAGTCAGACTCATAGAAGCAGAGAGTAGAATGGTGAAGACTAGGAGCTGGTGGGAGGGGGGAATGAGATGTTGGTCCAAGGTACGAAGTTTCAGTGACACAGGGTAAGTCTGTTCCGGGGATCTAATGTGCAGCAACATGACTTAGTTACCAGTACTGTACTGCGGTCTTGAAATTTCCTAAGACGATAGATCATAAAGTGATTCACCAGAAAGAAAGGAGGGAGGGAGGAAAAGAAGGGAGAGGAGAAGAGAGGAGAGTAGAGGAAAGGAAGGAAAAATGATAACTGAGCTGATGATATATTAGTTAGCTTGATTATGATGATGATTTTACAATGTATACATATGTGTATCAAAACATCAAGTTGTACTCCTTAAATATATACAATTTTTATTTGTCAATTATACTCCAATAAAGCTGGGAAAAATCAAATTGCAATTGAACATAATAAAACTATGGTATAATTTTTAAGTAGGCTCCACGCTGGGTGAGGAGCCTCATGAGGGGCTTGAACTCAAGACCCAGGGATCAAGACCTGAGCTGAGATCAAGAGTTGGACACTTCACCGACTGAGCCACCCAGACACCCCCTGTGGCATAACTTTTAAAGAAGATTATCTGCAGTGTGTATGAAAGATGCTGCTCCTATCAAGTGACCTCCAGGAAAACGAGAGGATGCTCTTAAAATTTTACATTCGTATCTGAGCAACACAGGACTTTAAACGTCCCTATCTTTAGTGATTCAACAAAGAAATAATTGTAACTAACCTCCTTATTAAAGCTAAATATGGCTTATAAAAAAATCTATGCAAACTTTTTCTGGTTTTAAAAAATCGTCCAAGCATGTACTAACTCAGCTTACCTAGAACCAAATCTCAACCCCATAATCCAGATAGCATTTGATACATTTCTTGATTTTTTTTGGTAATTTTTAAATAAACAACTCCTTGTGGGCCTTAGCCTATTACTTTCCATGAACACGTATAAGAGACCAGAACTGCCCTGTTGTAGTCTGTGTGAATGTCATGCCCTGAAGTTGTGCAGGGAAGCAACCCCAAGTGAGATTGACTTTTTTTTTTTATAAAGGAGGAGATTTTATTGATTTATTTTTTAAGTAAACTCTACCCCCAACATGGGGCTCGAACTCACAACCCCAAGATCAAGAGTCGCATGCTCTATCGACTGAGTCAGCTGGGCACCCCAAGATTGCCTTTATAATAAGTTTGTGTGATTTGTTTTTTAGGGGGTTTTGGTTCTCCAGGAGCCAAACTGTCTCATGTCCAAGATGACTGTGTTCACACACCCCTGTCGCCCGCTCATTCTTCTGGCTGTGAATGCTTATTAGCAACATCCTTCCCAATTTTCAGAATATTTTTCTCAGGAAATAACCTCTATGCCTTTTCAGCATTTCAAATGTTATAAACCTCGTTCTATAAAATAAAATAAATCCCAGACTTTAGCTAATTCTCTCCCCTTTGGCTCATAAGTGGTAAATTCTTTTTTTTTTTTTTTTAAAGATTTATTTATTTATTTATTTTAGAGAGAGAGAGCGTGCAAGTCGGGGCAGGGGCAGAGAGAGAATCTCAAGCAGACTCCCTGCTGAGCGTGGAGCCCTACATGGGGCTCGATCTCATGACCCTGACCTGAGCCGAAACCAAGAATCAGGCACCCAACTGACTGAGCTACCCAGGTGCCCCTCATAAGTAGTAAATTCTACATTTTTAATAGACTTTTGTTTAGAAGTATTATACATTTTAATTCCAAAACACTAAGTGCCTCTTATCTTGCCTCTCAGCCATGTCCCTTCTTCTGATTAGCCCCTTTCCAAAACACACTTTGTTCTCTCTTGCTCATGGACTATGGGGCCTTTATGCTTGCTGCTCATTCTCTTTGGAAAGCCTTATCCCTGTTTCTTAAACTCCTACGTGTCCATCAGAACTCAAGTGATATGACCCGTCCCCTCCCCTTTGAAGGCTTTTCTATCTGGGTGTGCTGGGTTGGGTACCCCCAGGTGTTCCCATAGTGCCCTCTTACTCACCCTGTCTTAGCCCTTAGATGCTGTCATATGCCCGCACTCTGTGCTGAACTGGAAAATCCTTAAGGACACATTCCTTCTCTCTTTTCTGTTTCCCTTGTCTAGCACGTCACAGGGACTCCATTATTGGTAAATAATTTCATGAATATCATTTCCCCCTTATACAAAAAAAAAAAAAACACTGTACTTCCAGCTAATTGAGCCTATCATGACCTACTAATTTTCAAGTTCTGATAAGTGTGTCAACTAACTGAAAATGTCAACATTTGAGAAGGTCAGCATGACTACTTGGGTGAGGAGAGGGGCTTAGGGGTCTCGGTTTTGTGAGACATGGCGATTTCTTCAGGTGGGTGCTGACATCACAGCACAAGAGGGCAGAGAACGTCAACCACAATCCTTTTGTGTTGTAGTTATTGTTGTTTTTAACCTTTTCAGGTTACAAATGCTGCCATCAACTCCCATGGCCAGTTGACTCTTCATCTCAAACCTTTCCTTGTGTGTGGAGGGGATGCGTTCACCCAGTCCAACTTCGATGGCTGCATCACTTCTGCCCGGTGTGTTCTAGAAGCTTTAAAGAACCATGTTTAGCACTTGTATCTTTGTCCTCTGTGTGAGCTTCGGGTTTTTGTTTTCACAAGTTTCTGTTATCGATTATTTTGCTCTCTATTTTGTTGAGAGAAATTACTGGAAAATTTTTCAAATGGAGTATAAAATTGATTTTATGATTTTGACAGTTACAACCCATGCTAGAATGAAAATTCCTTGTACCATGCACCTTTCATGGTGTTTCTGAATTGTCATGACTACTCCTCGTTAGAGGAAAACAGTGCTTAAGAATAACAAATGGCCCTCCCAAAAAAGCATGTCCAATCAGAGTAACAGTTCATGTTCCAAAATCCTTATTCTTTTGAAAATTTCCATTCCAAATAAAGAATAATTATTATCCAATCCTCATTTTTAATCTTCAAGTATGTCCTTGATTCAGTGTTTTTGCCAATTGCTGAACTACAGGATTCCCCCAAACTGTGGCTAACGGAGCATAATTTCTGTCTCTCTCTAGTTATTAAACCATCCTGAATAGTAGGTCATAGATGTCATTGTTTCTAAGGAATATCGTTTGGAGGGCAATTGAATGACAAAGAAACCCCTCTTCAAATTTTCACATAATAACCAGATGCAACTTGACTCTCCAAGTCATATCATAGTTTTTAACCTTAAAAAAGAATTCAGTCCTAACATGAAAGGTAAAAATTAAATAGAAGCTGAGAGACAATATATTGATTTTTACCTCTTGCTCTACCGGATGGCTGGTGCCATTAACTTCATGTGGTCCCTGGGATGACCTGTGTGGCATTTAGAGTGTGTCGAGTTTAATGAATTTAATACAACAAGAAAATTTACTGAACTGGAAAATAGATGCACTTAAAATAGTTCAATATTTGCCAATTTAGAGGTTCAGCATATCACCCACATGCTTCAGTGACCCACCTGCTTCCTGCTGGCTGGACAGAAATTGATCCCGGCCTTCTAAACCAGCTACCTGTCGCTAAAGGAAGGGGGAACTGCATGTGATTTCTGGTTTGATGAGATGACCGATACTGAGATTTCTTTCATCATTTTGGCCCATATTTAATTAACATTTGTTTTTCTCTGGGTTTTACCCTGGAAGCATGGCCGAAAAGACATTCAAATGTGTTAACTATCTTGTGTTTAACTGATGCCATTCTGGAGCCATTGGATTAATAACCTCCTGAAGCCTTAAGAACAGTTGTTATATTCGTCTCATGAACGCGCATCCTCCAGAGAAAAGAGCAAAATAGGACTTATGAAGGCGGGGTGAGTTACTTAGAGAAAAGATTCATCTAAGTCATTACTGATGACTTTTAATATCTACTCCTTCTAATTCCCTAATAATTCCGCATCTGTTTTGAAAAATCTATGGCACATACAGGAAAAAGCTCAAGCCTGCTTAGTATGTAGATCATCATTACTTCGCCATTTGAGTCGTTTTGAAAACTCATTTTACACGTAGATCCATCTCTGCGAGGAAGAGGCCAATTGCCTGCCGCTCAAATGAGGAAATAAAATGTATCCACCGCTTGTGTTGTTTATTTTCATTCACCTCTTTCCCTTTAGAAATTGAACCAGGAAGAAAAATATCTTGTGCTGGAGGCCATCCTAGAGGGCCACGAAACTCAGATGGCCAGGATGCCCTGAAAGACCCAGGGCGAGGGCATCCGATGCCCCTGGAAGTAGGGGTCGGCAAGCATCTGGAGCACTTGCAAAGGTGGATGTATGTCAGCCCGCAGGACCACACAGCACTGTGGTATTTGCAAACAAGAGCTTTTATTAAATCAAGCCAGCCAAGGAAAGCTGCTCTGTTTTGAAAGGAGCGTATTTAAGTGAGAAACGGCTGGAGTGGTGGGGTGATTTAATACTTGTTAGCTGATAAATATAGCCTTCACCAGAATAAAACTTTATGATGCAGTGTTGAAAAGCTTAATTACTAAACCGTCTATGCAGATCTTTCTTGCTCAGAAAGCAAGGTTGACAAATTATAGCAGTGGAATAGTATTTTTCACCTTTGGCATTTCTGAAGGGGAGAAGTATGTCTAAAAACATCGAGAAAGCAGTAATAATCCCAGACCAGATATTACCGAGGGGGAAAAAAGGACACTTCCTTGAGTCACCAAGCCTTCTGTGCAAAATGCCATCATCCCCACCCCCCGCCTACCCACTACCTTGTTAAGTAAAAAGAACAAGGTCAATTTTACATGTACAATGGTATTTTATACTCATCCGAGTACATATATATATGTATACATACACACACACATACACACTCATCCAAGTACATACATATATATTGTATATAAAGTATATATTCATCCAAGTACATATATATATATGTATGTACGAGTATATACTTTATATATAATATACATAACGATATGCCAGAAGAGGAGCCCACACGTCTATAACCCTTTTCTATTTACAAGGCACCACACTGCTGCTGGATGAACATGGTCACCAAAGCTGAACCAAAATACTAGTTGGAGGTACGGTCCTCACTATGTATGTGGCTCTCTCATGAGGCTTCATTTCAGAGAGCTAACACTAACGCTGATGTGATATATACAGGCGTCTGATACGGAATAAAGTCTCCATAAGTCCTGGCTGAATGATGGATCTTCCCGTGATTTTCATTTGCTGGCTTATTTCCTTCCTCGGGGGTCGCTGGCTCTGACAAATAGCTGCATCTTGGTGATGCTGAGTTTCAGCGCAGGCACGGTTGGCTAAGCATGCAGACCCCTGCGCACCTGTCCTTCCCTCTGTGAACCCGTCGGGCTCGTCGTTCCCTGTGTCCTTCTCCTGACCTCTGTCCTGCCTTTCTCCCCTTCTGCTTTTTCTCCTGTTTCTTCCTCCAGGCCCAATCCTCCATTCTCAGAAACCTGGAATCGAAGTGCAATCACGTTGTGATTCATAGTATTTGTGATTCCTTGTTTTAATATATCGCTTTTTCCCCACCCTAAAATTTAAAGCAGTCAATCTGGCTTTTTCTTCGAGGTGACTGGACAATCATTATTTTGATTTTCAGAAGTAATGCGAGAATTTAAAACTGACTAAGCTTTCGGGGATCTTGGCACTAATAACCTAAAAAATACACACAAAGCATGCATGGTACCAGGCTCTGCAGTGGGCACAAGGGACCATTATCAGCGGTGTCCACCCAAAGAGTCCAGTTAGGGGCAGACAAGTCCCATGGAGTGGGAGGTGGGGTAAAGGTCCACCTTGGTGTCATTGCAGGCAGTAGAAAAGATGCTCTAACTCAAGAAGCTGGGAAATCCAAAGAGAAAGAACTAGGTTTTCTTGGGAGGGGGTCCCTGAACAGATGCGGAGATGTGTCAGTCAAACGCATCCAACAACGTCCCACCCTCCGCACCGTACCTGGGCTGACCTGGCTGACTCCACGAGTCCAAACTGCGCATCGCTGTGGTTAAAACAACTGAGTGCTTTCAGCGGAGAAGGCTCAGTGGAACATAGAAGAAGCAGCTTCAGCAAAGCTCACACGAGCCTGGGGCAGGACTGAGCTGCTGTATTCCAGTAGGCAATGTGTTTGTGTTCCCGCCAGGACCATCTGGACAGGTAAGCCAGGGAAGGTGGAAATGGGATATGTTCTTTGTTTCCTTCTCCACGGATGGTGATTATAATCCACTTAAGAGGCTCATCTGCCTTAGATGAGCCTGCTAGTGAGAGAGTCTTTAAGAGAGTGTTAATTTAAAACACATGTAGAATCATAGAATCTGGGAATGTCTGGGTTTGGACAGGCTTGGAGACCATTTAGACCAGTTCTCAGCCATCTTGGATTTTGAATCTTCATGAGAAACTATAGAAAACTATGAATCTTCACCTAGTAACAATGAAAATGCACATAGACACATAGAATTCACACACCATTTTAGAGCCTGCTTGCTAGCTGCCTATTTTTGTAAATAAAGTTTTATTGCACACAGCCTTGCCCATTCCTTTGTATTGTCTGTGGCTGTTTTTGCATTACAACAGTAGAGATGAGTGATTGCGACAGAGACCATAGGGACTGCAAAGCCTAAAATAGTTACTATCTGGTCCTTTAAGAAAAAAATTGCTGACTCCTGTTCTAGAGGGTTACAGGCCTCTGCAATCTATTTTTAGACACTCAGAGGTCTGTGGACCCCAGATTAAGAACCTCTAAACCTCAGCCCTATCACTTTATGTAAATACAGGCTTATCTTAGATCCACACATCTGGTCCATTGTTCCTTGATCCTATGCCTTATTGTAAATCCTTGAAGGCAAGCCGTGTAGCTTTGCCGTTAAGAGCGCATCCTCAGAAGCTGAATAGATCCGTGTTTTAATCCAGACTTTGCTCCTCATTGCGTGACCTTGAGGCAGTTAAATAACCTCACAGCCTGCTTCATCATCTGAGAAAGGAGTTCAAGAATTTTATCCCGTTTATCTCCTAAGATTGTTGTGAGGCATGAACGTGCACACAACCTTAGCAGAGTGCTGGACACGCAGTAAGTGCTTAATAAATGGTTAATAGCAGTGATGAACGGGAAGAAGAGGAAGAGGATGAGCTGATCCTCCTGGTGCCTCCAGGCTCCCGTGAAGGCCAGTTTCCTCTGCATTTACATAGGACGCTTGGAAGAGTTGATGGTAAGGGGAGCATGTGTGTTGATCGCAGATACGGCGAAACACAGAAGCTTAAAAGCTCTGGGTTTCTCCCAGCCTTTGTGTAACATAATGGTAGTGTCCACCTGAGACCAGCTACGGGCCACTTTCTCTTGTCCTGCTCCAAGTGGTAAGCAGACACCTGTCCCTTGGGAGGTAATGTGGTTTGCTCAGCTGCAGGCCTTGAAAAGAAACCAGGATAAGTCATTACCAGGAGTAGGGCAGGTGGAAAATGTAGGAACATTCTCTGCAGTGAACACTGTCTTCTCCTTTGCAAGCATGTGTGCAAAAAGCTGCATGCTTGGACAGGCTCCTTCAGATTATTTATTCTGAAACACTGTAAAAACTAGGAGTGAGTTATTTTCACATTCTTAACATGTTTGGCTAAGTATGCAGATTCATTTCCTGTCCCTGGCCTTCATTTAAAAATGAAACCTAACTCCTGGTAAGTTCCCCTGACATGGTGGTGGGTTCCATGACCTCTCAAATCCACCACCTACTAGATGCGTGATCTTGGGCCAGTTTCTTATGTCTCTAAGCCTCAGGGCGTTCATCTGTAAAATGGAGATACTAATTTTACCGACCTTAGGGTTATTCTGAGGGTTATAGAATATCCAATGTAAAGGGTTTAGCATGTGTTCTGCACCTAGAACATGCTCAATAAATTTTAGCTGTTAGTATTACTATTATCATTAGTGAGATATGACTTCTGAAAATAATCCTCTCTTGGGACGCCTGGGTGGCTCAGTCGGTGAAGCGTCTGCCGTCGGCTCAGGTCATGATCTCAGGGTCTTGGGATTGAGCCCCGCATCGGGCTCCCTGCTCAGCAAGGAGTTTGCTTCACCCTCTGCCTCTGTGATCTCTCTCGCTTTCACTCTCTCTCAGATAAATGAATAAAAGTCTTTAAAGAAAAAGAAGGAAAAGAAAATAATCTTCTCTCATAACCACCACTGCATTTGTAGGTAGTATAGATGCTTTAGACCCCAGCTAGATGGGGCGCCTGGGTGGCTCAGTTGGTTAGACCCCAGCTAGGAAGCCGGGTCAGTGTTTATAAAACGCACCAGGGACTATGTTCAGGTGCCACTGTAAGTTCAGGCGCAGATTCATTTGTGTTCAGAAATCCTTGTTGACTCTTGAGTGAATGAATGAATGAATGCTCTTAGGGCTTACTGCTGTGCTATTTAACATACACGGCACCCCGTTTCCCATGAGCCAATCAAATCTTCCCTCCCTTGTGATACCAATCACATGTATACTTACTCATTCAGCGTCTACCTACCACCTAAACCACAAGACCCACAAAAGCAGGGCCTGACATATAGGAAGTACACAGCAAAAATCTGTTGATCTAGCGAATGAATGAATTCAACTAATTAACATTTCTTATTCTAATTTTAGTAAGTACCAAAGGGAAACATTGCTGGTACAGAATGATCCCATAGAACAAAAATGCACCAGCCTTATCCACAATAGAGGAGATAATCACAACAGTACCTTCTCTCCACTCCAACTACATCATTTCTCTTCAGAGTCAATAGGTGATCTCAGAAAGTTCCTACTTTATGCTGCCTGCAAGTATTTGTCAGGACCTTATTTGGAGGGTGGGAAGATGTGGGAGCACTGCTCTACCATTTGAAACTGCCTAATAAACACTTATGCTTCACTTCTCATCATTTTGCCTACTATTTAAAGGTTTCTGCCTACGAAGCCAAAAATTCAAGCAAAGTAATATGCCAGACTACAGAAGCCTGCTGAGTCTGTGTTGTGTTATCCTACCTGAAAAGCTGGAGACATATATATATTGGAATTTATTAGAACTACAGATAATTGAATTACCTGGAGAAGGAGGTTATGTGAATTTCAATTTAAATAATTACGAACCAGAAATCCCTTTTCTGCACCAACTTATGCATTGCTCTCTTTCCAGAATGCTTGCTTCACTTTTTCTTTTCTTTTTTCCTTTTTTTTTTGTTTAGTGCCTATACATAGCATATTGTGGTATATGGTATACATAGCATATTAAAGTTGAATAAATCTTACAAAGCTTTGGAATTGGGGTTTCACTAAAATATAGCAAGCTCTGTGGGGACAAAGATCTTTGTCTTTTTCCTTTACTGTGGAATCCCCAGTATCCAGAATCATGCCCGGCACATACTGCTTCGAGAATACTAATTCGAGAACATTCAGACCGTCAGCAATTAGGAAGCTAGATTACGTACTTAAAATGTGTAGCAAAAGAAATGGAAAACAACTTCTAAATTCTGACAAGGGACAAAAAATGAGAATGAAAAAACTTCGAGTCTTACTGGTGGATATGTAAGCAAGTTCTGTAAAGACAGGGATCATGTCTAAATTATCTAAAATGTTTCCCCAACACCTAGCACACAGTAGGTCACCTAGTAGACCCTGAATATATTTTTGTTGAATAATTCAATGATTAAAAGAAGAAAACATTTAAGTGAAAACGAGCACTATATTCTAAAAAAGCCAGGAGAAACTTCTAGAAAGACAGCATGTGGAAGGGTCCGTCTCTGTGTAGTTGGTGTGTGTGTGTGAACACATTGTGAGCCAGAGTGGGCGAGGTGATGCTTTCCCCCATGGAAACAGCATAGCTCACATGGCAGCAAATTCTGCTCCTGTGGTTAATTACCTACCAATAACAGGCAGTGAAGGTTTACTGGCTTACATTTTCATTTTCTTGGTATTCTTTTATTAGAATTGATTTAAAGGTGGCGAAAGTACCAATCACATGTATACTTACTCATTTCTTACTCTAATTTTAGTAAGTACCAAAGGGAAACATTGCTGGTACAGAATGATCCCATAGAACAAAAATGCACCAGTATAGTACTCACTTCTGTCAGACAGTCACAACCTCAAACTCACTCACGCATGGTTTTAACCATTACAATAGGCCATGTTTATTTACCCTTTGGAAAACAAACTATTTGCTGCAAACCAAAAGATTGTCAGAAAACAAAATGTCAATGGTACAGAGACCACTATGGAGAAAAAAAATCGGCAAGTGTCACTCAATTGAGAAAAGTAAGCTCTGTGTTATAGGAAAGACCTAAGACAATGTGCCTATAATTAGGAAATCCATTCATTCGGTAATTCATGTTAATAGTTGCAATAATAAAAACCTTATAATTATTTCAATAGATGCTGAAAATTGTGTCATAAAATTAACTTAGATTACTGGTAAAGGCTTATGGTAAACTCAGAAAAGGGGGCCACTACCTTAGAGGGATAGACTATTCTAAAACCATAACAAACATCGCAATTAAGAACAACTCACTAGAATCATCTGCATTAAATTGGGAAGAAGTCAAAGCTCCTCACATCAATGTTTTGAAATTTCTAGGGAATGCATTAAGGCATGGAACATTTTTTAAAATGTGAACATAGGGAAAGAGAGACAAAATAGGGGATGCGTGGGTGGCTCAGTCAGTTAAGCTTCTGACTCTTGGTTTCAGCCCAGGTCATAATCTCAGGGTCCTGAGGTAGAGCCCCACCTCGGCTTGGCGCCCAGCGCAGAGTCTGCTTGTCCCTCTCCCTGGGCTCCTCCCCCTGCTCTCTCTCTCTTTCATAAATAAATAAAGTCTTAAAAAAAAAAAAAGACAAAATAGTTATGACTGCCATCAATATGATTATACTCTGAGAAAACTCAGTTGAACTAACTTCTGGAATTAATGAGAAATGGCTAGGGAGGCTAAATACAAATATGCAAAGATCAATAACTTTTAATAGTATAATCAATGCAAATATATCTTGTATGTATTTTTATTAACAAAAAACATAGAATGGAAAGGAATATTCTGAGAAGATATATCCAGAATTTATACAAGGAAATGATTTGAAATTTTGCCAAATGATATATTTTAAACATTTGAATAAGTAGGAAGATATACCATATTCATGAAGGGGAATAGTAAATATTATTAATTTTTTCATTTCCCTCTAATTAATTTATGAATTAAACATAATCACAATAGACATTTTTAACACAAAAAAATAATTCTAAAGTTCATCAAAAAAATTTACAGGTGAAAATATCTAGTAGTTTATGAGCAAGAAAGTCATAAACCTGGGACTTATCAGCTATTAAGACATACTGTAAAATTAGATAAATGAAGAAGTTTACCATTGGTTCTAGAAGTGACAAAAAACAATGAAAAAAATGGCTGTAAAACACTCAATGTGATAAAGGGAGCATTCAAAAGGAATGAGAAAGGACAATTTATTCAACAAATGATTTGAGGAAATTTGGCTAGCTCTTTGGTAGAAAGAAAGAAAGAAAGAAAGAAGAAAGAAAAGAAAGAAAGAAAGAAAAAGGAAGGGAGGGAGGAAGGAAAGAAGGAAGGAAGGGAAAGAAATCAAATGTGACTCTATCCTTATACCATGCATTACAATAATTTCCAGATGGATTAAATGGGTAAATATAAACAAATATGCATCCCCCTAAAAAACAGAGGAAAATACAAATATTTAAAACAGATCAATTATTAAAATACTACTTTAAAATGATTTATAGTAAAAGTATATTATATGCTCACCAGGGAGTCTGCTTCTCCCTCTCCCTCTGCCTCTCTCCCCTACTTATGCTCTCTCTCTGTCTCAAAGGAATAAATAAAAAATTTTTTAAAAAGAAGTTAAAATTTTGGCATTTTTCTTTCTTTTTTTAAGAACTATACAGATAGAAGAAATTGCTATTTCTTACAAAAGGGGGAGAAAACCATTTACCAATCTGTGAGAGTGAGGCCCCTCTCTCATTATATTTCTTTTCTACTTAACATCCGACTTAACAGAAATGGCCAAAAAAGAGGAACAAAATACTCACACTAATCAATATATATAAACATGTTTTGCCTAGCAAGTATTCAAAATATATACACATATGTATGGATGTGTGTGTGTCTATGTATGTGTATATATATATACACACACACACAACATATATATACATATACATGTGTGTAAATATATACTTTATGTACAAGGATGTATAAATAGTATATACTTACATATATATACAATCATGTTCTGCTTCATGACTAAACAAAAGTGTGCAGGTTAAAAACCGCAGTGAAATGCAAATTAGCATCTTTTAAAAAATTACTAAATTCTAAAAAGAGATCAAAAGGGACAGAAGTTAAAATGTTCACAGCCTCTCTGCATCATAACCTGGCAGTCTGTATAAATGTGGTTTCTTAAGCATGTTTTTGACTCAATAATCACACTTCTAAGAAACCGGCTCAAAGGAATAATCAAGGATGCAGACAATGATTTATTTGTAATATGTGCATTTCCAGTACTACTTATAATAGTGAAAACCTGGAAACAACCTAAGTCAACAGTAATAGGAAGCATTTGAATAAATTCCAATAGATCAAAACAGTGGCATTTAATGTAGTCACTTGAAAAGGTGCTTCCCAAGCACATTTACCTATCTGGAATAATTCTTATGATATATCGTTAAGAGAGGAAACCTAAAATATGTAACATTCAGACCGGAACATATTATGATCTTCATTCTTTTAAAACACACGGTGTGTATAATGTGCATTTATGTGTAGACATATATGAAGACCAAAGGAAATATACTGAAATCTTAACAAGGTGCTCGCAGTGGTGGGATTTTGAGCAATTTTTATACTTTTTCTGGTTTTTGTTTTCTCCATTTTATACTTTGTCTATAGCTTTACGATGAGCAAACAGGCAGCCAATTGACCTTGTTTTAAGGTGCTTCAAAGGGCAGAACTAGGACCAGGAGCAGCAGGAGAACAAGTGAAGCTAGTATTATCAGAAAGGCACTTCCAACAAGCAGAAATGTCCAACGTGGAGCAGATCTCTGGGGGCATCTCTCTGCCATCCTGGGAAGTGTCCCATCAGAGGCTGGGTGACCACCCACTGGAGTATTCCACAGCGGGAACGGGTCGTGAGGACTCTGCTTCCCAGCCCTGGCTGACTCCAGCCATCTGGGGGAGGGGGAGGTGGTAGAATGCAGATTCCTGGGCACACACCTCCATCGACCTGAATCGAAGCTCCGGGACTGATGTCTGGTAATTTATATTTGCTTTGAATTTCCCCAGGGCCTTCAGAGGAAGCAGTCAGATAATTTCTGCACTTAGGAATCCCCAGATTAGAAGACTTAAAGCTGCTTCCAATGTAGGATCTCAAAGCAAATGCTGAGACTAGAGATCATCTGACTATCTGCATTATAAAATCCAAGACAGTAATACAGATACAGGGGGAAGTGTGCTGGATGGGGCTGGAGGGAGGATGGAGTCACTTGAAGTCACCAGTGAAGATAGCTGAAGATCAGCCTTGCCCACTGTTTAGTTATTTGGCAGTTAGCCTCTGATCTAAGGGGCCTCACACTGTAACCTGCAGGAAAGAATGTTTGCATTCTTAGAAAATATATATTGACTATTTAGCAGTAAATGGGCATTTTGTCCACAATGAACTCTCAGATGGTTCAGAAGAAAAGAATATTGGCTATATCTATCTATAGGTTAAGGCTGATAGGTGATAGGTAGATATATACATAGATACATAGATAAGTAGCTGATAGATAATTGGTAGACAGATGATAGATAGCTAAATGGATGGATGGAAGGGAGAGCGAGAATATACAAAAGGAACTAAACTAGAAATTTAGGTGAACGATAAATGGGGGTCTTTGTCTTAGTTTTGCATTGTTTCTGTATGCTTGAAATTATATTCAAGTAAAATGTGACCCCACAAAAAAAAAATTAAAAGGCATATCAAACATAGTAGTAATCTTGGGGGCACAAATCTAAATCACCAGGCCTGCTTTTCCATCATTCATTTGTCCAACCAACATCGACCGAGAGCCCTCCATTCAAAACACGTGGGGAAGATCAGGGATCAAAACAGTTTCCTGCCCTCCCCATGGTCCTATTCGAGTTAGGCGAACACAAAATGCAGCTCTGGGGCCCTGAGACTGAACTAGAATCTCTGGGGAAGTGCCCCGGGACCCAGATCACATAAGGTTCCTGGGTGTTGCTTTAAGTACTAATGCTATGGGGCTTTTCAAAATATGGGCTGTAACTCAGACGTGGTTTGTAATAGCAATTTGTGAGCCAAAAAGTGTTTTGTTTTGTTTTGCTTTTCTAATTAAAATAACAGAAAGAGAAAGATCGAGAATGCTGACACATGGTGAAGAGTGGCCATAATTTTGTAATACGTTGGCTTCGGTGCCCTGGGTCTCTATGTAAGCTGGGTTTCATCTAGAAAATCCTGCCATGAAAGAGGGTCCGTGAAGTACATCCCTGCTCTCATCCTGTTTAGCCCAACAGTTCTCCCTGCATCCAAACCTGGAGGGCCCAGGAGGCTGGGGCAGGCCGGCTGCCATGAGAAGGGACAGGCTGTTCTGGGGACTTGCCTCCCTGGACATCTCCCTGTCCTATGCACTCCTCGCCCTTCTGGCAGCGCCCAGAGCTCTCCTCCCCCCAGAGCACAGGGCTCCAGCACATGGCCCATCCTGTCCTCTGATGCACATGGCCCAGCTCAGCACACGGTCTCTGCCCACGCTCTGTGGCAGAGGGTGGCGCATCACACAGAAAGGGACCTCGTGTCTCCATGGGCCAGGATGCTTTTTTGAGGGAACAAGAACAGAGGGCATAAATAATGCCACCGATTTTCCGGGCCAAAGTGCCGGGTATTGGATTCAGGCCCCTCATGTCTGATCGAAATCCTATGCAATCCGGGCTTCTCTGCCCCAGATGGGAGCTAACAGGTGTCTGAAATCACAACAGAACAGGAAATGAGCTGAGAAATCCTCCCCAGCGCTCTGGGGATCCGAGAGCCTTCTGAGCTTTCCAGAGCAAGGATGCCCCTGTGGTTTGCTTGTGAGCTGCCCGGAAGGTTTGCTCACACTAAGAAGAGAAATCCAAAGCTAGGTCAGCCTCAGTGGCCGGGGCCGGGGAGTCTCGAACCGTGTAGAAAGCAGAGATGCACTCTGGAGGCCTCAGAAATGCTTTTCTCTCCATCTCACGGCAAAAGGAGTTCTCCCAAGGAACTGAGAATGGAGTTACTCAAAAGAAAACCTGCCGACCTCACCAAGACAATCCCTTTCTTGTTCCGAGCCTGGGAAGCGCCCCCGGTGAACCCCGAGAAATGAAGTTGCTCATCAGCAGAGGACAGAATTAGATACTCTCAGATTTACTCAGCGACATTTCACAGCGCTAGGAGCCAACACTTCACCTCAAACCAAAGCCCTGAAATGCTTGCTTCGGTGCCGTGGTGGTAGAAAGGCCTTCTATCAAAGGCAGGCACCAATACCGCAAGCCAAAGACAAATAACAGAGGAAATCATTGAGACCATGACCTCTTGGTGACCTCTTAGAGCTAAATCTTTGCTAGACCTCAGATTATCAAACAGGCCACCAGCCTGCCCAGAGCAGTTTATGTATGAGGGCATGGAAGCCACCTCAGCATGCAGAAGCCTGGCTTTCTAGAAGCTTAAGAGACACTCCAAAGGCATTTCTTGTTTTATTCCCCCAGAACAAGGAGTTGATGTTTAGGTGAAGAAACCCTTCTGGGAAATGAGCTCATTCCTGGGGGCTCCGCTGGGGTCATCAGGAAAGGTGTTTCCTTGCGAGTCGGGATGGCACCAACCCTCTGTCCAGTGGTGAGGCATTAATTAGTATTTGAGAAATGTGGTCACTCACTAGCAAAAAAATGACCTGGCAGGACGTCACAAGGGCCTCCTCATCCCGTAGAACCAGACTCATGGCGGGTGGGGGTGGGGGTGGGCACTGCGCAGGTCGACGCATGGGTTCCCCTCTCAAGACAGTGTCAGGGCACACGAAGGAGATGCCTGGCCCCCCGCGTCCAGTTTCCTCGGAACCCCTGAGGCCCAAGACAGCAACTGAGGCTGAAGGAAACCAGTGTCTGACAAGCAAGGCTTGGTCTCTAAATTGCCCTTGGAGCGTCTGACCTGAAAACCGAGGCAAAGCCAGCTAAGTCCTCAGAGCAAAGGTGTGGAGAGGAGCCAGAAGACAAAATCTGACCCTCAGTTGGATGGAAAGGAGGTCTTGACAACAGTTGGGGGTGGGGGGGAGGTCAGACAGGTCTAACTGGCATCTCTTAGTGGAAGACTCACCAAGGAGTACAAAGGTCAATTGATAGAGATTATAAATGTAGAAACAGACGTCACTGTCTGTTGGACTCCTGTCTTCTCTTGTCAAAGAGGTCATCTCCATCCCAGAATCTAAAAATGGCCTCAGAGTTTGGAAGCCTTCTGTCCTCAGCTGGCTTAGGCGCCTCTTCTCAGGCCTCACCAGAAATATGAAGGATTCTAGTGAGGTAAGTGGATTTCAAAGTCTGCTTTAGTCATAGGACGTTATTCAAACAATTTCTATTGTCATATAAATAAGTTAACCAGTTACAGGAGAAGCAACTCTTCAGGTTGAAACAGGCCTCCTCTGGGTTCCTCCCAGGGCCCCTCATGGTACAGTTTAACTGAGAATAGGGGGGTACTGCTCAGGTCCTCCTAGCCTGGTTCTGGAGCTCTGTGACCTGTTCCGAATGTTCTGGAGACATTTGTGGCTTCTGTCCTTGCCCATCGTGAGGTAGTTGTGCACATAGTGTATCTGACCCAGCGAACCCTGAGTCCCCTGTTTCAGCACACGCACCCTCTAGGAGTGAGCTAGGCCAGGCCCTGGTTTGATGATGGGTGAGAATGACAACCCAGACCTGGCTAATGTCACCATCACCTTGGTTTTCTGCCACAGCACCCAACAAGCAGTGGGAAAAAATAGGAAATTGAGGAAGGAAAAAAAAAGAACTAATAAAATGCTTTCATGCACAGGACCTTAGCTTAGTACCCTAATCCTATTTACATATACAGAATCCGTTCTCAGGAATCCCATCGTAAATACTCCCTTATTCAGAGAACTGTCAGTTTACACCCATTCTTTGTGAATGCCAAACTAGGGTCTTGTGCATGAAAACATTTTATTCAATCTCACAGTTACCAAATTTTTTTTTCAAGGGGCCCAAGAAGTCTGATGTATTTGATTCACCTGGAGTTTGCATTATATTGCTTTTTCTCCAAAGAGGATATGCCTTCCTGAATTTCACTAATCTTTATCAGAGACTCCAACAATCTGCTGACTCTCGTGGACGTCTGTCCATTATCTTCCTGACACCCACTGTCTCTCCTTCCAAAGACTTTGCTTGGGTCCCCTTGCTTGTTCTGTCCTGAGTCCGTGTCATCTAGAGCGGGCTGCATGCTCCGCCCTGGGTGAAGACGGGATCATTCCTAGGCCGGAGCAAATGAGTGCCTCCCATGGGCTTGGCCACACACCCGGCCAAGTGAGGGGTACAATACACATGAAATGAACTCCTTCTATCAGACTGAGGCTCAGGGCCTTGCATGAGTTTCCCACCGGACTTAAAGTTGAGAAGATTGGCCCCTGGAGCCACCATAGCCGTGCCGCCATGTAGGACAAGTGTAGAGCTGGCAGGACCCCCATGGGAAGGGCAAGAATGAAGCCAACACAGTGGAAGGTGGAGCCAGGATGAGGAGATAAAGTCTGACCTGAAGACTTCATTTGAGCTGAATTATGTGAATTGATAAATTCTCGTTTGACTTACGCCAGCCTGACTCAGTTTATTCAAGTCACTTGTAACAGAACGAGTTCCAATTTATGCAATGATTGTGGCGCACTTCCTAGAAAGGAAAAACGTTTGCTGCTTCTGATTTCTATAGGTTTAGGCCACTAACACTACTATAAAATAGGAGTGGTGGTAGTAGTAGTAAATCCTACGTATCGAAGACTTTCACCCCCAGGCGCTATACCAACAGCTTTATACGCATCATCTCATTGATAACTTTTTTTTTTAGATTTTTAAATTTTATTTATTTATTTTAAGGAGAGAGAGAGTGAGCCTGCATGAGCAGGGGAGGGGCAGAGGGAGAGAGAATCTGAAGCAGACTCCGCACTGAGTGCACGAAGCCAGACCTGGGGCTCAATCCCATGACGGCGAGATCACAACCTGAGCCAACACCAAGAGTCGGATGCTTAACTGACCAAGTCACCCAGGCACCCCTCATAAGTCACTCTCATCTCCATTTTACAGATAAGAAAACAGAAGTGACTAATGTCACAATAGCTTACAAGTGTCAGAGATGAAATTTAAACCCCAGCGTGCCTGATCCCATAGCCATGACCAGCTATTACGTGGTAGGAGCCATGTGGGCACGAGGGACTAAAGTGACATATGTTGTCCTTGTCCTTCAGGAACTTTCATTCCAGTGAGAGAGAGAGAGAGATACAATATGTGGGAGCCATGGAGTCAACCCTCTCTCCACCCCATGTCCCAGTATGACCTCATCTGGTCAGTGCCAACTGCTTTTTTTCTCAGCCGGTCATGGTACCGCATTCCTGAAGCAGGGGAGGTCATTTGGAAATATATGGAACGTTTTCTGGTTGTCACAATGACTAGTTGGTGGGATTTAGTGGACACAGGCCAGGGATGTTAGATGGTCCGAAAGGTGCAGGATGGTCCCACCCAACATAGGATAGTCCCATCAAGTGCCAATAGTCCAACACTGAGAGACCCTCAAGGGTAAAGTTAGATATTGAAATAATCCACCCCAGAACTGGTGGCAGATATGCAAAGAGATATCATTAGTGTTGCTTTACTAGAAGAATAAAAATAAAGTTCCAAAGTCTATGAAAAGCACTTAATAAAACATAGTGTCATCCCCAAAGCATCCCGCTGCCAACCATGCATAGAACCTTTACTGCTTACAAGCAAACCTTACACCAAAGTTTCTCTCTATGATTATAAGCCCATTGAATTTTGTTTCCTCCCCAAGATATTTAAGATCCAAGTTTCTCTCGGGGCGCCCAGGTGGCTCAGTTGGTTGAGTATCTGCCTTTGGCTCAGGTCATAATCCCAGGGTCCTAGGGACTGAGCTCTGTTTTGGGCTCCCTGCTCAGTGGGGAGTCTGCTTCTCCCTCTCCCTTTGCCCCTCTGCCTGCTCATGCTCTCATTCTCTAAAATAAACAAAAATTTTTTAAAAACTTAAAAAAAAAATCCAAGTTTCTCTGAGAATAGCCCAGCCCGTGGCCAGCTCTCATCCTTTCCAAGTGTGGCCTTGAGCCCCTTGCAAGGATACTGGATGATGTCTACCCTCCCCAGTCTCTATATCCGGATCCTCTATTTCCCTTCTCTTCCCCCGCTTCTTCTCATGCCCCCTTTCCATCATTGGTCATCTCTTTAAAAATGTACTCAAACTCAAAATGTGAAGGTCTGACCGTACTGTGCACATTTCCACAGTTTGTAGGTTGCTTGCACTTCCTAGTTCAGTTTAGAGGGAATATCACCAGCGTGTCCTCCAGGAACCCAACCGCTCCACCCAACATAGCATGGCTTCTACGCTGCTTCTTGGGTTTACAGCCACGTATCCTCAAATATCAGCCCAACCGCCAGGGTCTTCACTCTGGGGGATTTGTAAGTCATTAAAAAGAGAATCTGTGGTGCATCGGTGTGGTGCTATGAAAAGCAGACACTGAGATGAGATTAGATGTAGAAGGGAAATGCCTGTGAATGATAAAGAGTGCAGGGAGCCCATGCAGGCGTGGAGAGCTTCCAGACGGTGATGTAGGTCTGACATCTGTGAAAGGAGAGGAGGGAAGGAGGATGGGGCAGGAAGAGCCAGAGAGCACAACCTTGAGATGGGATCAGGCTGGCCATTTGAGTACTGGGGCAAAGGTCACCCGTGGGAGGAAGAAATGGCTTGGGCAATAGTGGCCCAGCTCTTGGGCCCCCGGTCTGCTCAGCTCAGCCCCTGGCCTCTAGCCAGCTACCTTCCCCAAGCAGCTTCTGGTGGCCACACACAGTGTCGTGGGTATTTTTAGAGTGGAAGTCATTCGTCATATACTGTGTGTGTGTGTGTGTTTAAAAGAAAGAAGATAGCCTTGAAAATTAGGGTCTGGGGGCGCCTGGGTGGCTCAGTTGGTTAAGCGACTGCCTTCGGCTTGGGTCGTGATCCCGGGGTCATGGGATCGAGCCCAACATCGGGCTCCCTGCTCGGCGGGAAGCCTGCTTCTCCCTCTCCCACTCCCCCTGCTTGTGTTCCCTCTCATGCTGTCTCTCTCTCTCTCTGTCAATTAAATAAATAAATAAAATCTTTAAAAAAAAAAAAGAAAAGAAAAGAAAATTAGGGTCTGAACGGTGACATGATAAAATCACGATAATCTGTCTGGGAGACCAAGCCTCACCCCCAACTTCGGGGCTCTTAGCCTGGCTGACCACTTTCCAAAGGAATGGACCTGGAAATGCCAAGACTGCAAAGTATTCTGGGATGGCTGGGCACCCAACATGTTGCGTTAATCAGAGAGAGAGAAAAGTCCTCTGTTTTGGCCTGAAATCAGGAGAGTTATTTTGGGAGTAGCCCTCCTCAGTGACCCAGACATGACCAGCTGAGGTCCAAAGCTCTGAAGAACACAAGCCTGGAGAGTGCTTTTCTATGCCCTGCGGTTCTTTCTCCATAGGGCTTTCTGCATAAATCTGCTACAAATCTGGCATTCACCTTCTCAGGGAAGCTTGCAGAGAAGCAGATCACTGTCATTAGAGGTGGTGAGCTTTCCTGGGAAGTGACTTTGCCTGCCTGTCCGAGGGCCCTCATGACTCACAGTCTTCAGCCTGGTAAAAAAGCATTCAGAGTTTACCTATCCAAACCAAATCTTAGGAGCCCGTCGTCTGCCAGCAGAGTAACTCCCTAGAAGAAAGCCTCAGAAATGACCATCATGTCTACAATGTTTATGATGTTTACTATGTCAAAGTCTCTACCACGAGCTGCCAGGTGCCGGCAGGGATTCAAAGAAAAGTAATGCTAGTCCGACAGGGAGGCCTGGCGAATCCTGCTCAGGTCACCCATGAGCACACCCAGACCCTTCTCCTACTCCAAAGGGAATGATAAACCAGTTGTGATGACTGATACTATGCCTCTCTGCACGATCTCATCTTATAATTAGAACAGCCCTACCAAGAAAGTGTTTTCATAATCCCTCTTGGAGAGATGAGGACCCCCCGGGCTCACGTGCTAAAGTAATTTGCTTAAACTAACCCAAGCAGCAACGGCTGTTCTGACTTCAGAGCTGGTACCCTACCCACACCTTCCTATCACCCAATCTCTGTGATCAGGGCAGATCCAGTTTTGGGGGGCCGGAAGCTTATACATTTGGGGGAGCAGCCCTCATTAAAATGAAAATAAATTTAGAAGGGGTCCTTGCGAATGAGGAAGCCTGAAGCTTAAGCTTCATTAGCTTGCCAGTAAATCCACTTTTGATTGTTATACTTAATACTGTTAATAGGAAGAAGAATAACCCTTCTTCAAATCCAAATATAGGAAAACCGGGCTGGTTTAGGGTTTTTAGAATTGACTTTGACGAACAACGTTGTTCTAGGCACTCAGAGACCCCGCGTGCCCCCCTTCCCACCTCCATGCCTCTGACGCATGCCCCACCCGCTCCAATTCTCTTCGTGTTACCTCTGCATCTTTAGTGGTGCCTCTCACTATCAACTTCTTCATAATTATTATATTTATAGCTAACATCACTACGTGTGCCAGACATTGCTCTGAGCTTTGTTCTCGCTGCCCCATAAAAAACCTTGTACCCTTGCCACTTCTCGGCTGAAGGAGCTGGGGCTCGGGGAGATGAAACAGTTTGTCTCTGGAATGTGCACACTTAACCACCACACCACGGGGCTGTGAGCAGCCCAGGTAAATCAGACATTAACACAAGAAAACTTCATGTAATCCAGAATGAAGTATAATAATTACACCAAGAGTCGGATGCTTAACAAGTGTCAGAGATGGAATTTAAACCCCAGCGTGCCTGATCCCATAGCCATGACCAGCTATTACGTGGTAGGCGCCATGTGGGCACGAGGGACTAAAGTGACATATGTTGGCCTTGTCCTTCAGGAACTTTCATTCCAGTGAGAGAGAGAGATACAATACATGGGAACCATGGAGTCAACCTTCTCTCTACCCCATGTCCCAGTATGACCTTATCTGGTCAGTGCCAATTGCTTTTTTTCTTCTTTTCTTTTTTTTTAAAATTATTTATTTATTTGAGAGAGAGAGAGAGCCCGAGCAGGGAGAGGGGCAGAGGGAGAGGGAGAAGCGGACTCCCCACTGAGCAGGGAACCCAATGCGGGACTCGATCCCAGGACCCTGAGATCATGACCTGAGCCAAAATTAAGATTTGGGCTTAACCGACTGAGCCCCCCAGGTGCCCCACAATGTCCTGATAAAGCATCAGGTATCAAGGCTAGATGTTCTGTAAGTCACCGATGCAATACTTAGGTCAGAATCTCTTCTTGGCACGTGTGAATAGTGTAAGAGCAAGAACGTATTTCAAGTCAAATCAGCAATTCTGAGACATAGAAGACCTTGACAATGTGTGATTTAATGATAAGAAATACATTTTTTCCCCTGGATTGCAAATTTTGAAGGCCAAAGAATAAGCTCAACAAAGCCTCAATTCAAATACTTTGCATAAGTATTATGCTTTTGTAGTCATTATCAAATTGTGAGTCCCAGAAAGGGGTGCTACCCCTGAAAAACTAGCCAGGAATGGTGTCTGAGGAAACAAGGCGGGGGGAGGGGATTGGGGTGTGTGTGTGTGTGTGTATAAAATTATCTGGTCAAATGGGCTTGGCAGTCTTCTTCCTGGGGCTGAGGCATCCTGGAGAGTGCATATCTGAGTTATGTTCCTTGAGCTTCAATGTTTGAAAGAACTTCAGAATTTACCTAGTTCGGGGCGCCTGGGTGGCTCAGTTGGTTAAGCGACTGCCTTCGGCTCAGGTCATGATCCTGGAGTCCCAGGATCAAGTCCCGCATCGGGCTCCCTGCTCAGCGGGGGGTCTGCTTCTCCCTCTGCCCTCTTCCCTCTCGTGCTCTTTGTCTCTCATTCTCTCTCTCTCTCAAATAAATAAATAAAATCTTTAAAAAAAAAAAAAAAAGAATTTACCTAGTTCAACCCTTCATTTACACATGAGGGCAGTGGGACCCTGAAAACCAAAGGTCACAGAGCTAATGAGCATCATTCATTTAACAAACTAATCGAACACAGATGGGTAGAGAACTTTCCACTGCACCACGCTGTTCTGTGGCTAAGATAGGCTATGTGCACAGCATCAGGAATCCTGCAATTAAAAAACAAATTCTGTCTATGACATAGACATGGAAAGTTTCCATTGGTCTGAGCTCTGCCTAACTATCCACCATCATCTCCCACAGATCCTCAGTATGGACTCCTGGTCTTCGTATTTCCCAGAAAATACTCACTATGCACTCTTGTCTTAGCTTGGGCTGCTCTAACGGAATCCCATAACCTGGTGTCTTCTAAACAAACAAAACAAAATTGATTTCTCACGGTTCCAGAGGCTGGCGGTCCGAGATCCAGGTGTCAGCATGCTTGGCGTCTGGTGAGAGCCTCTTCTAGGTTGCAAACTGCTGACTCCTTGTTATATCCTCACGTGGTAGAAAGAGGAGGAGCTAGCTCTCTGGACTCTTCTTATCAGGGCAGTAATCCCATTCATGAGGGCTCCCTGCACCGCCATGACCCAATTACCCTCCAAAGGCCCCCACCTCCAAACAGCAGCCCACTCGGGATTAGATGTCAATACATGAATGTTGGGAGGGGGAGATAAACACTCGGACCATAGCAGCTCTCATGGCTCTTTGCCTTTATACAAGCTCTTATCTCCATCTGGATTGTTTTTCTTCTTGTCCTCCAGCAGATGAGCTCCTTCATTTGTCAAGACTCAGAAGCATGACCTTCGCGAGGAAGCTTCTGGTAAAGACCCCTTTTCATCCAGGAAGAATTAGTTTGATCCCTCTTCTCTTTGCTCACGCACAGCTGTAAAGGCTTGAGCACTTACCCCGTTGTGTTTTGGTTCTTGGTTTAATTGTGTTCCTTCCATTAAACTCTGAGCTGCTTAACGCCAGAGATCCAATGTTGCTCATTTTTATAAGCATCTAATGGCCACCCTCTAGTGAGTACAGAAAAAAATGATAACAGTAATAATTAACATCTAATCCCTATGAGAATCCTGAAGGGAAAGTGTGGTAGGGATACCCATACATTACCAGGTTCACCAAGATTTCTTGCTCTCCAGGTTAGGGGTGGCCATGTGACTCGCTTTGACTAATGACATTTAAGCAGAGGCAATCTCTATCACCTCCATGTATAATCATCTGAGCGCAGGGGCTCTTGCCCCTGCAATGGTGGACCCGAAAGCCTTGTCTTGGGCAGGCAAGGTCATAAGGTGGTGAAGGCTCAGTCACCCTCTGCTGACGCACGTTGGACATATAGGATGTACGAGAAAGAAATCTTTGTTGTTTTCAATCACTGATATCTTATGTTTGCTACAATAGTATAGAGAGGCAAATTCTCTTCTAACTCCTTCCCAGATCTTCTCATATATCCATTTCCTAATTCTACTTCAGCTGTTGGAGTTTGCTCACAGCAACCCTGTAAGGTTTTTACACATTAAGTATTTGTCTTTTCCTAAAAGCAATAAAGAGCATATTATCAGTGTGTTCGTTTTGTGATAAGGTTTTTTAAAGTCATTAAAAGAGTTCTTTTTTACTTTCTGCTAAGCAAACGTAGTATCTTTCATTAAATGTCAAACACAAATGTTTTTGTCTGCTATGGTTCCCTTTTTTATGTATTTTATTCATTTTTTATTGAATCTTATTTATTTTTATTTGATATAACATCGTACAACATGTTGGTTTGACACATTTATATTTTGCAATATGATTACTATTGCAGTATTAGCTAACATCTCTATCATATAACAATTGTCTTTTTTTTTTTTTTTTTGGGTGACCGGCATAATTAAGGTCCAGTCTCTTAGCGAGGTGGATACAGTACTATTATCTATAATCACTACGTTGTACATTAGATCTTCAGGTCTTATTTATCTGCTAGTTGCAGGTTTATACCCTCAAATAACATTTTTCTTATTCTCCCACCCCCCAGCCCCTGGTAACCACCCTTCTACTCTGTTTTTATGCATTTGGCTTTTTTAGATTTCACATATAAGTGATATCATACAGTATTTCTCTTTCTTTGTCTGACTTATCTCACTTAGCAGCATGTCCTTAAGGCCTGCTCTGGTTTCCTTAAAGAAATTTTTACTTGAAAAAGGAAAAAAAAAGTCAATTCTCTTTTCTAGCAGTATCAGTGAGTTGGTAAAGCACTGAAATTAGGTTGGATGAAGGAAATAGAAATTTGAGGCTCAGGCGCCTGGGAGGCTCAGTTGATTAAGCGTCTGCCTTCGGCTCAGGTCATGATCCCAGGGTCCTAGGATCAAGCCCCACATCCGGCTCCTTGCTCAGTGGGGAGCCTGCTTCTCCCTCTGCCCCTCCCCCTTCTTGTGCTTGCTCTCTCTCTGTCTCAAAAATAAATAAATTAGTTAATTAGAAATTAAAAAAAAAAGAAATTCGAGGCTAAAGAAAGCACTGTTGTTTGTCTAATTCAGCCCAAGGACCCTTCCATGGAGGCTTGAAACATAGTGTTCTCCAGGAAGTCAGGTTAGTACGAGCTAGTGTTTAAGAGCACGATTTCAAAGCCAAATGAGTTCCAGTCCAAACTCTGCCTTGTTCTATGACCGTGGCTACATCATTTAACCTCTTGGAGTCTTAGTTTTATCATCTGTGAAATGGGCAAATAATAGCTACCTTCATATGGTTGTTATATGGATTACATCCATGAGTTCATGTTGATAAAGCCCTTGGCATGGTTGCCTTTGGTGAAGAGAAATTTTAAGCCAGCCATAAATAAGACCTGCCCCTCTGCATAGCTTGGGTGAAAGAAAAATCACAATGGTGTCATGAGGAAGTGGGTGTAATACTCAAGGAAACCAACCTAAGTTCGCTCATCTTCACAATTCTTGTTCTTTCAACAATCTGTTGGCTCAAGAAATTAGGAGGTGAACCAGCAGAGTCAGAGAATGTGTTCTTTGCCCTTGGGAGTCAAAGATTAGGGTACAGTTAGCTATTTAGAGCTATTTACACATTCTCTAGGCCCAAACCAATCTTGTTCTTAAAATCCTAGCTTAAATTTCTACCTCATCCTGTATACATTCCTTGCCTATATTTTTATTCCCCCATACACCTGGGAAAAAATTAGCATACTCTATACAGTTATGTACTTGACCTTTCATTTCGGTATGTATTCAGTTGGTAGCTGTAGATGAAAGTGTAAAGATCTGGGGTGCCTGGGTGGCTCAGTCAGTTGAGCGTCCTACTCTTGGTTTCAGCTCAGGTCATGATCTCAGGGTCCTGGGATGGAGCCCCACACTGGGCTCCACACTCAGCAGGAAGCCTGCTTGGGACTCTCTCTCTCTGTCACTACCCCGCCCCCCACCGCCCCCGCTCCCATGCTCTCTCTCTCTCAAATAAATAAATAAATCTTAAAAAAAAATGTGTAGAGATCTTCCTTACCCAGTTTACAGGTAGAAATTGTTGTGCAGCTGGGCCATATTTCATTCACCTGGTTCCCAGAGCAGACATTTAAACTGTTTCCACATAGGACTTTCATGAATAGCCTTTGCACCCATAAGCGCACATCCTTAAAGTCCTTTTAAACTGAGAAAATGTGTTAGGCTTAGCACTGGAGGTTACTCCTCCATATTGATGGTAAGTGATATATTTCCTTCTCCTTTGTGGGACTACCCATTTTTCTGGCTTCAATTAAAATTAAAATTAATGTCCTGTAAATATTGATGTGATGGCTTCTGCCAAGTTGGAAATGGGGATTATCGTCCTCGTTCCGCTAGGGGCGGGAATGTTTGGAAACTCCTTTTTCCTTTGTCTCGGTCACTTCACTTTACTGACGGGTCCCACAGTGAGACCCACGGATATGATTCCCAGCCAGTTGCTCTCAGCCAACTCCTTGGTACTTTTCCAAATCAGTGCTTTTGTAGACGATGATTAAAATCCTTCAGTATGCTCCACACCGTACTTTAATGCTAAGTAGGAAGGAACCGCTATGTGAGGTCATTGTCAACTGTTACCTTTGTATTTAGAATTAGAAAATAAATGAAGTCCACAGGATGAATGTCTAGGAGAACCTGGGGCTTCCAGAATGTTCTTTAGCTTGAGGGATGTGAGCTGAGCAGTAGCAGAGGACTAGAGACTCCACTTTCTTTCCCCACTTCCTCCTCATCCCTGTGCCAAGGATCCCTAGGTCCCTGGTGGGAAAATGAGCCTATCTTTTTAGGCATCCAGACATCGTAAGCCCCGAACACTCATAAGGTAAAAGTTACATCTACAGAATTTCATTCAATCATTTCTATCATGACCTAATGGTCAGACCTTAGGCCTGGGATTTGTTCCTAACTCTGACCTTAATTCACCTGGCAGCTTTGAGTTTATCATTTCCCCGCTATCTCAGTTTATCCATTGGTACAAAGGAATGACTATTTATTTGTGATCATCAAATAATAATTGCCCTTCACTTAGAGATCTCCCAGTGAAGTGAGTGGCTATGATTCCCATACATACCAGGGTGACACAGTGAATATTGATCCTATTATGTATTTCTCACTACAGCCCTAGGAGGAAGGCATTATTACATCCTCTGTTGACAGCCAAGGACACTGAGGCTCAGAGAAATTAACTAATTTTCCCACAGGTGTCAGAATAAGTGAGTTGTGGAGTCAGGGTTCAAACTGGACTTTAAAGACTGTGCTTTCCCAAAGTCAAATTAGATTTTGTTAAACAGAATCCTCAATGCAAAGTCCTAAATATTTATCTTCTGTGTCCAAAGTCTTCTGAAAATGTATGCATAAAAGACTCTCTTACAGGAGTTACCATTAATATCACAGTCAGTCAACAAGATTTATAAACTACCCTTTATGTCTTACCAAGAATAATGGCAGTAACATTTTGCATTCCAGACTCCCTTTCAACTTCTCAAAAGACTATCTGTATTTACTGATGCATTTTATTCTCCCCAAAATACTATGATTTCTCAGAGATGAGGGGAAAGAATTTGTCTAGTCAATCATAGTTTCCTGACTGACACTTCATCCATTGAAATTTCTTTTGGGAGGAGGACTGTGTTTATGCATGAGCGATTCAATTATGTTATTGAATTTTTTTAGGTAAAAGAATAAGTGTTTGTTGTAATGACCCAAATATTCCAGATCTGTTTTTGAGGTTAATCACTTGCCCCTTTCTTCTTCCAATCCTTCTGAGGTTGTCCATGATAATGGATTGGTATATAACCTTCCATCCATTGGATTTCCATCCAATCCATGACTGAGTCATGTAGTAAAAGGTACTTCCTCCAGGAAGCCAGGAAGTATGATCTTTACAAATTTCGGCACAGGAACCCATCCGCAATTCTCCCACTGGCCTTAGAGTCTAACCCCGCCTTTCTTATTCATCCTATGCCTGAATTACTCTTCCCAGAGAGAGGCCTCCAAACCTGACCATCTACAAAGTAAGATCCCAGGATTAATTGGCACTGGCTGAGCTTGCTCTGTTCCCAGTTTGTCACCCACTTGAGATAGTACCTGTTCAACAGAGTACATGAAAGTTGTGAGCAAAACCCACCCTGTCACCTAGCCAGTTGTCCATCAATTTCCACCGATGATACTTTATGGTCTGTAGGGATGCCTTTATAAGAACTTGAAGCTGGGAGTGAAGTCCTTGTGCACACAGTACTCCCTGATACAAAGCCCATCTTCTGTTCCTCCCTTCCTGCCATTCCCCTGACAGCATGAGAGTGTCTCTTGGGCTCTGTCCTAAGATCGTTTTATAATCATTTAACTTACACTCACATCACATCAATTTTGACATCATAATGTGATCTGCATTGATTTGAGGCTGCCATTAAGATGAGCTCATAACTATGTCAAAATCTCTGTTGAGTAAATAAAGAACCGATTTTGAATGTGGGGAATGATGTAGGATGGAAAGATCACGGAAGGAGACTAGAAACAATACAAGCCCAGTAGGGAAATTTTAGACATCAAACAATTTTTTTTAACACAAAATACCAAAGGTCACTAGTCTCCCACATCAAATGCACAGACAATTTTTTTAAACAAATCCATTTCAGTCTGGGTCTTGAAACTAGTCTAAAATATGTGATTTTGTTAAGAAGGTTCTAGGATAATTTTAAGTTTGTTGTTTTTAAGAAAGGAAGGCGGAACTGTTTCAGATGTTGGAGGAGGGAGGGGAGGGAGAATAGCACAGTTTCATCTCTGTCCCTCATTCAGCACATGCATTTCAACCTCTCCTGAGCGGTTGACACCTGAATAACTGATCTCGAAGTACAGAATTCCAAAATCATCCTCATCTGCAGGCTTAAGATGCCACCAGAGGGGCAAAGCGGGATCCAAAATGCGGCTTTGTGGCACTTTTTAGAGGGCTGGCGGCCCCCTTTATACTCAATGAAGGCTGACTGGGGCACCCATAATTTGCCCAACATGCGCCATCTGCATCTATCTTGGCAGTGGTTCAACAAGAGGGTGAGGTTTGGCCCAAGGTGGGTGCAATCAGCAGGCAAACCCTCCTTCCCCCATCCCATCCCGTCTGAAGAAGGCGGATGGAGACAGAAGAGTTTGCAAGTTGAGTTCCCGCCGACCTTAACTGGAAATAACTTGCTCTCTTTCACATCTGCAGCTGTATCCTCCTCAGGGAGTTGTCCAACTCAACGTGATTTTAAACATCTGTCAGCTAAATCAGGGCTCCAAATTTAGCACTCGGGAACATGATGTGGATTTGTGATGCTCGCTAGAGAACCCTGGATCCATAAACCACGCTCACATGAGACAGCCGGGTGGTATTCTGGTTGGCAGTTTCATCTATGACACATTTAATTTGCCTGCACATTTATGAACATTATGTAAAGGGAAAGAGTGACCATTTCCCTGAAAACAGATTTGCGAATGGCCGCAAGATCAATACCGGAATGGAGTCTTTATACTGGGAACACCGGATTGTTTTCCTATCTGATCAGTTGCCTGGAATTAAGAAATATTCCCAACGGAGTGGTTTTGTCTGAATTTCCTGAAACTCTATTCTCTACCCTGAGCTGCGTCTCTGGTCCAGCTACAACTTGGCACCACGGTGCCCATCCTGAAGGGAGATAAGTTTTGCATGTAGCTGTGGTTTGTAGTCACCAACTTTAAAGACGTCTAGCATGTGGAAAATCATCTTTTTCTTCCACTGGACTGATGTTTCTGAAGGCATGGGCTGTTTGGAAAACCATGAAGCCAGGCCTTTGCTCAAAGACTCTGTTTTGGCTGAGGGCAATACCCCCGAATGATTGTCTGGGAATCCTTAGTACATATGGGGGTTTGTAACCCATCTTATCGGTTCCTGAGATCATGGCACCCCTGAGGGATAAGATAGCCTTGAAATTCAGTGTGGGTTCCCAACAGAAGATTTACCACAGTAGACTTAAAACTTGTGAATTCGCTTTACTTAGGTTAGTACCAAATCTCACAGCTTCCAGAGTCCAGTTCTGCAGATGGAGTTAGTTAGCCCCTCCTCTGCACTGCCCAGACAGCTGGTGTGCCTCTCATCTGGTACTGACATGTGGTATCGTTAGGGAGTATCCTCAAATGCCACTGAGATCTCTCAGGGGACAGAGATGGCATTTGATTTGTCCTCCATGCCCAAGATCAGGACAGGCCGTAGACGGTGGCCAACTGACAGTTTATAGATAGACCGGTTGGCACTAGTTTAAATAGCTTTTTTTTTCGGGGCGCCTGGGTGGCTCAGACGGTTAAGTGTCTGCCTTCGGCTCAGGTCATGATTCCAGGGTCCTGGGATCGAGTCCCGCATCGGGCTCCCTGCTAGGCGGGGAGCCTGCTTCTCTCCCTCTGCCTCTGCCTCTCTCTCTCTCTCTCTCTCTCTGACTTTCATGAATAAATAAATAAAAAAATTTAAAAAAATAAAAAAAATAAATAGCTTTTTTTTCTTTTTAAGATTTATTCATTTATTTATTTGAGAGAGAGGGAGCAAGAGAGAGAGAGCACGAGCGGGTGAGGGGCAGAGGGAGAAGCGGACTCCCCGCTGAGCACGGAGCCACCACGGGGCTCGATCCCGGGACTCCAGGATCACAACCTGAGCCGAAGGCAGTTGCTTAACTGACTGAGCCACCCAGACGCCCCTAGTTTGAACAGCTTAAGAAGATATTGTCTAGAAGCAAGGAAAGGTGGTCCAGGCACGGGTGGGTGGCAAGAAGAGAGCCCTCACAAAGGCGCCCTGGATAATCCCAAATGGATCAGAGCCCTGTGTGGGGAACTGGCTTCAACACTCATTTCTCTTCCTTTTGGAGAGTAGGTGGTCCGCTTGAGGAGATGCCAGAGCCCAGGCGTGGGCAGCCAGGGGCTAGGACACGAAGAGGGGCTCCATCTACATGGGGTTGTTTGAGGGGGCCGGGCAGCTGGTGGTTTCTACTTTATCATGTCTTCTTTCTGCCCCCTGAAATTAGATTGGTTGAAATTTATTCCTGGAAGGCCTGGATTCTTCCCTTGACCCTTCCACTCCTGGGATGGACACACTCACCCATGTAAGGTAATAAATAGTTAAGACCAAAGACTGTAGCATCAGACAGATCAGGGTTCAAATCCCAGTGCCAAAGTCATTAAGGTGGATTGTCCTGGGAAAGCTACTCGACATCTCTGAGCTAACTTCTTAGGTAGCTGAAGGGATGAAATGAGCCGATGTGAGTGAAGTCTCTGGCAAATGTTCAGCGTAGCCTCCCTGTTACCATCATTACTGTAAGTAGTTTGGACTCTTGTTTGTGAGTGGTAAGAAGGAGCCCAAGCTGACTTAACCAAAAGATCCAGGTGTGTCTCACGGAAACCAGGAGTGGGAATGTAGCTGGGCCTCAGGGAGGAACTGTCATCTTTGCCCTTCTCTGCACATCACTGTCGGCGAAAACCCGCCTCTCAGCTCCTAAACGGACAAGTCGTGGGTTCAGCTACCCCAAAAAAGAGCCCAAGACAAGTCTTTTTCCTGACATGAATTTCTAGGGGAAAGACTCAGGTTGATTCACCTTGAATTTGGCGCTAGTCCTGCTCATTCAGCTGGGGCAGGGGCTAGGCACCGGTGGGGGCAAAGTCACGGCTACACAAAGGCCCCCGCCCAGGCCCACTTCACTGCTGGGGAGGCAGACAGAGAAGGAGGACTGTCGGCTTTGTGGCGGAATCATCATGAGACGGGCAGATGCTGCAAAAGTTACCCTCCAACTCTTAGGAGGATGAAAATGGGACATTTAGAAATGTGTGAAATATAATTCTATGTGGAAAAAAAAAAAAACCCACCCCAATATCACATATGGGTTGTAATCATAACGACATTCATTTGTAAAGGTAAAGATTTATAGGGAGCATAAAGAAATGGTTTTTGTGTTATGGTGATGATTTTTTTTTAAAGATTTTATTCATTTATCTGACAGAGAGAGACACAGCGAAAGAGGGAACACAAGCAGGGGGAGTGGGAGAGGGAGAAGCACGCTTCCCGCGGAGCAGGGAGCCCGATGCGGGGCTCGATCCCAGGACCCTGAGATCATGACCTGAGCCGAAGGCAGACCCCCAACCAACTGAGCCACCCAGGCGCCCCTGGTGATGATTTTTTAATGCCTTTGATTTAATAACAAAGTTTTGTTTAATGTGGAAAGCTCCTGCCAGGATTAATAACCCTTGAACCTTTGCCACCTAATACCTTAGCAAGGATTAGTTGACAACTGGCCGAGAGCCAGGCCCCAGGGGACAGATCCAGGCCTGGAGGAGACGAGGAAGGGGGCAGCAAAGGGCACAGGGCACTGGAGGCAAGCTTCTTGTTCTTCACAAGGTACTAAAGCCCTCTACGTGGAAAGGCAGAAACCTGGCTTCGAATTCTGAAGCCCCCGTCGTATTTTCAGGGAACGTCAGTGAACTCCAGGCCAGAGAAAAGGCAGCTAGCTCCCTGAGAACTCCTTTGGTAATAAGAGGGCATCAGGGACATTAAGAAAGAATGCCACATGGTTTTCAGGGCAAGGCTGGTGCCAATTTCCCAAGGTCCTCTGGAATGCTATAGACTATGGACTATAGACCCAGGTACTCCCATGCCCAGCACAGCAGAACCCATGAGGATCTCTGTCCCGGGCTCCCACCTCTGGACATACCGAGGACAAATGCGGCCTTTGGCACCCCACTTCCTCCAGCCTGAGTGTCAAGGTCCTGCAGCTTTTTTTTTTTTTTTTTAAGATTTAATTTATTTATTCGAGAGAGAGAGAGAGAGAGAAAGCATGAGAAGGGGGAGGGTCAGAGGGAGAAGCAGACTCCCTCGATCCCGGGACTCCAGGATCATGACCTGAGCCGAAGGCAGTGGCTTAACCAACTGAGCCACCCAGGCGCCCAAGGTCCTGCAGCTTCTTATGCTCCCGTCAGGGATGGGGCAGGGCAGAGGGTCACTGTCATGTTCAAACCAAACACTGATGAAGCAGCTTGGAGAGCTTTGTGAGAGCTTAGCCCCGACCCCAGATACGGTTGCACGCCCCTGGCCTGGCCTGTGCCAGGGCTCCGAAGTACAGCGGGGACCTTATCCGCAGCCTGGTGGGCAGAGAAGAAGTGTTCTTTTTGTGATTGCTCAAGTTGACCGCCCGGAGACTCTGCTCAGATGTTCCCTTCAACCCTGCTTTTCTTTTCCGCCAAGCTCTATAAAGCCAAAGCACCAGAAAAATTCAGGGCAGCCTGAGGGCTTTGGGTGAGTGTTCCAGGCCCAGGCATGAGAAGATCCAGAATTCTGGTGCTAGAGACCCTTCCTTTCTGCTCCCACCTTGACTATGGTCTGAACTGAAACCCGTTGCACCCCTAACCTGTGTGATCTCAGCAGTGTTTATCCATAGACCCGGGCCTCTGTGGCCACTGAGGTGTGGACCTACAGAGCTCATGAAAGTAGTCCATTAACCAAGCACCGACTAGGCACCCGGAGTGGGCTAGGCGCTGAGGACAGAATGGTGCATCGGACTCAGTCTTGCCTAAGGTATCTGCAGTCCAGACAGGTGGAAAGATGCCCCGAGAAGCAAATGACAGCACAGGGAGGTAAGTGCTCGTAGGGTACAGAACACGGCTGACAGGCAGTCACCTGCATGGTAAAGGGCCAGAGTAAGTGCCTTACAGCAAAGACCAGACGGGCAAAGGCCAACAGGAAGGAGAGGACGTGGGCAGGTGAAGGCGGGGAACAAAACCGCACTCCCGGCCCCCCAGCCGCGACCGCGGGCCCACCTTTTCTCACGAAGCCCTACTGCGAGCCTGCCCTGGGGAGGCAGCAAGTCTGGGCGTCTCCGTGAAAGGCTGGGCGGTGTGGGGAGCTGGACACACAGAAAGGAAAACAAAGGCTTTCCTTCCAGAAATCATTACAAAATCTGACTTTCTGATCTGCAGCATAGAAGACTGTCTGAACTTCGTGCCGGAGCAGGTGACTCAGGTCCATCCGAAGAGCGTATCAGATACGAGGGGGCCTACTGTGTGCTGCGTGGAGGGGCCGGGAGAGAGATTAGGTAGAGCAGGACAGAGCGAGGAGAGAGAGCAGAGCTGGAACAGGGTCTGGGGAAGGGGGTAAGTAAGAGGACGGCGAAGCTTACGGAAGAAGGAGGCGACCCACAACACTGACCAGGGGAAGCCTCCCTGCGGATGGTCAGCTGGTCACCGGTCACCTGCAACTTCGTCCCTGCTGAGGTGGGCAGGGGATGGGCAGACTTAGAAGAAGACGTCCAGTTCAGCAAACTAAAGCATTTCTCGCCCCTTGTCCCTGGCAGGCTTCGAAGGTGGAGTGAACGCTCTGCGGTATGGCACACGGTTGCAAGAGAGAGAGAAGGTTCCTGGCTCAAGCCAGAGATCTGACAAAGCTTCCCTGAAAGAGTGAGTGAAGGGGTCTTCAAAAAGGGGGTCCGGACATTTAAGTGCTATGAGCATCTGCCCTAAACATACAGAGTTAAGTCACAAGATGTCACATCCCCAAATGTGTTATTCCAGCTTCATGCGGTCCATGCACGCGGGTGTGCATGCGTGGCAGCATGTGCAGGCTGAGACTTTTGATGAATATTCAGATTTCTGTCCACTCCCCCCCCCCCAATTCAAAAGTAGAGGACAGAGATGTCCATCGGGTAGTTCCAGAACCAGCCAATGCCTTCTCTACAATTTGGAACCCCTTGTTTATAGAATTTTAGAGCGGGGGCCAGAGGAATGGAATGAGAACCTGTTTCCTATGCCTAGCATGTGCTGGGCATATTTACCAGGAGAATAAAAGTAAAATGACTGTTTCAAATGTCTCATGTTACATGTAAAGGAAACTGGGGAACACAAAGCTTGGATGAATTGTGCAAAGGCTCACGGCTCCCCGTTCTTTCATGTATGATTCATGAGTGCCCACCAGGCATCAGGCATCGTGTGGGACACTGGCAAAGCCAAACACTGGAAGGCAGATATTTGGACTTCTGGCCCAGCGCTCTCCTTTTACATTCTTTTAGGTAGGTAAGTGAGAGGCATCAGCCTGCCCGTCATCTTTATGAGGGGCTGGAAGAGTGACCTAATCTCTTGATAACAATCTGTCTCTTTCCCCTGAATATGCAAGCATTTGATCAGCTGCAAAATAGGGAGGAAATAGTTTGTCTTCAAAAGATAAAGCTCTGGTGGACTTAGGTTTACAGCTTTTCAAGTAATCCAGGCTCGCAGAACGAAGCAAACTGAACAAGTTCAAGTGCAGTTTATTCTATTATCCTATTGGATTATTGCCTCTTTTGTTAGACTAGAGTCTAACTAGTTAACAAACTTATATGCCTCTCTCACAAATCACATTTTTAGGATGATGATCTTGGGTTATTAAAGTCTGGGTTAATGAAGTTATCTGAGGATTATTCCCGAGGATCTCTAAATCAGAGGACACGAATGGTCTTAGACGAATCCTGCCTTTGGTTATGTTTGGTTTGGCTTGCAGAATGTTGGCCCACACAAGAGTTTTAAAACTTTATTTTTAAGACTTTATTTATTTGTCAGAGAGAGCGAGAGCACAAGCAGGGGAAGAGGCAGAGGCAGAGGGAGAAGCAGGCTCCCCGTGGAGCAGGGAGCCCTATTGCGGGGCTCGATCCCAGGACCCCGGGATCATGACCTGAGCCGAAGGCAGATGCTTAACTGCCTGAGCCGCCCAGGCGCCCCAAGAGTTTTAAAATTTTTGAATTACTTCACAACACTTAAAAATCAGGAGATTATATAAAAATCAAGATTCTATTTAATGTAATACTTTCTAGGTCCCAAGTGAAATAAATCAGAGAAAGACAAATACCGTATGATTTCACTTATATGTGGGGTCTAAAAACAAATGGATAAACGAACAAATAAACAAACAATGACACAGAACCAGAAACGGACTCATAAACACAGAGAACAAACTAATGGTTGCCAGAGAGGAGGGGGTCAGGGGGACAGGCAACATGGGTGAAGGGGATTAAGAGGTACAAACTTCCAGTTATAAAATAAGTAAGTCACGAGGATCAAAAGCACCGCATGGGGAATATAGTCAATAACATGTAATAATTTCGCACAGTGACAGTAAGTACACTTAACCGTGGTGAGCCTCCCATAATGTATATAATTGTGAATCACTGTGTTGTACACCGGAAACTGATATAATATTGCATGTCAACTATACTTCCGTTAAAAGTTTTTTAAGACTCCCATGTGCACATAAAAACTTAATTAAGATTGTATGCTTTTCTCTTGTTTAAAAAAAGAAAATGAAGATTCTAGCTTCTCCTACAGAATCAGAAGTTCTCGAAACACTGAGCCACGCGCCTCACCCCCTGCTTTACACTCTGCATCCACCTGCTATCTCTTATTTACATGCAAAGTCTTGCTGTCATTTGAGTTCACAGCTTTTGCTTCATATTAGGGATCAAAATCTTCGCAAAGCTCTGGACACTTCCAGGCAGTTTTCTCCAGGCATTGAGTCCAGCATGGTTCTGGTGATCAGTGGGGTTGGAGTAAAATATGTGTCTATTCACTGAATATATATCATTGCCCACCATGCTCCAGGCGTGTGCTGAGAATGGAAGACTCTGAGTTACCCAAGTCTCAGCCCTTCTAGGATCCCAAGGTCCCAGTGAGGGAGAGAAAGATGTAAGTGATTAGAATGGTTTATCCAAATGTTATGGTGAGTCATGGTAGCATGAAGGTGGGAGCCACCAACATTAATAGGGGAATTTCAGGAATTTTAATAGAGCAAATAATAACTGAGCTGCATGTTCAGGGCCCAACAAAGGAAACAGAAAACATCCTAGGTCGGAGGAGACCTAGGAGAATGGAGCAGTTTTATGCTGCAAATTGGTAACCCAGCTATGATGGTTTTAAAACATGACCCCAAACTCCTTTGACATCCTCTCATTGAGGGCTGTGGTCTGTACCCCCAACTTCCCCACACCCCTTGAATCTGGGTGGGTGGGTAACTGTTTCAGCTAACAGAGAAGGGGGAAAGAGATGCTGGACCCGTTCAGAAGTCAGGACATAAAAGGGGACTTCCATTTGTCGCTGGATGGAACACTGGCCTTGAAGCCGGAGCCCCTGTGGACGCGGACCGACTGCTCCCAGGCTGTCGTGCTGTGAGGAAGTCCTGTCCCCTGGACAGCCCTGTGTGGGTGCTCTGGTCAGCAGTCCTAGCCTTTGAGTCATCCCAGCCCAAACACCAGACATGTGCGTAAATAACCTTCTGACCACTCCAGCCCCCAGGTGTCACATCACCCCCAGTGTTTGTCTTCCCCGCTGAGGCCCAGACAGAGTGGACAAGAGATAAAGCATCTTGGCTGTGCCTTATAAACCCCCGACCCATAGAATGGTTGTTTTAAGCCCCTGACCTTGGGGATAATTTGTGACATAGAAACAAGAGCAGGAACCGCAAGTTATGAAATTGCTAAGAAGCCAAACAAGACAGGGCGGCAACCCACAGATTAGCAACAGCAGAGAGCATCTCTAGGCCAGAGGGACAAAGAGAATAGTTGGCATTAATGAAGCTCAGCGTTTAGGGTCACCTGGCAGAAGTTAGAACCAAGGAAGGCCTTCCAGAAAGAAGAAACACAGCTGGGACCAAAGATACCACCCAAGGAAAAGGGGTATAACAGGTTTCTTTATTCTTCCTGCCCTAACCTCTTCTGCTACTGCCTCCCATTGGCCTAAAGCAGCCAAGTCTCAAAAACACAGCCCGCCAAGGTCAGTCCCTTCCAGTGCAGAACAGAGCAGAGGAAGACAAAAAAGTGGATGAGGGGAACAGGCCCAGGATTAGCACACTAGATACTGAAGACTGAGTAGGAGGTCACAAGACACATCCAGAAGGATGACATTTCAGACAGAAGAAACAACAGAGGTATGAAGGTGCGTGTTCATGCTCGGGGAAACTTCTAGTAGCTCCCCATAGTTGAAACGTACCTTGCATAGAATCGGTAGAAATTCTTATCCCCACTGTATGGACAAGACTGAATGTTTGTGTCCCCCACCCCCACCCCAAATTCATATGTTGAAACACAATCCCCAGTATGATGGTATTTGGAGGCGGGGCTTTGGGGAGACAATGAGGTCATAAATGTGGAACCCCCATAAATGCAATCAGTGCCCTTAAAAAAGAGACCCTAGAGAGTTCCTTTGTCTCTCCTGTCACATGAAAACAGTGAAAAGGTGGCCATTGATGACACAGGAAACAGGTCCTCACCAGACACTGGATCTGCCAGCACCTTGATCTTGGACTTCCCGGCCTTCAGTACTGTGAGGAATACATTTCTGTTGTTTAGAAACTACCCAGACCATGGTGCTCTGTTACGACCCCCTGAATGGACTAAGTGTAGTAGACATTTGTCATTTGGGGAGTTATCTGGGCCCCAGTATCTTCTTACTTAGGAGAACCTTGTTGTCTAGGTCTTGGTGGCAGGTAGAGTCCTGTTAGCGACCGAGAAAGCCAAAGGGGCCCCACCTCTGTCCAAGCTGCAGGAGCCCCGTTGGACATTTCTGTCCAGAACTTGCAGTCTTGAGGGACACAAAGATAGAGAGTTCAACAATTATTCAACAGAAGCTGTGGTGCCATTGGGAGTCTGGAAGCACTGGAGCTGAGTGTCTAGGGGCAGCCTCCGAACCCTGCCAGCTTTGACCTTGACTCTATTGCCCACTTCTTGACCTTTCTGGACTTCTGCTACTTTTCTAAGTCTGATCCTCCCCTTAATTAATTCTGGGAACTACCCAATATCTTGCCAACAACTTCCTTTCCTGCTTCAGTTAGATGGTCAGTTTCTGTTGCTTGCAATCAGACAATGATACGCCAAGATCCTGTGCTCATAACTGCTCTGTCTAGCATTTATTTTGAGAACATGAGGCAGATGTTGAAGTGAAAACGAATCCACACTGAGACACTAGATCCATAAATGTGATGTGGATCTCTCTGAACTCACTCATAACGGATAATAAAGATCCTCATAAAGGATATCACTTGATAAGAGAAAACATTAAATCACTAGCTAACATTAAATACTTGAAGAGTTTCCTATGACTATTGTAAAAAGTTACCACAAACTTAGTGGCTCAAAACAACAAAAATTTATTATGTTACAGTTCTGAAGTTCAGAAATCCAAAATGCGTCCCACGGGACTACCATTAAAGTGCCAGTAGGACTGGATTCCTTTCTTGAGGCTCTGGTGAGTCCATTGTCTTGCCTTTTGCTGCTCCTGGAGGCTCCTGCATCCCTTGCCTAGTGGCCTCTTCCTCTTACAGACCCAGCAACAGCATCAATCACCTGGAAAATCACTCTTCCGCCTCCCTCTTCCACATGTAAAAGACCCTGGGATTATATTGGGCCCACCTAGGTAATCAGGATAATGTTCTTCTTTTAAGGGTAACTGATTAGCAAACTTAATTCCTCCCTGTCATGGGTCATAGCATATTCTCAGAATCTGGGGATTAGGACATGGACATCTTTTTTTTTTTTTTTCATTTTTCAGATATCTATTTTTTTATTTATTTTTTTTATTCTTATGTTAATCCCCATACATTACATCATTAATTTTAGATGAAGTGTTCCATGATTCATTGTTTGTGCATAACACCCAGTGCTCCATGCAGAATGTGCCCTCCTCAATACCCACCACCAGGCTAACCCATCCTC
>NC_138374.1:70410627-70461527 GCF_054177405.1 Leptonychotes weddellii
TGGCCATTTGGATGTCTTCTTTGGAAAAATGTCTGTTCATGTCTTCTGCCCATTTCTTGATTGGATTCTTTGTTCTTTGGGTGTTGAGTTTGATGAGTTCTTTATAGATTTTGGATACTAGCCCTTTATCTGATATAGGACATGGACATCTTGAGGGGGCCAAAGATTCTACCTACCACACATACTTACTGTGATGGTTAATTTTAATGGGTCAACTTGACTGGGTTGGAGATGCCCAGATTGCTGGCAAAACATTATTTCTGGGTGTGTCTGGAAGATGTTTCAGGAAGAGATTAGCATTTGAATAAGTGGACTAAGTAAAGATCAGCCTCACTAATATAGGGGAGCATCATCCAATCTGTTGAAGGCCTATTAGAACAAAAAAGTGGGAGAAGGGCAAATTTGCTCCCTCTGCTTGAGCTGAGACATCTGTCTCCGGCCCTCAGACGCCAGCACCCCTAGCTGTCAGGCTTTCAGACTCAGACTGGGCTTGACACCATCCCCCCTTCCCTAATTCTCAAGCCTTTGGACTTGAACTGAATTATACCACTGGCTTTCTGGGTTCTCCAGCTTACGGATGGTGGATTGTGGAACTTCCTGGGATTCTCCATAACCATGTGGTTCCCCATAACTGTAATTAATTCCTATAATAAATGTATATGTTTTATATATACATGTATATATATATACATATATATTTAGGAATATATATATAGGAATATATATGTAGGAATATATATATATATATATACTCCTGTCGGTTCTGTTTCCCTAATACTCCCTAATACTCTTATTCTATACCAAGCCTTAATATACTTCACTTTATAATTTTTCTAGTGATGCTTCTTGGGCCATATGATGGGCTTTATGTCCACAGCCATAGGTATTAATGAAAAGTTCTTGTGCATATCATTGTGCATATGTTACCTTCTGTGGCCATGCGGGTGGAGAAGGAGGCCAATTGAGAATAGGATTCAGGTGTTCTCCTGTCCCTGACCAAAAACCATCTTAATCTCACCACGATTCGCAGCAAAACAGTACAAATGACGGTTATTCGGGTTGACTGCTTATCATGTTTGCCTAATTACCATACAGTGAAAAACAGTGAGTCACAACACATGTCCGATTAGCTTGTGTGAGCTTTATTTGATTACAACAGTAACCTCCGTTCTGTATACTAACCTTCATGGCTAGTTACACATGTAAAATGGTTGTCTGCTCACTACTTAAAAACATCACAGGGAACAGCGGATATTAGAGGCATAGTAAATTATCCAGTGCCTTGATTTCCTACTGTAAGGAATGGTTAAAGCCGTGATTGCTCTTTTAGAGGGTGTGTCTATATTCTTACTCTTGGCTCCCAACGTCCTAACCATGCGAGGGGGTGAGAGGAGAGGGGACAGAACAGGAAGAGAAAAAAAATGAGATTTATGTAACCATGATAAATCTGTTATATTACCTACATCACACACTGGACATGTTTAAAAAAAAAAAAAAAAGCATCCTCAATTCAGAGCAATTGCTGCAAATCACACATCCCTGATTATATGGCAGAATTCCTAGTGGGAAAGCCAGAAGTAGTAAAGGATGGATTTTTAGTATGTCCTATGTGTTTATTTATGGTGCAACACATCATCAAACAACAGTTCACAGACTCCAAGCTGGCAAACCGGAGGGCTTTGAAGAGAAATAATGAGCTGAGAGGTTCATGACATGCTATTAAAAAGTTTGTGATTGGATTTGGAAAATCGGATGGATCTCCAAGGCAAGGGACCATTTCTGAGCCGTTGCACTTAGAATATTTTTGAGCCCCAGCGCAGATATTTATGGGAAGAGAGAGTTGTTTTTGTCTCGGGTCCAGGTTCTGACTCTTCTGTGCAGCAGGGAAGTCACTTATGCTGTGGACCCAAAGTCCTGGAATAGCCATGATGTCACCTTTTTCTCCTGACCGGCCACCACTGCACAGAGGCGCGGCCGCTAGCTCTGTGATGTTTCAGCTTGATTCTCCCATATACGGGTTGCAATTCCAGCCAAAACAAAGTCGGCAGGGGAGTTTACAGCCACTGAATCGCTCAAGGTGGTGCGGGCTCAGTGGGATGGAGGAGATGAGGTCAGAATGCATGCATTATGAACAAAAGGACGAGAGAAAGAAAAGGCATCGGGACGTGGGATTTGGGGCTGCCTGGTGTGTGCTTTCCAAATCAAGCCTCTGGTCTTCCAATCCGTGCTTTGATGCTCTGTGTTTCCACCTTTGAGATTTTCAGTGCTTTTCTGGCCTGGGTGATGGAAGAAAGCACCCTGTTCTGGGTGGCAAACCATGGAATCCCTCTTGCTGAATTAGAAAGGAGACATTTTAGGATATGAGCTCATGAAAGAGAATAGTATTTGAAAAGGGGGAAAAAAATTATGCACACACAGTGACACATAACTAGGCCAACACAGGATGAATCTGTGGTTGAGCCATTTTTCCCATTGCAGATGACACTTTAACCATTTGAGTCCCAGAGCCCTCCGGCACACAGGGCATGAAGACAGGGCTCGGCTGGTGGCACGGCCCCCCAAGCCTGGCGTCACCTGAGGCTGAAGCTGGAAGGTCTAGAGACCCTGGGTCAGTGCTCAGCTCCCACGCCTGCACTGTGTGATCGATCACCAGACCCTTCGCCTGCCATCCTTCCTTTCTTCCCACCAGCGACATCATGCCATAGACACACAACCCTCGATCCCGAGAGATCTTTCAAATGGGGGGAACACTGGGGCAAAGAGATCAGGCCATGAATGGCTATTTGTGATCATTATGGAAGAAGGGAGGGGGGATGGGCAACACGTTATGCTAATCAAGAGCAATAACTGTTGTTTCTTCAGCTTTCTTCCCAAAAGTCACATGGATGGCGGTCCATGTTCAAGCCTACTCTAGCCAAACTCTGAAATGTGCAATATTTGTCTCCTATGGGCAGGGTTGTGCTTTTTTTTTTTTTCTCTTCTCTTCCACTGTGGGAAAATGAACTTATTTTCAGTCACCCCTGACATTTGACCACTCGACTGATCACGAGGACACTGTGGTAAACCACAGCTCAACTTGAAATTATCTCTTTTAAAGCATGGTTCCTGTACTCCGGATGGCACCATCCCTGGTTGCCCAGCATCGGCTCTTCTCTCTGGGAGTCCCATTTTCACTTCCAGCCATCTACTCGAAGCGACTGGTCTTGCCCTGAAGTCTTTCAGTTGGGCTCATCCTCAAAATAAACTGAATGCAAAAAAACGAAAACAAAAACAAAAAAACATGACACCAGTTCCCCCAAGTCCTTAAAGTGGTGCATTTACATATCATCCTTCTTTCTAAAAGGGGGTTGGGGGGAGGGGTGGGAAAGCACAAGAACTTCAAAGATCCTAGAAAAGAAACAAAAACAAAACGCCACTTCTCCCGATTCCTATCAGGATGGTCCGGCAGGGGTTATACATATTCCTTCTGTTTGAATCATCTCGGTTTTCGTCGCTGCTTTACACCTCCAGCATCCTACCATCTGCCCACTCTAAAGAAATGCAGCAAAGCATTCCAAAAACAAAGGCTGGAAGGAAATAATTTTGAACAAACCCAGGGAATGGACTTTTCTGTGCCCTTCTGTTACTGCCCCGCCCGTGGAGGGTAGGCAGCGTGGGGAGGTCCTGAGGCACAGGCTGTGGGGGCTCACCCCCCCCATGGCCCTCTTGTGTCCCGTCGTGCCTGCAGGCTGACGAGGGAGAACAGCATGTGCAGGTCTGGCTGCCCTCCTGGCAGAGGAAGGAGGGGGCAGTTGTGTCCTCGGAGCTGGTCTGTGTTGCTGGAATATAGGTCAGCATTTTCTGGACAACTCAAGGCGGACTGGAAGTGTGCAGACCCTGGCCCAGGCCCAGGTCCCCTCCCTCTCTTCCTGCCCCAAACAAGTCCACCCAGGCCCAAAGAACACAGAGAGGCCATCAGGACAGACTAGGGTGGTCTTTCCATTTTGCTCACAAATGCTGGGGAAATATAAAGAGAGCAGAAGCTCTAGCGGTCCTGGGGCGGGGCCAAGGTGCAGGCCGGAGCTCAGTTGGCCAGGCCAAAGGCAGCTGCTGGCTCTCCACGCTTCCCCCCGGGGACTTTGCCTCACCCCCAATTTAGACAGCAGAGTGAATGGGCAATGTGCACAGAGCTGTGAGGGTAACGACAAAACCAAATGACTTTGCGTTCCCGAGCAGTTCAGGTGGAGGCAGAGAGAGAGTGCAGAAAACGTTTTCTTCCCAACAGCAGGATGTGGTGTCAGAGTGGCTGGCCTTGAGGAGAGACCATTACTTTAAAGGGATGTTGGCAAATGCTTTCTGCTGAACCTTTCAGCTTGGTTACTCGCCTCCCCCCACCCCCACAGTTAGCAGAGGGATGAAGATACCACATGAACTGGATTTGTCTTGCGAGTTGAAACATCAATGGCCTGATTTGGGGTAATAAGCGTTGCCAAGTTAGTGCTGAGTGGGCAGAAAGGAGGAAGAGGACAGAATGTTGTGACAGCTCGGGGTGCCGCAAAACCAGTCGCAAAAGAGCATCATGGGGCCGATTGTTCAAACTGGCCAGTGTGTGCATGCTCCAAGTAGAATGCAAAACTTGCAGATCCCAGTGTCTGATTCATCGTCCTTGGATTAAAACAATGAAAATAAAATGCACTAGTGAAGGGTATTGCTCCAGGCCCAAAAGTTTGGAAAGCAAATGGAGCCTCCCAGAAAGTGGGATTTCCTTTAATTAGGCTAACACTGGATGCCTAGGTCATAAGGTTGACAATGAGAAATGACCATCTGCACAGTGGGTTTAGTTGGGATTTCTCCTCATGCAAGTTAAATTGAAATGCAGTGAGTCTCACGATGTTCTGGGTCCTGGGCAAGGCATTTCCCCACCAACTCCATGATTTAGCCCTCATGAGAATCTGGTGGGTCATGTATCATTATCACTCTTGGACTGATGATGCTTTCACTGGTTGAAGTCCCGGCTGGTGTGTGAAGTGGTAGAGCTGGGTTCTCAGAAGTTTCTAGATGAGAAAAGCTATGAGCTAGAATGGAGGTTTCTTTGAATTACCTATTTGCACTATGTCGCCTAAATAAGAAGGTAGCGGGGTTGTTCATGAAATATTATCACCCCCTTTTCATTAAACAGCACATAATTTTAGAAATAAACTCTCGATGAGAAGTCTTTAGATAGCCTGATTCAAATTTGGTCTGGTATTTGAAGTACATTGAAATGGCCAGACATAAAATAGTTTGGAACTTATAAGAGGAAAATATTGCCTTAGAAAATTGGAAGTTTAAAGATGTAAGCGAATAGGTGAGCCAATGCTAAGTACGTGTTAACAAAGCAGGAGGAGGGAAGTTAATTTAGTCAGCATCTTAGTTGGAGTGATTGGATGCCGACCTCTCTTAAAGTAGAGAAAAAAAGACATAGTGTGATCTTGTCTGTCCTTTTTACGCCTCTTGTTTGAAAAAGGAGTGACATGGGGTGAGAGAAATAAGCTAAAAGTGCCAGTAATAAAGATGGAAAATAGATTGCCCCTACCCTCAAGGATTTCAGGGTTTAGAAGAGGAGGCAAAAAGATAGGAATGCATACCAGGCACAAAAGCAGTGCAAAGGAGGAAAGCTTGAGTTGGAATTTAAAGACTTTGACCAAATGAATAATTTGGGAGGGTGGGGGGAGGAAAAAAGAAAAGTCTGTGCAAAAGCAAAAAGCATGAAATGAGCTGACATTTGGGGGCCCCGAAGGAATCTGACTTTGCTGGAGGGGACAGCAGAAGGGCTCAGTGTGGAGAGATGAGCTGGTGAAGTAGTTAAGGGGTCAGAGCCTGGATGCGTGGTGGCCAGCCACAGATAGGTCTTCAAACATGGATTTGAGTTCCCTACAAATTACTCTTGTGGTGGTGTCAAGAGTGAGCGGCTGGTCATCTGATCAACCAAATGAAAAGCTGGTTGTTTCAAAAAAGTAATTAAATAGACAAACTCTTGGCATGATTGATTTTTTTTAAGAGGCAGAAATAAACAGTACCAGATATGAAAAGAGACATTGAAATGGAAAGAGTAAATATTTAAAAAATCATGAGATAATCACATGGACAACTTCAGGCCAATATATTTGAAACTTTAGATACACTGTACAATTTTTAGAAAGCATAAATTATGGAAATTAACTCAAGAAGAAATTGACACTGAATAAACCTATAACCAGTAAGGGGGAAAAAATTAACTCAATAGTCAAAAATATACCACAAGCAGTACTAGTTCCAGAAGATTTTGCAAACAATTTTTTCCAGAAATTCAAGAAAGAAATGACAACCCCTAACAAACGACCATTCTAAGGGATAGGAAAGGAGGGAAAACTCCCCAACATACTGTTTTTAAAGATTTATTTATTTTAGAGAGGGAGAGAGAGCGAGAGCCCAAGCAGAAGGGGCAGAGGGAGAGGGAGAGAGAATCTCAAGCAGACTCTGTGCTGAATGCAGAACCCCACTCGGGGCTCGATCCCACTGCACCGAGGTCACGACCTGAGCTGAAACCAAGTCAGGTGCCCAACCAACTGTACTACCCAGGCGTCCCCCCCAACATATTTTATAAAGCCATTATAATTCTGATGTCAAAGCCAGACAAGGGCAGAATATGACTCAATCTCACATATAAACAGAGATCCAAAACTACTAAATAAATATAAGCAAGAAATCCAAAATGAGCTGCATAAATAGCATATAAAATACATTTTATATGGCATGCAAGGATTGTTTAACATTAAAAACTCAATCATATAACTCATTTCATTGACATATTACAATAGATAATGGAAAACATTCAGTAAAATTCAACACCTAATCATACTTTGGGAAAAAAAGTCTTTGCCAATGGGTTTGAATCATAACTCCACGACTTATTAGTTATTGTGTTTTAATTCTGGCAAAAACAATCTGAGCTCTGCACAAGAAAGGCCGAGAACGGATGAGGAAAGGAAAGAGGACCCAGGCAGAGAGAACCATTAGCAGGTCATTTGGAAGCAAATCCAGGTAAGAGGTACAGACGTGGAAGGTTGGAGAAGAGTCCTCGGCAGAGCTGGGCAGGAGGGCGGACTTCTGCACTAACCAAGACAGAAGACTGACAGAAGCTGGTGACTGGCTGGTTGTGGGATGAGGTTTGTCTAGAGGAGCTCTTCTAGCTTTCTGGACTCGGTGGCTGTGTGGACAGTGATTCAATTAATCAGAACAGAAAAATGCAATTTGAAGGCTTGTCTGAAATTAGCAAGGCTCTCTTGCGTGAGGGGGAAGTAACCATTTAAGAGAACCAAGTGTCAGCAGCCTGAAAAAGAGCTTTGGTCATCACTGGATTTCAATTAACATCAGGAGAGAGAGGGAACATGCAAAAGAAACATTATCTGCTTTTTTTTTTTTTTTCAAGATTTTATTTATTTATTTGACAGAGAGAGACACAGAGGGAACACAAGAAGGGGGAGTGGGAGAGGGAGAAGCAGGCTCCCCACTGAGCAGGGAGCCAGATGTGGGGCTCGATCCCAGGACCCTGGGATCATGACCTGAGCCGAAGGCAGACGCTTAACCATCTGAGCCACCCAGGCACCCCAACATTATCTGCTTTTAAAGGCCAAGATACTACCTGGCGTGGCAAAGTCACCGCCTGATAACTGTTTACTGGACTGAGCCAAAGCTACCAGCAGTTTGCAGCGTGTATGGAGAAGTAAGCAGTTGTTGCTTTTAAATGCCCAGAATCACAGCTGGGAAGGAAAAACAAAGTTTATCTTGGAAGCATATAGGAAATCTAGGGTTAAGAGGTACCTAATAATGGTATTATTAGTGATAAAAAATATTCAAAACAGAGCAAAGAGAAAAGATATTTCTATTTTCTTTAATCATACGCTATTGTACATTTTGTTATGTTTTTATAAATAGTTATGTCATTCTTGGATTAAAAGTTCAGCTTTGGGGGTGCCTGGGTGGCTCAGTTGGTTAAGCGTCTGACCCTTGATTTCGGCTCAGGTCATGATCTCAGGGTCTTGAGATCAAGCCCTGTGTCGGGCTCCAAACTCAGCGTGGAGCCTGTTTGAGATTCTCTCTCTCCCTCTCCCTCCGACCGTCCCCCTGCTTGCTCTCTCTGTCTCTGTCTCTCTCTCTAATAAAATAAATAAATCTTTTTTTATAAAAGTTCAGCTTTGCTCACCACAGGTTTAGTTTTTATAGAAAATAAAAAAATATAGTATCTTGGCCCTCAACGATCCCTGTGTCCCCAGTGCATTGTAGCCACATGTGGGCAGTGACCACAACTCCCTTTTTCTTCCCCCTCTTCGATTCTCTAATATGGCCTCCCAACTACATAATATCCATGTATATCCACTCATTACACTGTGACCTGAATATGTATAAAAATCTGTAGCAATAAACCAAGCCAAGTCACCCTTTTACTATGTGTGTGCAAAGTGTCAAGAAAGGTATCATCTGAACATTTCTGCCCAGCCTGGGGAAAGAACGGACAAGACCGTAGAACATGGAAGGCCTTCGAATGTAGTGATATCCCACAGAAGGCAGCATCACGCAGCTGACCAAAAGTTTTGTTAAGAGCAAGACCAGTCTTCCCCCAAGACGGTTGAGAATGACAATGATTTAATTTGGCTTTAAGGAAATTCATTCAGGCCTAAGTTGGGTGGACAGTGCTGGAAAAGTGAGTGTCCACCCCCCCCACCCCCACCCCAAGAGCTTGGTAATTGTTTGCTAACTGCCTGGTGCTTAAACTTCAACCTTCGGGACTCCGGATTAGAGATGGCATTACCCAGGGACCCAACCCAGATCAGAGTGAGAATGTACTAGAACCCTTTGCCGGGAGCAGTCTCCTGCTGATCTGATGCAAGTGGCAAGATCCACAGCAGGACAAAGGAACTTTTGAAAAGGACTTGAAAAGAGCTCACTTGCTCTGCGGTTAACCCATCAAAGGCATCTTCCTGTAACCCGGAGGACAGCAGGCCTCGACATGTGCTGGCCATTTGGAAAACAGATTCATATGGAGTAGATCAAACATTTCAGGAGAGCCCCTTGCCTTGAAAATATGGGGCCTTATGAAAATCATTAAGCAATTCATTGATATTTATTTGCTTACACTGTGCTTCAACAGAGCAAGCTGGAAGATGAGGATGAGAACCATTGACCCAGTTTCAGAGGCCCTAGCTCAAGAAAGAAGGATTCCTTTAAATGCCTGATTTTAAAGAGCCTTTTAAGAAGAGAGCCTACCACACAGCTGGGTGGAAAGACGGTCTTGGCTCCCTTCAACTGTGTATTAGGTTAACAACCACTCAAGCTTCTTAGAAACCTAGAAATCCCCAGGCGGTTAGAGGAATTCCACAGGGCTAAGAAAACCCTTGCAATCTCAGGGCTTTAAGCAGAAAAATATTTCCAAACATCTTCCTTCCTCACTGTGTGCACTTTTGTCAGCCACTCCCAGCCTCACCAAACATGGCCGCTCCACAGCACGTCCGATCATCTGTCCCTCCTGAGGATCCAACCCCTTCATTCAGGCTCAGGTCCAGCAGACCTGGAAATGAACAAGGAGCAAGTCCGTATTTTCGCTTTGGGAGTTACCAGGTTATTCTGCATGAGTTCCTTCTAAACCAAAGCCACTCCACCATCTGACGCTGGGAACTTTGCTTCTTTAAAGTTTAAGGAAATAGTCCCTCAAGATTCATCAGCCTCCTAGCCTCAACTTCCCTTTTACTCAGATGCCAAGTTCCCATGAGTACAGAAAGGCTCAGCGGGATGCCATCATTCTTACATTGGGCTTTCAAATGATCTATACTTCGGGGGATGCCAAATACATAACCTCTGAGCCTCTGGGAAGAGAGGGGGAGGCTGGTTCTAGGGAGGGAGGCTCAACTTCTCCCAGAACATTGCAGAGGTTGAAAGTCTGTCCTCAAATACTCAACACATATGTTTTGAAAATCATTAAGTTCCAAAATTAAAAAACAAATGTAAAAGTTCCAGCATTGGTTCTTGCACAAAGCAGATACTCAAGGAATGCTTGTTGATGGATGAATTTGTTAGCTGATAAATATGAGAAATACAGTCTGTCTTGTACCACATGGCAGCTGAAACTTCTAGGAAGACATTTGTCCCTGGTTTGTCATTACACAAGTTATGGAAAATGAGTCACCTAAACCCTACCTGTGTTCACAAAGCCCTCCCAGTTCTCCCCTGTGTTTGTCATGTTCGAAAGGAGCAATGTCACATGGTTTTAATTGCTAATTAACTTCTTGTGATCTCCCCAAAGTCATGGACTCCAAAGGAAAAAATTCTGTCTTACTATTTGTCTACTTAAATTTGGAGGGTAACTGCCTCAGGATCCAACATGGATTCTTGTTGGGCAAAGCACATACTCATATATTTAATAACTGTTTGTTGACTGATTGATTTGTTCCTTGTTATATGTTAGAAATACAGTCTAGTTTGCACCATATGGCAGTTAAAACTCCAGTACACAAAAAGCGTCATTCTCTGCTACTTTTTTATAGTCTGTACTTAGAAGAGATGTTGTCTTGGAAGATCTTTTCTGTGGTCTCAAGTTAACCTTGGACATCTATATTTAAGAGGGAATAATGTGGTTTTTTATGCGGGGAGATAAGATAGCAAGTACATAAATATTGTCACCACAAATATGGCAACACTGCAGTGACATTTTCTGTTGGTTGACAGAGACATTGGTTCATTTCTAATAGGACCATGACCGCCATTTCTTTTCTTTCTTTTTTTTTTTTTTTTTACGATTTTATGTTATTCATTTGAGAGAGAGACAGCACAAGCAGGGGAAGAGGCAGAGGGAGAGGGAGAAGCAGACTCCCCAGTGAGCTGACAGCTCAACATGGGACTTGATCCCAGGACTCTGAGATCATGACCTGAGCTGAAGGCAGACACCTAACCATCTGAGCCACCCAGGCACCCCATGACCGCCATTTCTATAGTAGATGGAGGGAGCCTTAGTTATGACAGGTCCTTTGTTGATGAACTGATTAGGCTTTTCAAAGCATAAGACCTAGTCTTGATACTTTTCATATGGAAGAAGGGAGGGAGGGAGGGGAAGGAGGGAGGGAGGATGAAAGGTAAAGAAAGAACAAAAGAAAAAACTATTTGTGAAAGTATACACATACATGATTTAACCACTTGTTAACTTCCAGCATGTACCTATATATAACAGATATGTCATTATAGAAGAGTTTAAAAAAGAGAGAAATTCCAACTTTAGGGCTCTAATTGGAAAGTCCTTCCCCCATGAAACACTGTTGTTATCAATGACCACTTAACCCAACTGCATCTTGTTTCCGGGCCTACAAAAAGCTCACGCTGGGGGTCCACCCCAACTTTAGAACTTCAAACTAACACTCTACTCATTGGTGCTTCACATGAGCATGTTCTTTGAAAGAAGCCTGAGAAATGGGCCTGTATAGATGCTTGTACTTCTCATAACTGGGACAGTAGCTTGCCTCAATCCTGTGTGGGCTCCGTGCTTGACCCTGAAGTCACCCATTCCTTTAGCCAGCCCCTCAAGCCAGGGGCCGTCTACTGTCTTTGCAAAGGGCCAGCACATAGGACGAGCTCATTCTCTCTGTGCTGAATAAGTGAATTTTCATATCAGCCCAGGGAAGCAACAGTATGATGCCCATGTACTGGACACAGGAAGTGAAATATGAAGAGAGTAAGTAACGTGCCCGGGCTGTTGGGAGAGAGCTCTCACTCACGCCACTGTCTCTCTGACTGGCCTCAGCACAGGGCCCTCCTGGGAGAAGGCAGCCATGTACCTAGGGACTCCATTCTGCGTTATATCCAGGGGTTACTTTTAAGGGGACTGTTTCTTTTTGCTGTTAGTTTAAAAAAAAAACCTCGTTCAATCCCTTGAAGACTAGCTAAGAAGAGAGCTCAACCACTAGGTCTGTGTGACAGTGTTTCCCTATGACTGCTTTTTCTAAATCAGGAAATGGTTACTTGGGCCTACTCAGAGCTCTACCTCTTCCTCCTTCCTCAAGGCTTGGTTGACAAGGAAAGTGGTCTCTACACCAAAGAGTGTGCCATGGCTTTCACGGGCTGCCACAGCCCACCACCTCTTTCTGAAAGGAGTGGTGTCCTTTTCTTCTCCAGAACTTTATGACTAAACGCAGCCATTTTCCAGCAATATCTAAGTAAACAACAGAATGCAGGTGTTCAGTAACAATCATCACATAAATACTCCACTTAAAGACCAAAAATTTCTAAAGAGATGGATCAGAGACTACCAAAAATTTACATGATTTCTTGATTAAGTAACTGTGTAATGCTTACATACAAAGCAGCCCACAGTGATAACAAGAGTTCAAAATGGCACCATGGCTCATAAATCCAAAACCCATGTTGTAGTGAAATTCACTGCAATAGGATTCCACTCAGGTAAGACTTTGACAGGAATTGGTTATACATGAGTCATATTGGTCATGTTTACTGAATCTACACATGGACAAAAACTGTATATCCAAAAAAAAGGGGGGGGGGCGCCTGGGTGGCTCAGATGGTTAAGCGGCTGCCTTCAGCTCAGGTCATAATCTCAGGGTCCTGGGATCAAGCCCCGCATCAGGCTCCCTGCTCAGCGGGGAGCCTGCTTCTCCATCTACCCCTCCCCTCACTCATGCTCTCTCTCAAATAAATAAATAAAGCCTTAAAAAAAAAAAAACTCGGAGGGAAGAAAGGAGTAGACAAATTGTGTTATAATGGAAGAAAGCCTGAATGTAGGCAGACTGGCAGATGAGGTGGGCTTGTATAAACTGACTTGACCTATTCTGAATCTGGCGATTGAGATGACGCTGTTGCCCAGGAATATTACTCATTTGGAGTAAGAAACTATGTCAATCACCTAACACAATATCTGCCATGCAGGCTTGGTGTTTTGGTCTAGCTGTCCATGCCAGTCACTGAGACCAGCTGAATACCACTGATACTATGTCAATCAAGGCTACAGCAAGGTGAGGAAGCATGAGAATAAAATTGCTCGTGCTGTTCTGCTTTGAGCTCTACCCCTGGTATGACCATGCTCACCGTGAGTGGTTCATTCTGGATCTATGTTAGGAGTGGATGTATTCCCCCATGAAACACAACAAAACACTCATTGTCAATTCCGTCCTCCCCTCTAAGCCCCACCTGATGCAATCTCATCCACCCAACAAAGCTCCTATCGAATGCCACCTCCTCTGTCACATTTCTCTCCAAGCAAATGTTTTCACTCTCTCTTGAACATCTTAAAAACTCTGGCTTTTCCCCTTCTGAGGCTACTTATACTACTCTGCATGTTACAGGGCTGTTTCTTTGCCTTATCCCCTATTTGAGTTTAAGTCCCTTGAAAGCAGAGATCAGTCTTATCTCTACATTTCTTACAGGCTGAGTGCAGGGCGTCGGGCTTAGAAGCTCAATAAAAATGCGTTGAGTTGCAGTGAATCATGACCCACCCGGGCTACCGGGCCCTTGGCCAGCCTCAGAGTCCAGAGCACAATGGGTCCTTGTTCTCCCCGCTGTGCACACCCACAAACATATACTAAACACCTGGAAACACGGGGACACTTAGTTGCTTGGCAAATCCTCTCCCTCCCAGGGTGTCTTCTCTTTTGAAGAGGCTGCTCTGACAGCTGGCCTGCTGATGGTTAGATGGGGCTCTCCCTGGAAGGGCCATCATGGCAGCGAATGGCCAAGTTCACTGTGCCAGGAACCAAGACAAGAGCAAGGGTCCAAGTAGGAGAGTCTCGATGCCAAGAATGTGCTCTCAGATTCAGAGCGGAGAGGGAAGCAGGGAGCACTGCCGTGGAAGAAAGCCTCCTCCCACTCCTGCCCTCTTTCCCTTCTCCTGCACCTGATCCTCCATGGGCAGGGGTCTAGAGGAGGGGCCTCCCGTCCTGGGGTCCGGGGAGGCCGGCGCCACTCCAGCGCGAGATGCTGGGGCAGCGACGCTGTCTGCTCTTTATTAAATACGAATGGCACCGTGCGGTTTCCAGGAACTTCAGTGGGAAGCTGATTCCCCCCAAACCCTCAGGACATCTCTCAGTTCCTGAAAGGATTATTATCATTACTGGTATTAGGACTTACAAAGCCTGCATCATTTTTAAAAAGTCTTCTTAAAGGAAAAATGGTAGAGTAAGCACAGGCGTGCAGCTTCTAGAATGTGTCCCGAGATTCTGCTTCCTTCACAGGAATGACATACCCTGTTGGATTCTGGATGGGCACAAGGCAGAAGGCTTCAGGCTTCTCCTCCAAGCCCAGGCAGGGTTGCCAGATTTAGCAAATAAAAATACAAGACACCCAGTTCAATTTGAATTTCAGATAAACAATGAATACCGTTTTTGTATGAGTATGTCCCAAATATTGCATGGGACATACTTACACTGAAACAACATTTGGTGTTGATCTCAAATTCAAGTTGAACGGATTATCCTGTATTTTATCAGGCAACCCAGAGCCCGGGGAGAGTCAGGACAGTAAAGAGATTTTCACCAACAAAAGCCTCTTTTAAAGCCCCAGCTGAATGGCTTTGGACGACATTTCAATTCAGACCCTGCATTTTCCCTGGAGTGTGAGCTCAGTGTCATCAACAAACAATTGGGAGAATGAGCGTTCAGTGAACATTCTGCCCCTTCCTTGCCCTTAGCAGCCTGTGGCAAAGTGCTCCCCCTCAGCCAGCTGGGGAGGAAAAAAAAGCTTTCTCTTTTAAGATGGCTCTCCCCTCCCCTTATACAGATTGGGTTGTTTCTTGGGTTTGCTGGAGAGCGGCTGGGGCTAATTACTTGCAGACCACGGTCCATCCAGGCCCGCCAACTGTGGGCTGGGAGGTAGAGTAAGGGGTTTGGAGTCCGGCGGACCTGGTTGGCAATTCTGTCTCTGCCGTTTCCTGCCTGTGCCACATCGGCCAAGTTGCTTACCCTCTCTGGGTCCTGGTTTCTGCACTGATGATATGAGGGTACTCATGAGGGCGGGGGGTGGGGTTGAAGTAGGGGTCACGTGAGACTGGAGCACAAAAGGCACTCATCACAGTGCCTGACACGGCGTAGGGCTCCCTTAATCTGAGTCTTGTTACTCTTGTTGCCTGTCTTTGCTAGGTCACACCTGGCAGGTGGCACCTGGGATTGAGTCTCCTCAAGCCCGGACCTTGGAAACGCAGGAACACAAACGCCAGAAGGTCATCAAGCCTTGTGCACCAGGAGGTGTGACTTGGGGGAAAGGGGTCTATTGTGATCCCTGCGGCACTGTCAGGTCAGTGAGCAGATCGCTACATGAACCGGCATTCGGTCACCACAAAAATGTACGGGGAGTCTGAAGCCTACTTTAAGAAATGGGGGAAAGAGAAAGAGAAAAAGAAAGAGGGGGGGAATCACTGACTTGAGGAAGAGGGAGGGGGTATCTCAGAGATTTCTTACGAGGAATCAATGAAATAATCTCAGTAAGTATTAGAACAGGGCAGGCAAATAACAACAGCTTAATGGATGTTAGCTATTATTATTTGGGACACCTCAAAGAATGGGCAGGATTTTGATAAAGAAAGAAAGGAATTTGTAACTTAGAAGAAAAAAAGGTATTTGAAGTTACGATGAAGCCGACTTTAGATGTGTGAATGATGAATTGGGAACTGGTTTTCCAGGCGGTGTTGCTGTGGAAGACTTTTGAACAGGGGTTGTGATATTTTTAGCAAACCCATGCTGTGAAAAGCTTGCTTTCACAAGGTGTGTAAGGTGGACGCAACAGAAAGACTGAGGTAAGCAGGAGGCTCTTGAGGTGGATAAAGCAGATGGGCAGTAACATGACCACGGGCTTGGGGAGGGGACCGAAGTGTTGGGAGGGAAGGGGAGAGGCAGGGAGGGAGGAGGCACTGAAGAAAGCAAATACACAAGCCCGGGGCTGCTTGGGTGGCTCAGTCAGTTAAGTGTCTGACTCTTGATTTCAGCTCAGGTCATGATCTTAGGGTCATGAGATCAAGCCCAGCATGAAGCTCTGCACTCAGCACAGAGTCTGCTTGAGATTCTCTCTCTCCCTCTGCTCCTTCCCCTGTTCATCCTTTCTCTCTCAAATAAATAAATAAATAAATAAATAAATCTTAAAAAAAAAATACAAGCTTGGCTACCAACTGGATATCACTGTCAGGAAGAAGAAAGAGCCAAAGTTTCAGGATTAAAAAAATTTTGGCTGTTGCCCGTGGCAGACCCTGGTTTCTTTGTTTTTTTTTTTTCCTATCCCACATTTCCCATCACCCCACCCTTCCAACATTTTGTTCAAATATTCGCCCTCCTCTAAGTGGCCACTGCTTCATAGAAGACGTACCTATCGGCAGCTCCAGGGGGTGGGGGTGGGTATTGATTTGTCTAAGACACTCAGGTGGCTCCATTTTCTTGCCAGGAAGCAGATTGGGCATGAGCATATGGCAAAATTCTTGGCAAAAAGAAGCAAATAAGTGGAAACAACCCAAATATCTATCAAGTAGGGATGGATAAACAAAATGTGGTATATCCATATAATGGAATATTATGTGACAATAAAAAGAGAATGAAATACTGATTCATGGTAAAACATGGAGAGGCCTCAAAACATTATACTAAGTGAAAGAACTCACACACAAAAGACTACATATTATATGACTCCATTTAAACAAAATGTTCAGAATTGGCAAATCCATATAAAGACAGAAAGTAGGTTAGTGGTTGTCAGGGGTTGGGGGAAGAATGGCATAGGAAGTGATATAGGATTTCTTCAAGGGCAATACAAATCTTCTAAAATTAATTGTGGTAATAACTGCCAATTCTGTGATTGTACTAAAAACCATTGAATTGTACACTTTAAATATGTTAATTATTTGGTAGGCAAATTATATCTCAATAAAGCTGTTATTAATTTTTTCCTTAGAAAACCAAAAGGAAGACTTCTAGAGAGATTTCTGGAAAATGTTTTATCACTCTTGAAAAGAAGCACAGAGAAGAGTTGGCTTCTCTTGCTGGAGGCTGACCTATCTGAATATGATCCCTGGAGCTGTTGTGGATGTCTACCCACCATGACAGGAACCAACACAAGTCAGGACTGACCCGCAGGGCAGACCAGAGCCCAGAGAAGCCCCTAGACTTCTCCTGACCTAGAATAATAAGTTTCCTTATATTTTAGGCCAACTGAGTTGGGCTGTTCCATTACTTCTAGCCATAACATAACATAGCATTCTAACTGATACGGTTCCATTAACAGAAATTTTTAGGTCAGGAGAAAAGTTGGTTTTCAGAGAAACTATGCATTTACATTAATTTAGAAATGCAAGTGTAATGCAGGTGAAAATTTGAAGTGTAGTTCAAGATCTGGAGAAAGGGATAGAGGGAGGGATGGAGGGAGGGATGGATGAACAGATGGACAGGTGGGTGGGTGGGTGGATGGATGGATGGATGGATGGATGGGTGGATGGATGGATGGACTGATAGATGGGTGGATGGACTGGGGAGTTACTTACAACAGAAGGCTGAAGCCCAAGGGAGCGCAAAGACAGAGTGCAGAGAGGAGTCTCCTGGACTTCCTACACTGAACGGGAGGGAGAGCAAGAGAAATGAGTGAAGGATTCTGCAAACAAAAGGGGTTGAAAAGGACAAGGGGAAAGTGGAAAATGCTGTAAATGCTGTCATGCAAGACAAAAAGGGGATTCAGGAAGAAGGGGATTCAAGTTTGGGTCAAATTCTATAGAAACCAAGGAAGAAATAGCCCAGAAAATACATTTAGATATACAACTAGGAGGCCAGTATAAGACTAGGTTGTTCCTGAATTTGAGTGCAGTGATGGTGACACAGACCAGATTTCAGAAGATATGAGCCAAGGGGTCAGTGAGTGAACACTGAGGAAGTTAAGACACCATGTACGCACCTCCCTACAGAAGTTTGGTCCCTATAGAAAGCATTACTGAATTCACCAGTACCTGGTTCTGCTCCCCTTCCCAGCATGTGGAAGATGGTGCTTCTAACACCTCTCTTAGCAAGGTGGTCCTATCCTTGCTAACAGACGACAGGAAGAAAGGTAGGAAAGAGAACAGCAAAGTCAAGGAAGGGGTGCTTTTATTCTGGGCTTTGATTTTTCATTTTTTTACAAAGATTTTATTTATTTATTTATTTATTTATTTATTTATTTGAGAGTGTGAGAGAGAGAGCACGAGTGTGGGGTGAGGGGCAGAAGGAGAGGGAGAAGCAGACTCCACGCTGAGCAGGGAACCTGACCCTGGGATCATGATCTGAGCCAAAGGCAGACCCTTAACCAAGTGAGCCACCCAGGCGCCCCTGATTTTTCATATTTTTAGGGCAAGTGAGACCCAAGCATGTTAGGGAGATGGAAAGAGTCTGTAGGGAGGAAGGACCTGAAGAAGACAAAGCAGCGTCCTGCAGAAAGCAGGAAATATGGCAATGTATAAGCCCAGCAGCGGGTCTGTGCCCTTCTTCTTCCAGGAAAGAAGTAAAAATCCAGGCCCAAGATGAGTACCCAGCTAATTGGATTGGAGAGGGAAGCTGAGGGAGCCTATGCACTCCCCTTCCTAGACAGGGGAGTGGAGGTTGGAGCTTGGAATCCCAGACCCCCGAAGGACGACTGGCAAGGACACCCACTGAATGCATCTCATTATCGTGCTTTAAATTCTATAGGCATGTCTTACACAGAATCATCATTATTTAAAAAGTAACTAAAGTCATGCCCAGAAAGGGTTAAAACTGTTTTGTGCTAAGTTCTCGCCCGGCCCCCCGCTCCACTGTTTCCCAGTGTCCTTTACCCAAATTCGTTATTCCATTGACAGGCCAGTGCTGGTCCCCCACAGAACAACACATGCTGTGCTCTCCCTGTGAGCGCACTTGTGATGAACTTTGAGCCACACATCTGCTGCAGAGAAGGAACGTGTATTCCCAAATGGCTGACATTAGCTGAAGATTCTGGGTTCGTCTCTACCATAGCGGATTTTTATTAGATAGGCTGCTGGAGAATCAGAGGAATAAATTTAGCTGCTATATCTATACCTCATTACAATGCATGCCCAACTATTGTTCTTTTCATCAGCTTGATGTTATTCCGACTCTGTTGCTGCAAAGTGAATATTTGGATTGAAACCGGTGTCCATCCTCATTTACCCTCCAAGCCATTGTTGTATCTGGGCTAAGGATGTATTTTCCCAATGTCACCACTCCAAGCCTCTTTCTTTGATTTAAAGCATGGGTTGGCAAACATCATGTGTAAAGGCCCAGAAAGTAAATATTTTAGGCTTTGTGGGACATAAAAATCTCTGTTGCAACTACTCAACACTGTCATTGCCGCATGGAAGCAGCCAGAGAAAATATGTGAATAAGCCTGGTTGTGTTCCAATAAAACTTTATTTACAAAGAAAGTGGGTTGGATTTAGCCCATGGGCTATAGGTGGCCGACCCTGACTGAAAGTATGGATTAGCAAGAAGGCATCAGGTGAACTGATAGATAAAAACCAGTATCTTTTCATGTGTTTGTCTCCAAAGAGAAAAAAGTAACTACAACATTTTGTTGGACACTTTATTTCTTTTGCAGACAACAGTATGACATCCCCCCCACTTCTAATATATTACATCTTAAGATTTTAGATTTCTCTCTCACACACAAAAAACGTTGAGGGAAACAGTAGAGTTTAATTCAGCAAAGAGGGGGTTAAGTGGCTAAAAATTGTAGGGCGAATGTATCACTTATCCGAAAACATAGCCTCTTCTTCAGAAACTGATTCACCCAGGCATTGAGTTGATTATAAGAGATGTAAAAACAAATTTGCTGACCTTCATTTCAGAGATCAAAGGTTAAATTCATACCCTGTAGGATGGTTCTGTTAAATCACTCCCAAGCTGCCTGGTGACATATTTTCAAAAAATATTTCTCTCCAGCTTTATCAAGTGTTCTTTGTGTTCTGGAAACAAGATTTGAAGTCCCAGCTGGAGCTGAGACGTCATGAGTCTTAACTGAAATTCTTCTCCAACTATATCCAGAGGCCTATGGTTCGTTGGGATAGAAATTAGTTGCAGGGGTTAATACCTCTGAGTCTAGTTATTCATCAAAGATTGAAATGACCATTTTACACCGAATAACCAAGGATAGTATGAACCATGAATAGATAAAGAGCTAAAATTGTCCACTTGGATGTCCTGGAAGGGGCTGAATAAACCCGTCTTAGCTTGGAAGGTCCATCAGTGACTGTTCCCAATATCTTCACCTCAGAGCAGAACCCCAACAGTTCAAAAATTAGGAAAATTGTGTGGACAAATTAGTCCAACTCGAAATACATTTGTTAAAAAACAAAGCAAACTTCCTATCTCTTTAATTGTAAACTCACACAAAACCTTTCAACAGCAGTGGTTCACAAAATTCATTTTGTGACAAAGTTTACTGAGTCCACAGTGAGGTGAAAAATTGAGAACAGTAGCATAGGTATTTTATAGAGCCAGATGCATTTCATTTTAAGGGCCTTCCTCCAGTCTATTCCCATGTTAATCAATCAAATTTAATTAACTTTAATTAAATAATTAGTTACTCAGTAAAATAATGTCAACAGCCCTACATTGGTCCCGAGTTGTCTTAAACCACAATAGCTATGGACTGAGTTGGGTCTCCTCCAACCATCTGTGTGATGGTTCTTAGAGATATTAGGTCTTTGTTTTGTTTTGTTTTGTTAAAGATTTATTTTATTTAGAGAAAGAGAGAGAGAGCGTGACAGAGGAGGGGCAGAGAGGGAGAGAGAGAGAGAATCCTCAAGCAAACTCTACACTGAGTGTGGAGCCCAACATGGGGCTCAATCTCATGACCCTGAGATCACGACATGAGCTGGAATTGAGAACCAGCCACTTAACCGACTGAGCCATCCAGGTGTCCTGAGATATCAGGTCTTTGGGAGACAACTGGAGTTAGATGGGCTCATGATGGGATCCATGGTCTCAAAGAAGAGGAGAAAAGATAAACCACACAGCAAGAAGGTGGCATCGGTAAGCCAGGAAGAGGGTCCTCACCAGGAACCAGACCGGCCGGGATCTTGATCTTGGACTTCCCAGAACGGCGAGACATTAATGTGTGTTGTCTCAGCCTCCCAACCCACGCTACTTTGTTATGGCAACCCAAGCTGACTAATACAACAATTCTATTATATAATGAGTAGGGAAGTGAGAAGATAGAGGGTGTTATTGAAACTTTAATTTCTAGCACTTGCAGGCTCAATAGAGAATAACAAATCTGGATTTTCTTCCGCACAGAGTTCAGAGGGTAGGTCATCGCTGGCCAACGTCTAAGAATCTAGAATGTATGAACTAAGCTGAATAATCCTTTGTCTTTTGGGGGTGTGTGTGTATCCTCAGGAAGAGGTCACATCATTGATGTGGTGGGAGGCAGCTATCAGGATACCTGCTTTGTTGGGGGGAAACACTGAGAATTGGTATTTCCTGCTGGGGGAGAGATGAAAATTAAACCCAAGTGTCCTCACTGATGGCACTCCACGCCCTCACCACACACTTCCTACTGTTGCATGAGGCAAATCAGTGACAATTTAGCAATTGAAGTTTCCAATAAGACACCCATCAAGAGACTTTGGATATGTTCTTTATCCTCTCCAAGACTTCTTAATCTATGAATGGGGATAATAGCATATGTAACCTCATGGGGGTGCTTGGGGGAATAATAATAATGTATGTAACACACTAGCTCAGTTGTGAACATAAATTAAGTGCTCAATAAACGTTTTGTACTATTATTTGGATTATATGTTAAAAAGAGACAAAAATGGCTGATTTTATTCATGAAATTGTTTCCCAAATTTTGAAGCTAAAATAGGAAATAAAATTGCCTAGATCTTTATCAGTTAAAGGCAGTTGAACGGTTGGAAACCTTCCATCTGAGACTTGGCTCGTGTGTGTGTGTGTGTGTGTGTGTGTGTGTAATCACAAAGGATGGTTAAAAAAAATGCTAAACTATTCTGTTGAGAGGCAGAGAGATATCAGATGGAATGTCGATCTCCAAATTCTCTCCTGCTTAAAAGCCACCACCAGTGAGATCCAGATAAGAAAATTGGGCAAAGAAACACTTGATCACACCCTAAGTTTTGGCCCCCATCCCTGACCAATGAGGCGCAGACCCGTGTACTTGGGAGGATTTGCTTGCCTGGGACAGGGAGACCTAAAAGGCCCCACCTCTCCTCCAATATCTCCCCAGGAGGAAGGAGTCCAGTGTTAACAGTTTCAGCCACACAGATCCCCAAGTGAGAGAACCGACATGGGCCACAGCCCAGAGGGCCAGGTCCCCCTGGCAGAAATCAGGGCTTTCTCTTCTTTACCGATCACGTGAAATCTCCACCTCGCTCACAACTCAGCAAAACTCTTCCTTCTCAGAACCGAGAGAGCAAAGAGTTGGGGCAAGGGAGAACCTTAAGTTTCCTTTAAAGTATATATTTTTCACTTTGTTGGGGGGGAGGTGGGAGAGAGCACAGACCTGTGTGAAAACCATTGGAAGCAAACACTCTCCCCTTACCCCGCCCAAAAATGTACATTGATATAGATGTAAAATATTGTGTGTAATTTGAGGGAGTAATCAGATCTCCTGGAGCCCATGCATGAACCCCAATTAAGAATCCGTGCCTTGGAGTGCCTGGGTGGCTCAGTTGGTTAAGCATCTGCCTTCAGCTCGGGTCATGATCCCAGGGTCCTAGAATCGAGCCCCGTATTGGGCTCCCTGCTCAGTGGGGAGTCTGCTTCTCCCTCTCCCTCTGCCACTCCCCCTGCTTGTGCTCTCTCTCTCTTTCTCTCTGTCAAATAAATAAATAAAATATTTTCAAAAAGAATCCTTGCCTTACTGTCATTTTAAACAAATATTTAGCAAGCACTGAGTGTCAGGCACTGTGTTAGGCACTTTTATATGTGTGTGTCTTCAGGTCTGAAAACATTTCGTCTTCACAGACACTATTGTGCCATTTTGCAGTTAGGAAACCAAAGCTAAGAAAGGTTAAATGATGTGCCCAGTTCTAGGTTCTGATAGCAGCTCTGTCATGTACTGTGTGCATGAACTTGGGTCAGATCACCTGTCCCGACTCGGACTCTTAGTTTCTACTAAGCTTGGGTTAAGATGGTGCTCATTGCTGATGGTTGTGTGTGCTAAATGGTATGTACTGACCCAAATTGTCATGTGGCTTCGGTGAGATCCTGCAGTAAAATATTTTGCACCAATTCTGGAGCATGCTAAACCCACCGTAAATCATCACGTTAAAAATTAAAATAAAGAGCACTTGCCTGATCATTGGCATGAGCCGCCAACCTGTGTGTCAGTTAAAGAAAGCCAGACCATGCCAATCAAAACCTCTTTGGGTATTAGGAGCAAACATCCACTCAAAGTAGCTCAGAGAAGGAGGGTTACTTAATCAATAATTTATCTAACAAACAGTGTGCCTGCACTCTGCCAAGACATGGGGGCATCTGGTGACCCAGACCCACTCATCACAAGTCGTGGTGGGGTATAGCTTTGGAAAATGGGTCTCTTGCAAGTCCTGGTCCCCAGGAGGAATGAGGGATGAATCGATAACGGTCCCTTGCAATTTTCTCCCCAGCGTAGAAGAGAAAACTGAAAGTCGTGTCTGCTTAGAAGGTACGTATCCTTGTATTCTTTTGTAAAAGGGCAACATGCAAACTCCTGGTTTCACACTTTGTCCAAGTCTTTTGGGAAACACGCCCAACAGTGGTCCGTGCCTGTTTCATACTTGTTTTATTTTATTTGGCAGCAAAATGAAGATCGTGTTTCGAATAAAAGCCCAGTTCTGTCCCTTAACACGTTTCATTAAGCATTATATGCTGTTCCTGTCCTCTTTTTCCACGATCACGCCTGGGCATGCTTTGCAGACTCCTTTTGCAGGACTAGTTTTGCTCATTTCTACATTTATGGCTTCTTGAAGCCACAAAATAAATCTGACATTTGACATGGGTTGGAGAATTTGAGGAAGATAAAAGTCCCTTACTGACACATTGTTTATGTTAATCAATTGATAAAATGACTTTTTCTTGATGCCATTTAGAAAAAACTGTTGGGAAACCCACAACTGAAATATGTTCCTGGAGAGAACAAGAACCAGGACAAGTGGAGGAGACAGTGGAGCCGGGAGTCTGAGCCCAGGCTCTGTCCCTCACGAGCTGTGTGTCCTTGGGCAAGTTGCATACCTTCTCTGGGCCTCAGCCTCCCCTCATTAGTCATACAGGGGTAATACTGCCTTGAGCTTGAGTTCACAAGTCTGTTTGAGGATCCAATGAGATAAAAGTGCTGTGTCCCCACTGAAGTGTTTTCTGGATTTTTGAATATGCGTCAACAAATGGAAGACTCTAATTATAAGAATAAAAACTTCCTGAGCCCAGAAAACTGACTAGAGCTTCTTCCCTTGCCACGTGATTCCCCTCAGCATTTTCTGATGGCCTTAGAGGCAGATGGATCCAGACCCTTCGTTCTGACTCTGCCCCATTCGGTTCCCCACCAGCCTGTGGACAGATCTTGTCCTATTCATCTTCCTAATGGTTCTTGGGTCAGTCTTCAAGGGTGGATGCTCACCTCTGATGGTCATTGAAAAACGAAATTCGTCCCCATATGTTAGCACCCTATGTCATCAGGTATTGTGCTAAGCTATGATTTTACAAGAACAAAAACAACTAGATAGCAGGCCGTCTTACAAGTCCTTGAGTCCATGATCTCACCTGATACTCAGGACAAATCCCTAACCTATAGACTGTTATTATTTCCATTTAATGAATTAAGAACTGGGGCAGAAATGAGTGAAGTAGCTTATCAGAGGTCAAACAATCTATTAGTGGTGGAATCAGGCTGTGAATCCAAAAGAGAACTAGAACCTCCTCCCTGATTCCAAGGGGCTTAGAATCTGCTAGGAGGGTCCTATTTCACATCCCACTCACCATAACAGAATGACACGTCCCAGCCTACAGCTGTGGGCTGGGGGGATTTGGACGTGGGTTTGCCGATTTCTGCCTCTTCCCACTAGGAAAGAGGGCTTCAGAGAGAAGCTGAAGTCTTAGGCATAGAGCCTTCTGACCAGACCTCCCTTGTCACCATTCACATGGGCCTACCCACCCAGGATTTTAGATATTTTCCTGCCATCGTTTTTAGCAGCCATGTTGGCCGAGGGGTCAAATACTTAGTGCTTGATAATACCAACAAACTACGCACCATCCAGCTTCCCATCCAGCACGATTCACCCCAGGCAAATCTTGAGAGCTGAGGCGCTGGAGGTCATCTAGCAAATAGATTTTCGTTCCTGTGCCAACTCCAATCTTCCGAGAGCCGCCGCTGGAGTATTGGGTTTAGAAGGATCCGGGGGCTGTCAGAGATCAAAGGAAAAAGTGCCACAATCAGTTAGTGATGTCTGCCATGGGCCCAGGGGTAGAGAGTGGTGGCAGGCATGCAACACACATACCCGACCGAATCTCATCCAACGTGTTTGTTTTGCAGAAGAGGAAATGGAACTCTGAAGTGAAAGGTTGAATGCCTCAAATTCACTTAGCAGGTTAGTGGCAGAATCACCTGGCTTCCAGTGTTTTCCATAGCACCTCAACGCCTGTCAAGCGGTAATTGGTGATCACGGGACCAGCAGCAAAATACCAGCAAGCAAATTACATTGCACTTAGTACAGTGTTGGTGTTAAGTGTGTTTCTTCTGATTCCTTGAAAGCTGATGACCCACGAAATGTCAGCCTAGTCATTGGAATATCTGATTATTCAGAGTCTTCCCTGACTTGGCCGCATCATAGCCAACAACCACCCCCGCCCCAGGCAAACAGCAATTTATTCCAGACTAGAGGAAAGAACAGGTCAAGGTCTTCCTTCTTTTCCTAAAGGGCCGATGACACATGTTCTTTCGTGACTGCTTGCCGGGCTGACCAGGCTTGTCAGGAGAGCCTGACAAACGAAAATGCGTCGGAAAGAATGATGTCTCCCTGAACAGCCAGCTCAGCCCCGTTAAGCCTTGGTGGCCAGATTTCATCATTCCTAAGCAGTGCCGAAGTCTGAGCTAATCACGATGGGAGTCCCAGGGGACAAATGAGGATGCATAGGTAGAGAGGGAGAAAAGAAAGGCCACCAAGCAGGGGATCTGCATTTGCCAAGGCGTGGTGGTGAAAAGCGGGGCAGCCCTTGTGGGGGTGGGGTGGGATGGAGTCTGGGGAGAAGCAAAGGGACCAGGAGGGGACAGGGAACGTCACAGTCCAATGGACCTCCAGCTCGGCCCTAGGTTCTCCCCTTCCTAGGGTGGGATCCCACACACTGTGCAACCTCCCTGGGCTTCAGTGCCCTCACACCCCATGTATCCATAGGGATGGTATAATTATATCCAACAGCGGCATGCAGCGCCTGGAATTAGGTAGGTGGGGAGCAGATGGTCAAGTCAAGTAATTAATGAACATACAGGCTTGTTCTATGTCGGGGGGACATGGTACTGCCAGGAATGAGAGCCTCCAAGTTCTGGTCCCCAGCTCTGCTTCAAACCAGCATGCGCCCTTGGACCCTCAGCCTTGCACCTTGCAAGCCTTAAAGAAATATTTGCAGAAGGGATGAATGAGTGAATGAGAAACCCCAAGAATGATTCTACAAGAAGAGTTGGGCCCCAGTTTTCTCGTCCATCTAAGGAAGATGGACTTCTTTGATCACTTTCACGGGAATGTTCTTTTGGCCTCTGCATTTCTCAGAGATGCTCAGTGCCACCGTGAGCGGGGCTCTGTCCTGCCCGTGGCCCTGAAGTCCCAGGGAATTTCAGAGAAGGCAGTGCTTGTCTTTCAAGGCTGTCAGCCCCCTCACCTGTGAATCAGGGGCTGCCAAGTGGTGGTGGGGGGCATGCTGCTGGATGCTCCAGCCACCCTAGACCCCGATCTGCAGCCTGCAGGTGGGGCGCCAGCTCATTGGGCTGGAAGGGGACGGGCAGATGGGTTTGCTGAGCCATCAGGGTGCCAGCTCAGCTCGGGGACAGCCGTGCTTTTCCCGGCTTCCTGTCCCCTGGCGGAGAATCCCTCGAAGGGTGGGCTCAGACCCCAGAAGGGGGCAAACAAAGGCGCTCAGGAGCTGGGAGACAATATCATTCAAAAGATGAGAGTTCAAAAGAAAAGAGCACGAGTTGAAAGTCATCGATGTGTCTTTAGTGCTTCAAATATGCCTGCTTTTGTTTATTTTTTTAATCTCAGCAAGTCACAGACCCTGAATGGTAAATCAGATTTCTGCCCCCTCCCCCGCCCGTTTGGTACTCCATCTGAAGAGGAGATTTTACTCGGCTTTAAAGATACAGTGGCTAACTGAACATAATAAAAATAAGTAAATAAATAAAATGTAATATGGGGCAAAAAAAAAAAAAACCACAAGAACTTCAGAAGGCCCCAGCTCTGTGCCCTGGAGGCAGGGCGGGCAGCCCAGTGTCTTGGGGAGGGAGGTGGCAAAGACTGGCTGAGCAGCCCTACCCTCAAAGGAGGTCAGAACCAGGAAATTGAATAAGGTGGGAACCAGGCTGCTAAACTTGCTGGGAGCTGATAAAAACAAGCAGCCATGAGACAAACTCCCCCCCACCCCGCCCCCGAGAAGCTAAGGGGCTGGTTTGCTCTTGACATTGTGCCAATAGGAAAGCACTGTAGGTCTGTAAGCAGAGAATGGACAGCGGGAATATTCTGCTGGCAGATACTTCTAGTATCCTCTCTTGCTGCAGATTAGAACAAGGGGGTGGGGGGTGGGCAGGCACACCGACCTATGAGCAGATCAAGTGCAGATCTGGAAGTAGCCAAAATGGGGATAGGTTATCATTTTTCTGACCTCTATTTTCCTCAAATAACAAGAATGTTTTTAGTGCTATCCGATACCATTTAGTTACGTATTCATCTACTCGATAAATAATCGTAACTATCTCCTATGTGTTCACCCTTCTGGGAGATACAAGAGAGGAAGAAATTGATAGTCTCGCCAACGTAAGCGTATAAAAATGTGTTAAAAAGAAAGAGAAAATAGGATGCAATTGATGTCCCAAGGGCCAGTGTAGATACTGCATGACCCAAGCAATCTGTCGAGGGACAATCCCTGGGAGTTGGGACCATCTGAACAGGGCAGGTGATTGGGGGGTTGGGGCTGGTGCAAAGGGAACATTCCAGGCCCAGGGAAGAGAGTGGCAAAGATTTGAAGAAAGGCACAAGCAAAATGTTTGAAGGATACCGGCGAGGGGACATGGGCCTGTCTGGGATGAAGGCCTTCCAGGGCTCTCCTGGAAACAAAGGGGCGTCCTTGCGGACTCCTGAGACAGAATGCGTCGTTCTAAGACCATGAATCCAGCGGCAATATTCAAAGTGGGTCAGAAGTTGAGAGTTGAGGAGGGACAGGTCAGCGGAGGCCTCCTCTAGTGATCCAGAGGCAGAACCATGGGTTCCCATCGGCCCTTTCGAGTATTTCAGGGTCCAGCTGGCTGTGCAAGTAACGCATAGAGTGAACTGGACCCCTGTGCTCCAAATCCCTGCTCGTGCCAGGAAATGGATACTTCTGGTGCCTAAGAGGAGCCTAGAGAATAGAACAAAACCCCAGGAAAGTGTGCTTCCCATCTGCAGCCCACATCCCCGGCAGCCCGCCCACCATTGTGGAAAGGGGGGGGATTAATGAGCTGCAGATCGTCCAAGGCCTGGGCTTATATTATTCATTTTTCTTGGAAATGTCTGGGGTTCCATGATCCCTCTCTAATCCCATATGCCATACTTAGCTTATATTTTGACAGGCTGGGGCTAGCTGCTTTGGCCAACCTCCACTTGAGGATGAAGGTGCTGCCCCCAGTCCACGCCGAAGGCCAGCCTCCCTGGCTGGGGACCCATTCCCGCCTGGTGGCATCAGTTAGCCCCCAAAGCCCGGCTCTCTGGTGCTAATCACAGCACAGGAAAGCAAAAAAAATAGGGTGTCTTTTTATTGTTTCTCTTTTCTGTTTTTTTTTTTTTATTATTTGAAAGCAACAAGAGTTTTTCTCTACCATCGAACTGAATTAACTTTCTGAGTTTAGAGAAGTCATAAGAACTTCTATTTTGCTACAAGTTATAAGAATTTTATGTGGAGCGTCTCCACAACGTGGGTTTTTCTTTGCATCCAAGGCCCTCTATTTTATTTTCCTGGATGGCCTATAATTTATTCTATTATCCTGTACCCAGGATTCCCTGCTCCGAACCAAAGGTTTCTTGGCTTTCTATACCAAAGAACACTCGAGGAGTGAGAATCACTTTTCGGCTACTGGGAACACAAGATGTTTCTTTGGGTTTTAGTATCTTTATTTTTTGTTAAAAATGTTGAAACCTAAACCACAGATCTTTTTAATATTTTTACCCAACTGGGCGCCTGGGTGGCTCAGTCGGTTAAGCGACTGCCTTCGGCTCAGGTCATGGTCCTGGAGTCCCAGGATCGAGTCCCGCATCGGGCTCCCTGCTCGGCAGGGAGTCTGCTTCTCCCTCTGACCCTCCTCCCTCTCATGCTCTCTGTTTCTCATTCTCTCTCTCGCAAATAAATAAAATCTTAAAAAAAAAAAAATTTTTACCCAACTAATGAAAAAGTGATTTTTGCAAAGTGTATGAATGCACGTCCTTCCAGAAGACCTCTAATTACCTCAGTGCCACCCATGTCACTCCTGTTCCCGACTGTCCTTAGCGCTGCTGTCGTTTGTTGCCTCGTCCTCATTCGCTAGTCACTGGTGACAGTGGGTGCGATCTCTCAGTGTCACATCTTGAGAATGCAGCCCAGCGGGGGCATAGCACAATGCTGGCCTTTTAGGGGTTCTAAAAAGCTTACTTAATTACCACCCCAAATGGATGTCTGAGAATCAATCTGGTTTTCCTCAAGACGAATCTCACTCTCTCCTACCCATCCCCCTAATTAGGACCCCACTCTCGTCTCTGTTACAGGAGCCTCCAGACCTCCTGGACCCCAAGAGTGCCCAGAGCACTCCTCTGGCCCCCTAACCAGCGCCTGGTAGCAGCCCACATACCACACGTTCTCCGCCTGCTTTGCCACCTCATTGGGTAGCGGGAGCGTGGTATTCCGGAGTTGGATTTACTTCCAGATGGAGAAAGTGAGTTCTAGAAAAAGCACAGTGGACGCTTGGGTTTGTCTGTTTGCCGGTTTATTCTCTTGATCCTCCTTCTTCCTGACTTTCTTTTGGAAAACCACCTTTCTACACATTTCCAGCATTTCCGTGGAGGGGTTCATCCCACTCCTACGCTCCAGAGGACAGCAAATGATCTAGGTCTGGCCAGTTCTCTTCCCTGCCTTCAGGAATGGATTCAGGAGGTGCGGGTGTGACTCAAACCAAGCCAACGTGTCATTCTCGGGATTTGTGCTAGAAGTCTTAGGAAAGAGATACTGTCTTTCTACTGGGCTTGAAAGCTGATAGACAGTAAGCATGAAGCTTCTGGTGGCCATTCTGTCACCAGAAGAGGAGACCCTTCTGGAGTACTGAGCCAAGAGAGAAAAGCAGAGATGAAAGGTAGAGAGACACGGATGTCTGATGACTTCATTTAAGCCTGTAACCCTAGTTGTGCCTGAAGCTAATTATGCCTGAACTTTCCCATGATGTTAGCCAACACATTCCCTCTCTTGCTCAAGCCAGTTTGAGTGAGGCTACAGCCTTACCTGCTCATACCTTGGAACTTTGAGGCTACTCTTCGTGGAGAGCCTCCTGTTCTTCTTGATATGTTTATGTCCAGGAATGGATTGGTTCCTGCTTCTCTTTCCAGTGATTAAAACACAGCATAGAAGAAATACAGCTTTTATGAAGACTGCTATCATTTCCAACCCATCTTAATCAATATCCTTAAGCTCTTCTTTCCCAAACATGACAAGATAATGATCAAGTAGCAGCATTTACAGATGGTTTACCTGCGTGAGGACTGACAGATAATGAAGGTCTAAATGTGAGGAACAACAACATAGGACCTCGCTGATGCACAAAACTATGCCTGGTCCCCGAAGGGTGACCGTGGACACATTACACACCAGCCAAGTGAGGCCCGCTCCAGAACCACTCAGTGATAAGTCTAAGTACTTCCTCTAGTCAGTATGTATAGCACTCAATAATTGGGAGTCATCATTAGTACACGTGTTAGTAATAGTAATTATAATACTAATAATCACAAAGGCAGTAGGAGTTCGCTGACTTCTATTTAAATTTCGTGTGTGGAATTCAGGCCTATCAAATAGCGTTAAGAATAATTAGCACAGATAGGCCTTGGTGTTCTGTTCACCTCACATGCAACATTTAGGGGAATGATGGAAGAAGGACATTTTGGTCAATTTTGTTGAGGCCAATACAAAGTATTTGACTAAGCCAAATTTCTCAAACCCTCACAGGATCTTGTACACTAATTTCTGCTTACTTTCAATTCTGTCACATTTCAGATAATGCTACCAGATCTCTTCTAACAATTGAATTATATAAACTTTATAAAAGCTACCACATCCCATTTATTTGTTCAGCCTCTACAAATGGCATCCAAAGCGACATATTAACTTTTTAAAGGAATAATTTTGAAAATGTACTCTGGAGTGCCCCACTTTTAAAATATGGAATAAAAGGGAAAGAAAACTGAAGATCAAAACCGGAGGGAAAAAGTCACAATAACCACCAAACAGAAACTGAAGTCACGTCAACAAATGTAAACATGACATACACATGTGTATGATTACGGTTCCTTCAGACCCTGATGACTGAGCTTTAAATGGTTTTACAGTGTGGGCTCTTCTTTAAACCCAACCCTGGGCCCTGGGGCAGGCAAAAACGGGAGAGAAAGGGGGTCCCGGTTCCCACCTGACTTAGGAGCCCAGTGGGTGTCTCTTCTTTCTTTTGAGTTCAGGGCTCTCTGCCCGGACTCTAGTCCGATCTCCTCCCCTCGGACGTCCTATGCTCATCAGCCTACCCTTATCCAGAGAGACTGGTTCAGGGATGGTTATGGGTCAACAAGAGTCAGGTTCAGGATTCCATTGAACATCTAGGGCAGAGAAACCCACCTTTCTCCACCGGGCCTGAAAAGAGCTTGTGTTCGTTATTGCTGCAAAGGCCCACAACTCGCACTCATGAAACACAAGCCTGACGCCAACACTCACAGACAGCAGGGCCAAGAAATGGGGAGGAACTGAGTCCCAAAAATCCCCCTCGGAACTCTGAATCCCATTGTGCCTAAACGTGCCCCCTGACTGTTCCAGTTTATGTAAGTCAATGAATTCCTTTTTGTGTATAAGCCAGTGTAGGCTAGGATTTTGTTACTTGCAAATTAATGTGACCTAACGATATAGAGAGTTGGCATCAAAAGCAAACAAACAAAATCAAATTCTGAGTTTACATCGGGAAAATTTCTATGGTCACAGTTGAGATTAAAACCCAGGACAACAGCTGAACTTCTGATCCATAGACTCGCAATTCACCTTGAGCTAAAGTATTTACACAAAACATCTGATGTCGGCTGTGTGGCCATATCTGCTCAGTTGGAGAGTTTCAAGAGAGAAACTCAGGGAAGTATCAGAATCTAAGATGGGGCTTTGGCCAGAAAATGGATCCGGGCTGGGAAGTCTCCCCAGGAAATTAACTGAGGAGTCAGACGTTTTCCAACATCTGCCCTGGTCAAGAAAAGCAGCAGGGTAGCTTGCTAAATGCTGAACTGGGATGCTTGCAACAACTGCATTATTTAGGGCTACTGTGACTTCAAATGAGAGACTTTCCCAAACTTGGGAAGGTGCCTCTGGGGCCAGAAATAAAGGGGTGTGACCCTTGTAGCACACAAGCCGAAAGAACTCAGACAAATGAGGAATTGTAGTTTTATGAAATGGGGACTGTACAAAACAGATGCATTAGGAATTTGGAACCAGCTTCAGACAGTACATTGTTTGTTCAATTCCTGGTAGAGATCCTGCCCCCCAAATTATTTTTAATCGTATATGGCAACTTCTTTGCCAAAAACAGAGCTTTGATGCAACGCTACAGTGAAAATCACTTAAAGCAAGTGAAGTTCAGAAGAATCTGGGAACTCAGAAGCTTCCCTCCCAAACCACAGTTAGCCCAGTGCCCATTCTTGGTAGGGCGGAGGCAGGGTAATGGCAGCCTCAGAACTGGGACAGTGACATGGGCAAAAGCCAAGATTGTTCTTGACATTAAGAACTTTGCATTAGGACTCCCACATTCTTCTGATTCACGCATTCAGGGAGTATCTGGCACTCTTTAATTCTCTTTCAACTGGGTAAACATCAGGAACTATTTAAAAAATTAAAAAAAAAAAAAGGACAGGATTAACTCAGCCTAGTACACATTCAAATACCAAGGTTTGAGTCCCGTGGGCAGGACATTTGCCAACTACAGGAAGTTTAGTTCTCCACCTGGGGAGCCAAAGGAATCTTTCCACACCTTAGCTCCTTCCCCTGCTGTGACTCATCTGGGTACCACGTGCTAAGCAGTGCTTATAGCAGAAAGACATTTAATGTGGCACATGGGAGAAGGGACCTGGCTTTGTGCTGAGAAATGCAGTGTCCGAGATGAAATGGAGGGTTCAGTCAAAGGCAGAGAATCAGCCCTAGAATGGTGCCTGGGACATAGCAGACACCTAGTAAGGATATGTTGGGTGAATGAAGAATAACATAGCAGATGACTGGATGGATGGATGGATGGATCATTAGACTGACCCATTGGCTGTGCCCTTTAAAATGAGACCTGCACGAGAACAACCTGCAGAATGTTTGGAAGCGGAGCAAGATCACAGGTGGTCAGCAGGACAGATCATGATGGTCTATCTACATTGCACGAGATGAAGTGGGAATTACTAAGGAGGAGGGCATAGGAAGATGTACCGACATGGTTTCTACTCCTGATGCTTGCCATCTGCTGGAGAAAAGAAATACATGATGGAAACAAGAACTGGCTTTGTAAATTAGTTCTCTTCGTGAAATAAGGGGCACAGGGGAAAAAGCTTATGAGCACATATAAGGGTGCTGGCGGCTGAATGTTGGAGAAGGCTTCACATAGAGAGAGCATCGGTGTGGGTAGGATTTGTATCCATGGATAGGAGCAAGGATGGCCTGGCAGAGGAGTGTATGATATGAATGCCATCAGGTGACATATTTGGAACCAGCCTGAACCCTAAATATCTCTAGTCTCTTCATATTTCTTGTACTCTCCATGTTCCTACTTCATCCCTTGTCTGAATTACAGCCTCCAGTTGGGTTTTCAGTCTGTTTATCTTGCTGTCTTCTGATCTACCATCTTCAAGGAAGCAAGAATGATCTTTTTAAAAGGTCAATCTTAACAGGTCCTCCCCTGACCTTAGAACAAAGTCTAACGCACCAGGCTTTCAAGTCCCACAGGATCTGGTCCCTGTTTTTTGCCTCCGGTCCTCGCCTTCCCAGGCTCTAGCCGACCCCATTCTGCCCTCCAGCTATGCTACATTGACTTTAGCTCCCGAGTATGCTATGCTGTCTCCCCTCTGGGCTTCATACATGGTATTCCACCCACCAAGAACACCTTTCCCTATCTTTCACCTGGGTAACTCTGATTCACAGTCGGGTTTCAGCATAGACATCACTTCCTCTGTAAAGTGTCTCTTGGTCTCAGAGTCTTCATCACGTGTCCCACCTACATTCTCTCATAGCACATGAGCCTCTCGTTGAATCAATGAATGTCATACAAATTGGGAAGGGATTGAGGAGTAGGTGGGCCTTGAATGATAGGTCCAGGATTCTGAAGTCTACCTTGAAAGCACCTACCTATTAACCAATTTTGAACACAAAGTGTGACAAAACAAGAGATGATGGAATTGATATTCAAAAGAAAAAACAGATATAACTGACTTTATTGAAAAGGAAGATTGGAAAATGAAAGAAGTCAAAGATTTTATTTCACAAAAAGAAGGTTTTCAAAGAAGGAGGCAGGGAATCAAACGTATGGTCTAGAAATGCTTCTTACAGAATTTACTACCATGTGGAGACTTTTGAGATTAGATACAAGCCAAAGCTGGTCCTCAGAACCAAACCCAGGCCATCCTCCCTTACTGCCATGTTGTAAACCCTGGTACATGCCTCCCCCAGACACACCACGGGTAGAGAAAGAGCCATGCAACATCTCAAGGACAGTTTGTAGATCACCCTATCCACCTAAGGTGCACACCATTTCTTTGACTGTGGGCCAAGAATGATAAAGTCACAGTTGAGTAGAGGAGATGGACCCTCTCAAGCTTGAGTCCACTCAAAGTGGAGTGTCAGTAAACACACAAGGTGGTCCTCCATCTATCTAAACTGCAAGGCTGAGCTGGTCCTTCTTAAAAAGATGTTAAGAAGAAGAGAAAGGAAAATGGCACCATTGTTCTATTATTATGCATGTGGTGAGTGCATGTAGGCAGTGGAGGGACAAAAGCCCAGCCATTCTGCACATACTGGAAAGGTCAAAACAGCCTGACTAGCTACCATGAGTCGTCTTAGAATACATTGGCCTGGGTGGTTCCTGAGCCTCATTCTGCATTCAGAGTCAAATATTGTTTGGATTATAATATTAAACTAGGACTAACATGACCCACACTGTTAAGATTATTAAAAGAGTGGAAAATTGCACAATTGAACATTTTTCTTCGTCTTCAGAGCCTGAGGGTCATAATTTGTAGGGATCACTGTGCTGGCTTGGATACTGATTATTTATGAAGCGCTGACAGCTTTTTCAGTTCTGTATAAGATGGAAAAGAAGTCCCAGCCTCTCCTAAAGGAGTGGTAATATAAGTTAGGCAGGCAAAGTATCCAACATAACATGGACGAGGTGTGGCTGCAAATTAGTAACAGAGAATTTCTTAAACAAACCAACAAAAACCAGAGCTTACTGTTCAAGAGAACTTTTCTGCAAATCCGTCACCTTGGGGCATGGTACAATTAGTTCGGAGATAGGTCTGTTGCTCAAATATTTTTGGAAGCCATCCTCAGACATGGAGACACAGTGTGGTGTAGGGAAAGAGACATAAACTTTGAATTCTGACCATTACCAGCTGCATAATGACAGATGAGTTTCTTAATCTATAAACTCCTCAGACTCTTTCTCTTGTGAAGTGGAAATAAGATACCATACCACAATTTTTTGAGAACCAATGAGATAATGCTAAATATACTAGTCTTGGAGTGCTGGCCACCAGAGCCAACCATTGCCTGTTGAATCATTTAAGATCAGTGTCAGATCTACAAGATAAAATCTGTCACGTTTGGTTAATGATAGCGTGTTTGTTTGTTTGTTAGGGGGGAAGGGGCGGAAGGAGAGGGAGAGAGAGAATCTGAAGCAGGCTTCATGCCCAGTGCAGAGCATGATGTGGGGCTCAATCTCACGACCCTGGGATCATGACCTGAGCCCAAACCAAGAGTCGGACACTCAACCAACTGTGCCACCCACATGCCCAATCATAGTGTTTTTTGATCAGCAGCAGAGCTACTGAGCTTGATTACTCTTTCAGTCATCCAGCTCAGCTCTTGTATTAGCTTCCTAGGGCTGCCATATCACATACCACACACTGGGTGGTTTAAACCACAGAAATGTTTGCTCTCATAGTTGTGGAGGCTAGAAGTCCAAAATCAAGGTACTGGCAAGGCCATGTTTCTCCCTAAAGGCTCTAGGGGTGGATCCTTCCTTCCTCTTCCTACTCTGGTGGTCCCTAGCAATCTTTGACATTCCTTGGTTTTGTAAATGCAGCACTCTGATCTCTGCTTTCCTCACCACATGGCATTCTCCCTTATGCCTCTGTCTCTGTGTCTCTTCCCTTCTCTCTTCTTCATAGGGTACCAGTTATATAGGATGTAGGCCCCACCTAAACCCAGTATGACCTCATCTTAAAATGTCTGCAAAGACTCTTTCCACATTAGGCCATATTCTGAGGTTCCAGGTGGATGTGAATTTTGGGGGTTCACTATTCAACCTAGAACAGTCCCCAAAATCAAAATACAAAAACCAAAGATCTTTACATTCTTGAGGACATTCAAAGTAATCTAATGCAGGCTTTTTATAAAAGGTAGGAAAAAGGGGGCTCCTGAGTGACTCAGTTGGTTGAGAGTCCAACTCTTGGTTTTGGCTCAGGTCATGATCTCAAGGTCATGGGATCAAGCCCTGTCAGGCTCTGCACTCAGCATGGAGTCTGCTTGAGATTCTCTCTCCCTCTCCCTCTGCCCCTCCTGCTCATGCTCTCCCTTCTCTCTCTCAATCTCTCTCTCTCTTTGTCTCTCTCTCTAAAATAAATAAATAAATCTTAAAAAAAAAAAGATAGCAAAAAAAAGAGTTCCAGATACGTTAAAGACAGCGGCAGTTGGCAACTTTGTTGAAAAATATGGCTTGGCCACAACTGGGATTAATTTGAAGTCATCATCTCTGACTTTTTGTGTGTATCCTTAGGATTTTAAGACTCTCCTTAAACCACCCTTTTGTCCCCCCATAAATGTAGAACAGAGAATGCGCTCATGCATGCTTGCGCTGACCAAGTGACACTCACCTCAAGGCACTAACAGAGTGACTCCCTCAAAAAGGAATCACCATCACAATGATAATGAACGTGGCATTCTTCCTCTAAATTTGATCTGGCCAAGAAGAGATTCAAGCTGAGTTACTCCCTTCCCATCCCCAGTGACCAAGCTCTGTGTAGTCATACAGTTTGCAATTGTAGAAATAGCATAATTTCTATAGATAGGCAGCACTTAGTTTCTTTTGATGCAAACAGGAAGTTGAAGATGTTCTCCAGCCTCAGGTGAAACTCTTCCATTGAAGAAGGCAGATTCTAGGGGGAGACAAGTTCTGGAAGACTGAGATGACTACGGAGCTTTGACTTTCAAAATGGTGGGGCATTTCCCCATAGCCAACACAGCCAGACCAGCTCTTAAAAAAGAAAACTAAGGACTTAGGGACTTGAAGGCTGGGGTACCTGAAGATGGCAGGAGCTCCGAGACTCTTCTGAAAGAGAAAGCCAACAGCAAATTAGCACTGCTGTAAATGGGGAGTGGTCTCTTGAGGAAAAGCCATAGAATTCCCTTGTAGAAGCACAGGAGAGTTGGAGGAGAGTTTTCAGCCACTTGGTATGCTGCTAGCCTGTAGTGTAGACAGAGTTCTGAGCTTCAAAAGACTGGGCTGTGTCAAGGTGAGCAGACACAATGACCCCATGCTAGGGTCTCCACGGTCTGCTGTTTATGCCCATGCCTCCATGCCATAACCAGAAGGCATAGATCTCAAAAGAAGGGAAGTCCTAATCTGCCCCTGGGTAGCAGGAAGTATTATAATTATTGCCCAGATCAGCACAGGTATTCCTGGCCTCCCCCTGCCAAAATCTAGACAGTCCAAGAAGACTTTGCCAGAGGCCCTGGTGAAGCAGGTAGGTATTCTCAAAGCAGCCACAGGAAACTGTGGGACAGAATCAGGCCAGCCAAGTCCCAGCTTGTAAAAAATCTTCAACCAAGGACAGGCTGATTGTCATGTGGGGGGAATGCCCTGCTCAGCTTTCAAACCCTGTGATTTTAGCTATAGAAGATTATAGAAGCCTTATCAACTCTTCTCTTTCAATAAAGCATTCTTTTGATTCATACTAGCCAGGGTTATTTATGGAAGTTGAAGAGTTGAAATCAGCCTCCCAAGCAGGCAAGGGAACAATTGTGGGAACCCAGAGAAGTGTGTCGTGCTCATGAAGTTCTTAGATTCCCTTCTGTCATAGTGATCTTTGACACCAGGCTCACTCTAGAAAAACTTATCTAAGGGGAACTTAACCTGGGAAGCAAAGACAACATTTAAAGACTGAAATGCCTGCAAGCCTGAGGGGTCTAAACTCAGGGCCTGCAAAAGCCAAGCAGACAACTTCATTCATTCGGAGAAGCCGAGCTAGTTTAAGAGAGCAGTGCGCACGGAGGGACGCCATGTTGAATGCTAGCAGGGCTCCCGGCTCCAGCCAATTGGTGTCCTACATGAATACAGGCCCACAGCTGCGAGATTTTTAAGAGAAATGTAGCATCCAAAAAATTCAGATGGATCTATCTATTTTTAGCAGTTGTATTGCAATGTAATTGACATACGATAAATTATACATATTTAAAATGTGCAACTTAATAAGTACATTCACTTGTGAATCAGAACCATACTGGAGATAGTGAATGTATCCACCACTCCTGAGAGTTATTTTGTGACCCTTTATAATGTGTGTGTATCAGTATTTCATTCCCTCTTATAGCCAAGTAGTATTCTATTATAAGTATATGCCACAATTTGTTTATCCATTCATCTGTTGACAGATATTTGACTTGTTTCTAGTTTGGGGGGGCGCGGCTAGAATAAAGTAAGTCTTTGGACATATGCTTTTGTTTCTCTTGGATAAACACCTAGGAGCAGAACAGCTGGGTCATGCAATAGCTAAATAGTTAAACTTTTAAGAAACAAACAATTTCCAGAATGGCTGTACCACCTTACATTCCCCACCCGCCCCACAATGTGTGAGATTTCATTTGCTCTGCATGCCTGCTAACACTTGGTATGGTCAGCCTTTTTAGTTTTAGTCATTTTCAGAGATGCGCAGTGGTGTCTCACTATGGTTTTTAATATGCATTCCCCTAACGACTAATTCAGTTGGGCATCTTTCTGTGTATTTATTTGCTGTCCATACATCTTTGGTGAAGTGTTTATTTACATCTTCTGCCTCTTTTTATGGGGTTCTTTATTTATTTTTTTAATGTTGACTGTTGAGGTTTCCTTATTAATCTGAATATACATCCTTTACCGGATATGTGATTTTCAAGTACTTCTCCCAGTCTGTGACTTGTCTTTCATTGCTCTAAGAGTGCCTTTCAAAAACATAAGTTTTTAATTTTGCCAAAGTGTAGCCTTTCTTTTTTTTTCCTTTCATGGATCATGATCTTGGTGTTCTGTCTAAGGAAGTTTTGCCTAACCCAAGATTGTAAAGATGTTCTCCTATGTTTTCTTGCCTCCCTTCTTTCAGAAGCTGAAGATAATTTTAAATGTTAGTTGAGTGTAGGTCAAACAAGACACATTTAGGGCTCCATGTAGCCCAGGAGTCACCTGTTTACAGCCTTTTACTTGCAGCATAACCCCTCCTATCCCTAATTTTGTATCATGTAAGGCTAACAAAGCTCTTGCTTAACTCTTCTACAAGGTAGTGTCTTTCACAAGAAACTGTGATAAGTCTTGCTCAGAGTCATCTTTTCCCTACACAGAAGATCAATGTAATTTTTTTTTAAAGACATATTGGGAGGACTGAGTGTTTTTATTGAGTACTAAGAAGAAGAAGAGCTGATGGTTTAGCTCTGCTGAGCTTGAACTTACTTGGACTCTGGTCTGATGAGAGTAACTTTCACTAGTCCAATGAATTAGCAGCCTACCACCTCGGCCAACTACTTCTGAGCTTCAACGAATGAGAAAATTGTAGACGGAATGGGGCGAAGAGGAAAGGGCAGAGGGAAACCAGACTTTTCTGTTTAAATATCACTTTCAGGTAAGTAGAGTTGGCGCCAGCTGGAGCTTTTTTTCTTCGGCACTATCTCAGAACTCAAAAAGATGATTTCAAAAGCACTTGACTAATTAAATATCCTTCCTTTAACACTGACTCTCCAGCATAGGATTTTTAATACATTGGGAGAGATAAAACTCTGGCCCTGGGCAGATGTTAAAAACATTTTTTTCGTAGTCAACAGAGAAACAGTATTCTTAGCTCCTCTGGCATTGTTCTGAAAATCTACACATGACGCAGGAAATTAGTTGTCTCCTGTCCAAACTCTGTTCACAAGGACAGTTTTTAAAAATGTAATCAGACACTAGTAAAATGCAGGGTGCAGTTCAGAATATGAGATGTGTGCAAAGAACGTAGATGCTTGAGAATGTCACCGGGTAGACGAGCAGTCTGAAGACGAGGGACGGCGGGAGTTTAACAGAGACTTTTATTGGGGAAAAGCTTTGCTGGACTCTCTGCCACCCACTTCAGGAACTCAAAAGGAGTAAAGACAGCTCTGTGAACTCATACAACTGCTATGAGGGCAGAGATGCTGGTTTGGATCAAGGAGCACAGAATTACATTGGAGACTGTGCTGCTCTGTTGATTGTCTCCACGATGGTTCAGAAGCAGGACTGGACTCCTGTTAAATGCATTTTCAGAGAAGTGGAAGTTTTCCATTACCATTAAAGAATCTTGCTTCTGAACCGCTTTCATATCCTCTTCCAGGGCATACGTAATATTCTCAAAGCAGCTGGATAGTTTACCCTTCTTCTGAAGCCAATCTATGCCATTGTGTTTATTTTTCAAAAAATAAAGAAAATTCGGAGGATCAGCAAGAGGGTTAGATGCCTTGAGACTTGTGGTGAGTCAACAGTGATGGCCTGAAGACCCTGGAACCAGCAATGAAGTACATCAGCCCCTTGGCGTTTCTTTCTGCAGTGAGTGCTAGTCCTTGATCAGTTCATCACAGCCTGAAATGAAGCTGGTTCTTGCTATTAATCCAATGTGGGCAGGCTTGATATCTAAATAATGAACTGAGAAATAACTAGCCTAGCAAACTCCATTAGAGCAGAACTTGAAATAACTATCAGGGGGTCCGTTGATTATCTTGCGGGTTTCCTCCATGGTCCTCACAGAGAGAATCATCAAAACACAGGACTTGGGAAATTTTTTTTTCCCCTAAAGTATGTAGATGGATGAGGGTTTGGCTAGGAAAAATTTAACTCCATTTTATTTAGTAGAAAACACATTGTCTACCATAGAAAAAAAGCAGCCATTCCATTTTAGCTTACTTTGTATCAGTCCCCAGTGACTTTGTCTACTAAAGGAAAGCACCAGCCTTGGGTATTACAGATGGGAGTTTGAAGAGCAGCCCTGCCACTTGCTGTCTGTGTGGCCTTGAGCCAGTGTTCAGATCTCTCTGAAACTCAGCATCATCACACACAAGGGGGGCTGCTGACAGGGAGCCCACAGGGTAGCCGAGAAGATTCACCTGCACTTCGAGAGCCAAGCGAGGTACCCGGGCTTCATGGCCAGCCTGCCTCTGTTCTCAGTCTGCCCTGCAGACTCTACCATAGCCTTCCCCACAGAGTTTCATAATTGCTTCTTTCATCTCCTGACTCTGCCCAATATCTTGTCAGGGCAAGGACCATGTCTTGCTTGCTCACCTTTGCATTATTCACCGGACGCACCTCGTACAGAGGAAGCATTCAATTAAGTGTTCTTGGAAAGAAAGCAAGGATGAAGGAAGGGCAAAAATCGGTTGGCTAGAATAGTGATTAATTGATTAAAAGCACAGACTTTGGAGTCAAACTGGATTTCAAGTCCAAACCCTGTGACTCACTGGCTGAGTGACTTTGGGCAAAGTTTTTTGACTTTCATCAATAGGGAAAAGATAATAATCTGCCTCAAAGAGTTGTGGTAAGAGGTATGAGATTATTTTGCAAAGGCTTTAGCAGAATGCTCAGCACATGGTAGGTGCTCGCTGTACATTATTCTATATCATATCATATCATATTCTATTATTATATAGTTTAATAGGACTCATCATAAATTTGATTGACACTTTGCAAATGTTTGGGTAATAATTGCCTTGGTCCTTGCAGGAAGAAACTGGCATGGAAATCATGTAGGAATTACCTTCCAATGTCACTAGAAATAAGTTGTAAATGATTAGTCCTATCCTGGAGCTTCATGCAGGAGAACATGGGCGGCCACTGCCATCTGCAAGCCTGGACCCTGTTGGAGTAAGAAATTTTAACCTATTCAACAGACATTGGAAAGGCACAGGGCTAAGGCTCTCGGAGGTAAACCATATTCTGTCCTCCAGGCGCTGGCAACTCCTAAATCACGATAAGGAAAGGCAGAACATCAAGTGATCCCACCAAAGTGCAGATGCTGGTCTGGACCCGAGGGGGTGAGGAGGGTGACCTGCTGATTAGGAGAAGGGGCTGTGGGTGCAAACTGTGGTCTCATCATTTAGTGGCTGACAGAAGCTTTGTCTCATTTGCAGTGAGAGCACCTTGAGTATCCACCTTACAGAATGGTGGTAAGCTTTAAATGATGCTTGTGGCAGGCTGGACATCACACCTAGTAAGTGCTCAATAAATGTCAGCCATTGCTGTTGTGGCAGTTACTCTTTTTTTTAAAGATTTTATTTATTTATTTGAGAGAGAGAGAGAGAGCATGAGCAGGGGGGAGGGAGCAGCAGACTCCCCGCGGAGCAGAGAGCCCGACTCGGGACTCGATCCCAGGACCCTGAGATCATGACCTGAGCTGAAGGCAGACACTTCACCCACTGAGCCACCCAGGCGCCCCCGTGACTGTTACTCTTATCCAGCTAGTATTATTTTAACTGGATAGCAGTAGTATTATTATAGGTATTAATATATAGTATGGTAACACTGCTAGCATCTTAAAACTAGGATATTATACATATCTCTATATTGTTGTCAGTAATATTGTAACATTGATCGGGATAAAACCAAGACTATAATGATACTATTTGTAACACAGTCAGTGCTTCGTGGAGAATTTGGCATCTGAGCTAAATCTTGAAGAGTGGGTAGCCTTTGAGCACCATTGGAATGGTCTAAGGGATGAAAACAGGTGTTTTAAACCTGCTTTTCCAAGCTTCTAATCACTTCTAAGTTTTACATCCTCCAGTGGGTAAGACCTCTTGCAGAAGGCTCCATTACCGAAGGGTTAATGAGGTTGAGGCCTGGAACCAAAAACTGTCAGGGCTGAAGGAGACAAAGGAATGCACGTTCAGCACAAATTCCCCAGGTCACCACTTTTCCCCTATTTGGCCTGACTTACCTTACCTTGACATCCCCCAAGAGAACAAGGGCCGTGCTGATCAGAACACTCAACACACTATAAATATTCACTTCACAATTACTGCATTATTAGTTTTATATGTTGAAAACAAATTCCCCTTTGGGACTCCGGCTCCACTCTATTGGCACCTGGTGGATCCTTTAATATTTCAATTCCTCCATCTTCAAAGATTCACATCAGAGTCTTTCCTGAGGCTGAGGACTGAATGTTCTTGCACCTGGGAATTTCCCTTGTGGCCAGAAAACCTGAAAGGTGGGGGGACGGGGGATGCTTCATGCATAAAAGAAATGCTAAAGGGGAGAAGATAAGCCAAAGTGGAGGGGGGGGGATGGGTCTTGAGGTCTAAAAACCACACATGAAGATTTCAATTAGCCCACTTCCATCCTCTTCTTCCCATTCCCATTAGAAGCTTACAAAAGTGTGTGTGTGTGTGTGTGTGTGTGTATACACACATGCTCGTGTGCACAGGCAGGCATCAGGACGGATGCAATAAATCAAAGCTGAAACTTGCATTGACTCCCCAGAAAACGTTTCATGAAATTTGTTTGTAAAACAAATCTAAGGCAGCCATTCTCAGACTTCAATGAGCACAAGAACCACCTGGAGAGCTGGTGAAAATATATATTTACACCCCCACGGAGCCTGATTCAGTAGGTCCAGAATGGAGCTCTGGAATCTTTATTTTTAACAAGCGTCCTATGTAATTCTGATGCAAATGGTCCTTGAACCGCTCTGAAAAGTGCTGGTCTAAGGCTTATGTTTGTCTCTCTTTCCATTTTTTTCTGTCCTTGTATTCATTTGGGGATGACTTTTAACCACTTCCCCCAGTCTTCTCACTAAGCATAAAATTCCCATCAGTTGCACAGGTGGATTTTTCCCCCCATTTTTGGAAACTATTTACTCTCTGAAAGCTAAAGTGACTTTATATGGAGTAGGGCTGGGCCCTATGTGGTGGAGAATACTTTATCCTGGACCTCAGCTAGACGTCATAGAGTATCAGAGAGGTTTCCCCACCAAGAGCACTTAAAGCTGAGGGAAGTCAGCTGAGCTGGGTCTTCTCCAAGTTGCCCTTCCCTGTTAACTGGAAAGCTACACGGTCAACTTTTGCATAGACCACACAGGTGCGGAAATAGCAGTGCGTGTTGAGGGTAGGGGGGATCCTGGGAATTCAGTTGGCCATGGGTTAGCAGCTGTGTATAATTGCTAGTTGGACCAGAGGGACCAAAGGGACCAGAGGGACCAGAGAGACCCAGGCAACCAGTCAAGGGGTGGGTAACCCAGGAGCCTCCCTATCCTGCTGTCCTGGGCTTTGCCCTTCCTTGGCCTCCAGTTGAGTGGCCCCAGCGCCTACCCTGCAGGAAGAAACTTGATAACAGGAATCACAATGTCCTTTGTGCCTTCCCTGCATTTGAAGTTGAGCACATTCTGCTCATGGATGAGGCGGCGGAAGGTAGGAGGAAGGGCCCTGGGTAGCAGGGGGAGAACGTGGCCCCTCAGAAGGAGCCGACCACAGAGTGCAGGGGGTAAGGAGACATTCTGAACTCAGGGAATATCCTCGTAAGACATTTGAAGACCAAGAAACGCTCTTATCTGGAAAGTTAAGCCCCTAGCTCTGTGACTAAGTGAGCCCTGCTGTTTTTCACGTATCTGGATGTCAGTTTCCTCTTCTGTGAAATAACCATGTTGGAGTCAATGCTTTCTACGACCCCTTCCAGCTCTCATATCCTAAAAAACAAATGTTTTGCCCAGACTATGCCTGACAAGTTTCTTAGAATTCGCTTTGATGATGATCTTTAGTAGCTGAAAAGTCGGTTGTCTATTAGTGTGTAATGGACTACACCCGAACTTGGAGGCTTAAAGCAACCATTGTATTTTGCTTGCCATCTTGTGGGTGAAGAATTGGGGAAGAGCTCAGCAGGGTGACTCATCTCAGATTCCAGCTGGGGCTGAAGCTCCACTTCCAGGGTTCTGGGATGGGTTCTTCACTCATCTGTCTATGTGTCTGCCTATCTCCCCCCTCCCTCATCCTCTCTCCCCCCACTCTCTCTGTCTACATACTTGGTAACTCATCCTCCAGGGCCCCCCACGTGGCTCCTGTTTCTAACAGCATGGCAGCCTCAGGGGAGTCGGACTTCCCACACAGAGCCTCTGCGGCGTGCCCGTGCGCCAAGGGAGAAGCTGCTAGTCCTCTTGAAGGCGAGGCCTAGCATTGGTACTTTCACTGGATCCCATTGGTCAAACGTCCCAAGCCAACCCAGATGTGGGCAGAGAACTAGAACCCACCGCTCAATGGGAGGAGTACCAGAAAACTTCCAGCCGTCCTTAACCTACCACAGTCCACATTTAAATAGAAAAAAAAATTAATTCCCAACGTCATTAAATCTACCCGACACCAATGGTTCGAAATTTTTTTTTTTTTTCACAAAACTCTAAAGATTTAGCGTTCTTCAAAGGATTGTTCTACAGACTTTTCATACCCAGACGAGGAGCTGGGATGGTTGAGGAAGTTCCCTGTTATAGTGACCATTTAAATGATAGCTATTAAAAACAAAAGACTCATTTTCTTGTAATTAATGTTTAGCTTTGAAAACATGGAGTCCTTGGCTGTTTTAGAAAGAAGGGCAAGGGAAGCGCTAAGAAGTATCTAGTAACTCTAGCTACAAAGCACTGTTGGTGAGGGCCACTTCATGGGGCCACAGGCTAAGCTCAACCCCCGGCGCTCTGCTTACGGTACTCAGTGTGACTCAGTGTGACACACTCCCATGCAGCCTACACACAAACAGATCTTTGTTGCTCTGGGTGCAGCAAATTCTTTAGCAGGAATAATCCAGTACAACAAACACTCCCTTCAGTTCCTTCTCCGTCTTGAGAGTATGTGAGCTGCTGAGAGAAAAGAAATCAGTGCTCAATAGGAACCGAATGCTAGAAATGCTCTCTTTAAGCATGGCTAAGGAAAAGAAATGGAATGGCGCCATTCGTCCTAAAGGTTCAGGAATATTAACAAATATATGAATTCAGGACATTGACACAAAACATCACGGCAGTAAGGCGGCAGCATGGCGGGGCAGAGAGGCACGTGGGCTCTGGAGTCACCTGCTTTGGGTTTGGGTACAAGCTCCATCAGTCACCTCATAGCCACAACACCTTGGACCAAGAGTTGAGCTCAGCTGCACCTCCCTTTCTTCAGAAGGAAGAAAGAGACCCATAGAAACATCTACCTCCCAGAGCTGCTCGCTGGGGGCTCAATGGGTTGATCCTCGCAAGGTGCTCAACATGCAGTAGGCACTTGATGTATGCTCATGTTGCTGTTCTTATTACTATTATTACCACATCATGGATTCATGCACACTCACATTGCTCTTCAGGTGTGCAAAGAAAATGTAGTGTTTGGGTTTTTGTTTTGTTTTGTTTTGCTTTGCTTTGCTTTGCTTTGCTTTGTTTTTAAGTAGAATCCATGCCCAGCATGGAGCCCAACTCGGGGCTTGAACTCATGACCCTGAGATCAAGACCTGAGCTGAGATCAAGAGTTGGATGCTTCACTGACAGAACCACCCAGGCACCCCAGAAAATGTAGTTTTTTAATTGTTTCCTTACTGATCTAATATTCCTCAGGAGTTCCCCCACTGAACCAGGTAGTTGGGGAGGGATTTTTAAATTTGTTAGTTAAAGGTACCTCGCTCTCTCTGGTTTGAATACTTGGTGGGGGGAGGGATGGCTCAATACTTGGCGGGGGGAGGGATGGCTCAATACTTGGCAGGGGGAGGGATGGCTCAATCGTGTTGATGTCATCTAGAGCGCCTCCCCTTGCCAGTGCCTCTCACCAAGAATGGAGTCAACATCAATGCACGATGAGGGCCTGGGACCCACAGCCCTGCTTTGGTCCTGGCTGTCTTGGCAGTGGGGGGTCCCGGACCGCCATCAGCTCCACTGCCCACCATGGATCCAGTCATCACTTCAGCTCTCACTGCTGCCCCTGGCCGTCCCAGTCCCTCTGGGTCCGGTTGTTGGGGCCAAATGGAACTTCTGGGTTTCCTGCTCACCATGTGTGGGTCCTAGGGAGTCAGGAGCCCCCTCAGTTCATCTACCCATGACCTCTTCCCACCTGAGCCGCTGCATTACTGTCATGGCAGCCTGGAGTCAGATGCTGGGGGACCCCAGGACAGTGGTCCCTATGGGGAGGGGGGCACAATTTTGCCCCCAGGACACACTGGATAATATCTGGAGACAGTTTTGGTTGTCACGATTGGAGAAACACTATTGGCATCTAGTAGGTAGAGGCCAGAGATACTTCTAACCATCCCACAATGCACTGGACAGCCCCCCAGCAACAAAAATAAGCCTGCCCAAAATGTCCACAGGGCTGAGGTTGAGAAAATCTATCCCAGGGGCTCTCAGCATCCCACTCCATGCTGAGGAAAGCCGGCCACTAGATGCAAGAATCTCAGTCACCGTAAGCCTTCTAGATGTTTCTACCACACAGCACCAGCTCCCTCTCCTGCCTGCTAGCCCAGGGTTTTATCTGGGAGTGGAGTGAGCAGGGAGGTAGGGATATGGGCATCTCCCCACCTGGGTCTGCCTGGCTCTCCTGTCCCCACACCTCACTGGGGGCAAAACGGCGAACTTTCCCCAGCCTCCCTTGTGTGACAGAAATTTCCCCGACATCTTCTGCTCCTCCTTTCCAAGATGCTTTTTGCCCTTAGGGCCGCCTCTGGGGCCTCCATTGTGAAAAAAGTGCAGGAAGAGAAACCGAATTATCACTGAGGGAAGATAAACTGAGAGGTACGGCAAAAATTCTCTATTGTACTTTTATTAATATTTATAAATATTATATAGCCAGCTACTTTTCTTATGCCAGGCAGAGACTTGATAAAATATGCATCGAATGGAATTACTTACACTATAAAGAATTTATTACTACCCTAAAAAAACAAAAAGCAAAAAAACAAAACAAAAAAACGGAAGTTTCTTGGAGGGGTGTCTTATTTTCTAGGTGGATTCCTGTCTAGTATTGTTGGGCTGTTCTCAAAGTCCCACTCCGACCAAGAGCACATTCTTGTCTCTCTCCACCTCTGAAAGAGGAGCTGAGGGCCGGGGCTTGGCCCCCTCGGCATCAGGCCTGCCACGGGCGGCTGGCTGTGTGTTCCCTGCCCTGGACCCTAGCAGGTGGGACCCAGAACCGCAGCGTCCCTGCACAGGCTCTGGATCGAGGCTGCGAGTGGGATTGCAGCTCTCACAGCTGCAGGAAGTACAAGTGGGGCAAGTTACTGCATCTCGCTGAACCTCAGATTCTTTCACTGCAAAATGCATCAGAGAGAGTATCAACCACACAGGGAGTGTTAGTCCGCCCGGGGTTCCCGTAACAAAACACTACAGACTGGGCGGCTGAAACAACAGAACTTTATTTTCTTGAAGCTCTGGAAGCTGGACGTCCGAAATTAGGTGCCAGTGTGGCTGGTTTCTGATGAGGACCCTCTCCTGGGCTTGCAGACAGACAGCCTCCTTCCTGCTGCGTCCTCACTAGGCCCCTCCTCTGGGCACATGCAGACAGAGCGCGAGAGTGAAAAGGAGAGAGAATGAGTTTGTGTCCCCTCCTCCCTTTAGAAGGACACCAACCCCTGGGATCAGGGCCCCACCCTTATGACCTCATGAGCTTAAATACCTCCTAAAGGCCCAGTCTCCAAATATCCTCACATCGGAGGTGCGGTCTTCAACGTAAAAACGGGGGCAGAGAGAAGACAGAACTCAGTCCATAGCGTAGGATCTCTCTAAAGATGAAACGAGATCCTCCACGTAATGGTCAGCACCATCTTCCCAGGTCAGCCACATGCAGAGGAGTTTACTGAGTCGGGACTAGGGAAGAAAGAGAGTACAGACTGGCCAGGTGCTGGAAAGGGCCCAGGGCAGGTGCCAAATGTGGCAGGAAGGAAGAGGTGGGAACCAGGTCCCCAGCACGCCAGAAACCCACACGTATTGATGTATTCTGCACACATAACTGCCATTTCTTTACAACTGACTATGTGCTGGGCACTTCATGTACATTTTCTCTGCTAACTCTCTCCTGATGACCTCACCAGATGGGGGAAAGGAGATTCAGAGGAGTTAAGTCGCCTTGCCAAAGCTACATCCTTTTGAGTGGCAAAAGCTTGACTTAATTCCAAGACTGTAGGATCCAAAGCCATGCCCTTTCCCCCTGGGCTCCACCGTCTCCTGCGCAAGCTCTGTGCTTTGGACACAGAGATCAGAAGACATTATCCCTTCCCCAGAGATCATTTTTAATTAGAAAGAGGAGCTGGTCTCTAGCAAAGTGTTGTCACCCAAGCCGAGGTGTAGAGTCAGCTCTTGCAGCATTTTGAAGGGGCTAGAAAATTTGTCCATTTGCCCCTAAACATAGCGAGCTGGGAGTATATTGTATGAACTTGGGAGATAGAAGGATTAAGGACATTGCATTGGTTGGTTATAATTTGTTACTGCAAAGCAAGTGGTTCACTCCAAATCCAGTGGATTAAGACAATAATCATTTATTCTTGCTCAAAGGACCATGGGTCAGCTGGGTATTGCTCACTGAGGCTGGGTTTTGCTGGGCGGCTCTGCACTTGGCTCCATTTTACAGATTCCCTATGTATCCATCTGGGCCCCAGGCAGACAGGATGCAGCTATCTGGGGAAAGCTCTTCTCCTAGAGAGGGAGAAGTGATGCCTCTTAAGGCCCAAGAACAGAACCTAGGCATGGTCGTTGAGGGTCACACCCCAGTGGCCAAAGCGGGTCCCAAGCCCACGGGAAAGTACTCTGCCTTTGTGGGAGGGGCGACCAAGCCACATGGCAAAGGGTGTGGATAAAGAATTGAGGCTCACCATTCCATCTACCAAAGACATTTTCTGACTTGGGGGGGGTCACTAACATAGAGGGGATGGAGTGGTAGAGAAGATCTATAAAATCCCACCAGCCTTCAAAAGATTTGCCGGAATGTCCACAATAGCCAAACTGTGGAAAGAGCCAAGATGTCCATCGACAGATGAATGGATAAAGAAGA
>NC_138374.1:70462027-70497391 GCF_054177405.1 Leptonychotes weddellii
AAAAAAAAAAAAAAAGATTTGCCGGAAGAATTTCCCTATGAATAAAACACCACATCTCCCTGTTTCTCCAACCAAAAGACTGAAAGACAAACCACCACCCCCCAACTCCACCCTGCCACTTTCCTTTCCCTTTTCCTTAAGAAGACTCCAAAATTGTAGGATGCCGGAATACTAGGGGAGCCTGACTAGCAAGAGTGATCGCTCCAGCCTCTAGTCTCAAGCATCAATAAGAGGAACGTTTAGCAAATGTCTGTGAAAAATGCATCCCTCTGCCTTTGGGTCTCTGAATCTCCATTTGGTAGTTTATCTACACCCCTGTAATCTGCAAACACACAGACACCAGCCTAACTGCTCGACAAATAAGAACAAGTGTGCTAATGACAACAAAGGAAAGCCCTAGAAACATAAATCGGAGAAGACCATGGTCAGAAAGTCAGGGAAGGCCTCCAGGGGTATCACATTACTGAATAGAGCTGGATTTACATTTCGAAGTGTTGGCTCAGCGGTCGCAATCATGGGGCTGTTTTTGAACCAGAGACATGGTTCCAGTGCAACACCGGGTTGGTCTGTCTTTTCAATAAAGATCTCCCCTGGCATCATTGTCTGTTTTCTCTCTTAGGCACACAAGCTCCAGGATACTAATTATTTTGATTCCAGGAAGCAAGGACACTGAATGAATTCTTTCTAGGGGTCCATGCCATGTCCGAGTACCCTCCTGCTCCCAATCTGTCATGAACCCTAGGAAAATCCTCCATGTAGCTTAGTGCACAGATCAATATCCAGATGCCTTTTGGTGCCAAACTGTAGGGCCCACGAAGCGGTGCAGCCCTGAATTGCAATCAGCAAAACGTTAGAGATCTCCTGATGTCCGAGCCCTCTTGCTGGAGAGTGGAAGGTAGCAAAGGACGCCAACAATACATATTCTCGGCACAGAAATGCATTCATTAGCTTCAGAGCTGAGGTGACTTTAATTGCTGGGGAGCTGGGGGTTAAGAGTTTAGGCCTTTGCTTATAAAAACACAGACCCAAGTCAGATAACTAATTTAGAAGCAATTACAATGCATTTTATCCTATTCTTTTGCCAAAAAAAGCACCTTATCTGGGCTCGCTTTCCTTTTTATGTTTCCTTTTAAGTCTCCAAAATACCTCCTCCTGGGTCAGGAAGAAGAGGCACAGACCAAGCAGACTGGGAAAGGGGGCAATGCGTGCTCTGGGTGCCCCCACGGCCCTGAAGAAGCAACGTGGATCCAACTCTTGCCAGAGATCAGGGTTGGACAGACTCCTTCAAGTGTGCCTGACCAGCCTCACATTCGAGGGAGGGGTTTGTTTGTTTGGGTTTTTTTTGCACGAACATATGGATTGTGTTAGTGTTTAGGAGGCAGTTAAGTTTAAAAAGGAAAAGAGAAAACAAAGTTAAGGTACACTACTTTTTATTATATCAAAGCCAAGCACCATTTTTGTGTGTGTGCTCTTAATACACTGTCTCTATTTATTTAAAAATAAAGAATGTTTTAAAAGATGAAGAAATAAATAAGCACCGTTGTCTAACGCAATGGTTCTTAAATTGGGGGTGCATAAGAATCCCGTGGGAAATTGTTAAAAATCTAAATTTCAGTATAGCGGACCCCGAGAACAGCCCAGGAATCTCCAGGTTTAATCCTTTCTCTGAAGGATGTGGTTCAGGGACAACTTTGGAAAGCACCGATCTAACTACCTCTTGGTTTTCTTTGGTTTACCCTGACATCCCTCCTACCGTGATCTATTTCTGACTCCACCAGTGAGCTGCAGACAGCGCACTGCTTATTCCTGCTTTTGAGAAAGCATTTGCCTAACCCTGGCCACGCTCATTTGCTGTGGGTTCCAGATGACGGAGGTATCTCCTGAGTTGTTAGAAAAACACTGCAGCCCTCTAGATTACTGGTTCTCAATCAGGAGTGATTTTGCCCTCCATATCTAACAATGTCCGGAGACATTTCCGGTTACTGTTCTCCCGGGGGGCAGGGGTGGGGAGTGAGGAAGGGTGCTACTGATTCTGGTGGATAGAGATGGGGCAGCTCCTAAACATCCCGCACAGGACAACTATCTACAGCAAAGAATGACCCAGCACAGAATGTGAACCACGTGGAGGTTGAGAAACCCCACTTTAGACCCAGCTATCCTTCAAAGAGTATTTGGAGAGCTTACCCTCCTTCTCCATGTGCTTAAAGGTATAATGAGCCAGGAGGTGGAGAATCTTGAATGCCATTCTCATGCATGTAACACTGTTCCATAGTTAGTGAGCTTAGAAGACTAAGAAAAATCACCTGTGTTTGCAAAACAATTAGCCCAGAGGAGACTAAGTCCTGATCAACAATACAAATTCAATAGCCTTTGGCAGACATATGCATGTTGCATGCGACACAATGAGGAAACCACATTATCGACTCTAATTGTCTTAGCAAAATTTTTTTTTGGAACAAACCCATTAAGATGTGGCTGGGGACATGGATAAAAACAGCACAGTCCCTGCCCTCAAATACGTTATTTTCTATGAGTGGAGATCATGTCTACCCCAAGAGCCAGGATGTGGAACAGACAGAGGGAGGGATGGACTGAATACAGAGCATATGAGACCTATGCAAATAGAAGAGGGGAACCCCAAATCTCCTGATGGACAGAGAAGGGGTGGACATTGGAGAAGCATGTGTGATCATTTTGAGTTTGGTCTAAAGATCGTCTGATTTTGACAGAAGGCATGACAACAAGGTTATTCAAGCAAACATTCAGAGGCAAAACAGCTCAGGGTGGCTTTGGGGAGGGGGTCCCGGCAAGTGAGCAGGAAGGTATCACCGACAGGTGAGAGAAAGAAGTGAGTTGGTCTGGTTTGGGAAGGGTCTGCCTCCTGGGCCGATGTGTTTGGGCTTCGTTCTGTGGGTAATAAGTGGCCACCCTTGTCCCTGTCCCAAGAAGCTCTAATTCATAATCCAATCCTTATGGTTCCCATAGTCCTCGGCAGAGTCCACAGGCACATGGGGGTGCATACTTCCCCCGGAGGTATAGTCCCCACACCTTCAGCTGCTCACTGGGCTCTCTAGAAGGCATGTGGAATACTGAGCCAAGAGACAGGTAAAAGCATTTGGTTGTTTAGAGGTCACAGCAGAAGTATAAGAAGGATTTCCAGCCTGTACAAAAACAACACTAGCCTAAACACCATGGAGACAAGTGCATGGCTCTCATTAACCTCAGGAACTCAGAGACCACCTCTCCTTCTTAACAGAGCCAGCACCTGGCTGTCAGCTCAGGGACAGGCAGAGATAGGTGAGCTGGGCCATGACCTTGGGCTGGAGCCGCTTGGGCTAACTCCATGTCCCTCGAGACTAATCTTTGGTTGCTTCTTTAAACAGAGTGGTTCCATCTAAGCTATCCTCAATCTTTAAAATTCGGAAGTAATTGCTCAAGTAAAGGTATAAATATGAAAGGCAGCTTTCATACAAATATGAAAGGTATAAATAGAAGACAATAGAACGGGCCAGCAGAAGAGAACTTTGATGAAAGTTGCACAGGCCGGGGAGCAGGTTCTAGGTACCTGGAGTTGCATTTCTCAAACTGTGTTCCATGAGACACACTTGAGTTCCCTGAGGCACTATTAAGTGTTCCATAAAAACAACTCCATAGTTAAGAAAACTTGGGAAATTTCAAAAAATTCCACAGTCTCCAATGGAGTTTCAAAATTCCCCAGTAGAGCATCACACTAAGTGTTTTGAGTACTAAAAAAGGAAAAAAAATGTATTTGACTTTGATCAACCCAGATTTTCCAAATAAACTTATTTTACTTGGGGACCCTTTCATTGATTTTTTTAAAATAGCATACCTGCTATGTTTCATGGATCCAGAGGTGGAGCGGGTCTTGTTCTAAGCCCTTTACAAAATATTAGCCCGTGTGATCCTCATATCATCCATACGAGGTAGACAGTATTGGTTTATTTTACAGATAAGAAAACTGAGGTATGAGGCAGGGGCGCAGGGGGGCAGAGAGGTTATTTTGCCCGTGTCATCCGGGCATCAAGGCTCCATAGTTGAAGTTTTTAAACTGATACCTGGAACATGGTGTGAAAAATACAGTGTCCTAGGGGTTCGGTCAAGAACATGGGGGAATCTGGCTGTTTTATTTGAGGAGTTCCCTTATCTACTTGTGAAATCTCCAGGGACCCCATTGGTATCTATGCTCTGGTTGAACAAAAGTTCTCTGTCGTAATGGGCCAAAGGCAAAGGTAGAGAAGAAGACCTATTAGCCAGTGCAGGCTGAGAGGACTAGGGAACACCTGCCAACAGGGTGTACAAAGCAAGGGACAGTGTGGACTCAGAGGTACACTGTAGTCAGAGTCAGCATCATAAATCCCAGACTGGTCCCTCAGACAGGACTTTAGGAGCATCATCCATGCCTCTCATTTTACACCCAAGTGAGGAACCTGGACCTGGTTCACAGTTATCGCTGGGCACCTGTTTCCTGGTCTCAGACTTTCTCCTACACGTCACTCAGTTGCTGCTAATTTTAAAGATGGAGAGTAGCTTAGACTAAGTCACTCTGCTGTCAGAAGCCATCAAAAGCTGGTCTCTGCTGCCACAGAACCAGCACAGGACACCTCAGCCCGAGAGCACAGCCCAGCTCACTTACCTCCTGGCCCCCCAACCGCTGCATCTGGTTTCCTCAAATGAGGAACAAAATCAAAAGAACTGGCATACTTTCCTTAAGAGCAAAGTACTTTTCACCCTATAGAATTCCTTGTGACTGTGATTCCAAAGCTCAAGACAGGCTGTGATGTCTTAATTTCTCCAAAAATCTCCTACTCGCTGCACCAGGTAGACACACTATGCAAAGCTCACTGGGACAAGGGAGCTGCTGAGTCCATGAGAGGTAAGAAATGAGCCCCCTCTGGAGCTGGCATGGGTGGGAAGACTAGGGAGCCACCCCTCCCCCCAAGCTGCAGGAGCTGCCAAAGTCCCTGGTAAAGGAGTACATGTCCTGCCCCCCACACATGTCACTGTCCCTGAGCCAGGCCTGCCAGGTCTAAGAACAGGAGCTCTTAGAGAAAGCTCCTGGCACGGTTCTCTGCCTCCCCTTCCAAGCCCTGAATCAGACCAGACAGAGCCAGGGCAGGCCTGCCACTTGGCCCTGCAAGCGTTCCTCTGCCCTGGACCAGACCCACCCTGGACCTCACTGTTCGGTATGTAACGTGGATGGCTGCACACAATATGGCAGACACGGCCGACTGGATTGCTCCAACTCCAAGATGAGCTTTCTGGGCCACGAACCATGACCTGAAAAGATGAAAAATAAACAAGCACAGATGTGCGTGAGCAAGTGAGGGAGACGGAAGGGGAGAACACACGGACAGAACCCTATGCCCAACCAACTCAAAGCACAAGAAGTTTATAGCAGAAAAATCCTATAATAGGCGGAAACTAGAAAGGGAATTGGTGGGAATTCAAAGAGCCTCAATATTACAGCATACTGAAGAAATTCCATTTGACTACATGTGGGCTCATGCAACATTTCTACCCAACGGGAAGAGGGAAGACAGAGTTAATCTACCCTTTAAATCCCACCTCCCCTGAAAAATCTCCCCTCGTCTCTGATACCCACACGGACCTCCCCTTTCTGTGCCACGGTCTCCAATTGCATCGCCTATGTTTGTCTTGTCTCCATGGGTCAGGTCAGGGTGTAGACAGCAGAAGAGTGTACAGCCAAGGATTCAGACCTGGCTCCGAATCTCAGTCAAGTCGCCAAGATCAGAACAGATGGTGGATGAGAAGTCCAGGTCCGAGAAAGAGAAAGAATAAGCCCTTGCCTCTCTGATCAGCTGAAAATCTAGGGAGACAAATACATCCTGAGGAGTTAAACAGGAATCTAAGATGAAGACAGGAAAGATCCAGAGCCCAGCAGGTCAGATACGTTAAAGGAAAAGCGCCAAAGAACGAGAACACCAAACTTAGGGTGGACCCCCGGCGAATGCCCTCAGCCTTCAACCTTTGTTTGTGATCACACTTCCTGCTACCAGTTAGTCATCCCTGGCCCAGAAGGAGACAGACACAGGTGTGGTTATGATATTTTGAAGGGAGGTTGGACAGTGTTGAAGGGGCAGTGAGTCAGTGTTAGAAATCTGCCCACCACTCTTGATTGGGATACTTGTAAAGATGCAATGAATGGACAAAAACAGTTCTTACACCCGAGGACAACATCAGTGCCATGAACTTCTATCCCCTAGTGCTTTGCTGCATTGTGTACCTGATCAAAGATTTGTTAAGAGATGAGTAATTTAAAAAAAAAAAAAAAAACAGGCACTGTGGAAGGCAGTATGGAGTTTCCTCAAAAAATTAAAAATAGAAATACCATATGATCGAGCAATTCTGCTACGGGGTATTTACCCACAGAAAATGAAAACGCTAATTCAAACACTAATTCACCTCTATGTTTACTGCAGCATTATGTACAATAACCAAATTATGGAAGCAGCCCCAGTTTCCATCGACAGATGAATGGCTTATATATACAATGGAATATTACTCGGCCATAAAAAAGAATGAGATCTTGCCATTTGCGACAACATGGATGGACCTAGAAGGTATTATGCTAAGTGAGATAAGTCAGTCAGACACAAACACCATATGATTTCACTTATATGTGGAATCGAAAAAGCAAAACAAACAAACAAAAAACAGAATCAGACCTAGTCATACAGAAAAACAAACTGATGGTTACCAGAGGGAAGTGGGGTGGGGGATGGGCAAAACGGGTGAAGGTGAGTGGGGGACACAGGCTTCCGGTTATGGAATGAGTAAGTCAGTCACTGGGATGAGGGCACGGCATAGGGAATATCGTCAATGCTACCGCACTGGTGTGGTGTGGTGATAGATGGTTCCGGCACTTGTGGTGAGTGCAACATAACACACGAGGTCATTGAGCCACTATGTTGTATACCCGAAACTAACATCACGTGTGTGTGTCAACTACTCTCAAAAAAAAAAAAATTTTTAAAAAGAGACTCCAAAAGTGTGATAATCTCGATTAGCAAAATAGAGATCAAATGAACAATGAATCCTCACATATTCTATTTACTTATATTGTTCAGCTGGTGACTGTAGTAATAACTGTCTCTACTGTGCATTTCCTAGAAATTGAAGCTGGCTTTCTCAAAAGCTAAATAATTCATTTTGAAGTAAACCCAAAAAGCCATGCAAATTCATGTTGGGACTGTGACCCTGTGAAAGCTCAGCCACCAGGTCATTGTGTGGACCCTTGACACGGTGCACCCTTGTAGCTCTGGCCCTCGCAGGGTGTGGTCCAAAGGGACAAGCCATGTGACCACTATCTGACAATGACCTATGGCTGAACACTCTGCTCGTAAAGCCTGATTTTATAAAATAGCTGTTGTAATGGAATATGTCTGACATCAGAAATGTCATATTAATAGCTTAGTAAAAAAAAAAAAATCCCTAATGCTATGGTAAGAGGGATGTTTTCAAAGAGATCGTAGATGAATATCAAAAAAAGAATGAAATCCACTGAATGTCAAATTGATCAGTGCATTTGAAAAAACTTCAAGACAAAGAGATGGTGAGGATTTATTTTCGAATAAAGAACAAGGCATGTGTCCAGTAGAGACAGACAAATATTTCAGGGCCAATATTGCAAGGGTGTGTATTTGTTTTTATGTAAATTTAATACCAAATGTAGGGTCTTACTGTCCATGCGAAAGGATTGACTGAGATTTTATCATTATAACCCTGTGTCCTAAGAGTGAAAAAGTCAGATAGGCGTTAAATCCAAAAAAAGTGAGATGTTAATGACAATGATTCAAGTTTCCCTACGACAACAGTGATTTCAAGCCTGTGTGTATTGGTCTGAATAAGCTAGGTTGTGCTATAGTAACAAACACTTCCCTAAATCTCACTGGTTTACCTATTTCTCAGCTCCACAAAATCTCTGCCTATGCAGAGGTCCTTCCGGGCAGCTCACGACTCAATCTGCTTGCATGTAATAGCTATGAAATCTGGAGTGCTTAGTTTCAAGGTCACCATGGCAGCAGAAGAGAAAGCTCAAGGTAGCACATTGGCTTTTTTTAATTTAATTTTATTTTTTAAAGTAATCTCTACACTCAATGGGGGGCTTGAACTCACCATCCTGAGAACAAGAGTTGAATGTTCTACTGACTGAGCCAGCCCCAGCACCTCAGCTTTGAGATGCTTTGGCCTGTTGGCCACCTACATACAAGGGGGCTGAGAGATGTGGAAGCATGAGATATTCAGTGACAAGAAAGTGTCTGTCCCACCATTTGACCCTAACCTGTTAGGAGACATTGAAGGTTAATCCCAATGGTTCTCCATTTTTCAATTGTTAGACTGATTCATGCCTACACAAACACCAGAAACTGATTAGTTTCTCTAATCTGATTAGAGAAACTGATTAGAACCTCTTTACCCTCCCCAAACGCTTTAGTCCTATCACATTTTTGAAGAGCCTTCTTAGCAGACATCAGTGTTTCTCAACCTGCAAGAGGATTGGGCTCCCAGGTGCTGGCTGACTATCAGCTCCCGTGGTACCTACACATCTCCCAGCCCTGGGGACACCCTGGTAGGGCATTTATGAGACCTGAGTGCACAACGTTGTCAAAGGTTTTTGTTTCTTTCCATGCAGAATTTGCTTTGTTACATTACTTTCTACTTCGGGACTTGGTTTTGCTTACATTAATTTGATGATTCCCTCTAGAAAGAATACTTGAACTGTGCAATTCTACCTTCCTACTTAACATCCTCGGTAAAGTGAGGTTGCTAGGGCCACTACCATTCGTGGACAAATGGGGGTGGGAATATTCTGGGCTTCAGATCTTATTCTTTTTTGTTTAAACTTTGCTCAAAAAAAATTTTTTTTTACCATGGATAAATCTCCATATAATATTTTCCAACAGAGTTAGCCAAGAACATATCTTCAGTGGGAAGCACTACATGTGTTACCATTTAACACTGATATATCACTTAAACATACATGCAATTGCAATGCGCCTTACCCAGCTGTGTGAACTCATGCGGGTGGTACCGGATGGGTGTCCTGGGTTCCCTTCCAGCTCCCAAGCACTTTCATCATGCTGTGACCTTGACTGAGTCACTCAACACTGCTCTGCTAGGTTTCTATAGAGAGGCAAGAGATGAACAGAGATGACATGTGTAAATATATGTTCTTTGAGGAAAGGGAGGGTGTTATGTGATTTTAATAGCGAGGCGTGAGGACTTGGCTATGCATGTACACGATATGTATCTTTTATGGGAGATGTTAACTCATCCTTGTGATTTTAAAAAAAGATGGGATTAACAGATTTTACTCTGTTCTGCTGAGATCCATGTAACAAGACTGGTCTTCTAAGATAACTTCTTCTCTTACCCTCAACCCCCAGAATCCCATGTTCAACTTCCTGGTCACTGTTCTGTTATCAAAAAGTGATGGGTTTGTTTCAAGTCTGCTTAAACCCTCTGCCTTTGTGTCTGCTAACCAAGCTGGAAAATCTTTTTTTTTTTTTTCATTTTAACAGCTGATTTGATTTTATTTCTTTACTTTGGGATTGCTCAGATTTTGACTTTCCTTATCTCTGCTGGTCTTCACTTACAATCTCTGGGCTTGTTACATTAGAAAGGCACAGTTGAGCAACACTTTCCAGGAAAGAAGAGTTTGGGGACCTGCTTCCTGGAAATATTAACAGACCCTTGGTGAGAAAAGACTTTTCCATTAAAATTGATTAGTAAAATCAAGACCGGAAGATGCTTTTGGCAATGTTTTTCGATGTGCTTGGTAACATTTTATTTCAAAGGATATTGATTAAATTTGTATTACTTTTGTAGCGCAATGATGTAGATTTAATAGTGTATTTTTAAGAATTACATTTCTTTATTAGATTAAGCCTGACGTTTCTTTTTTTCTCTAACACCACATCACGTAAGAGTTCTCGAAAAATCTAGGATAGCACTGACATCAAAATATTTCATTGATTAGTCAAAGAACGTGTCCACTGAGTAAAGAAAACAATGCTCAATCTACACTGTGTCCTTATGTGACAAAAGGCACCAAATAAAATGTGAAATTTAGCTTGGAATCACATCGTGGAAAATACTGAGGACCAGGACCAGGAGTTTGGAATGTGTTAAGTAGAAGATGAATATCCTTTAGAAGTTTTGAGGCCGTATTTTGCTTTAACAAAATAAGCTTGCCAGTATGAAGAATGGATTAAAAAAAGAAGATGAAGGAAAGAAGGCCAGTTAAGGGGAGAGTAGTTTAAGTGAGACCAAAGCTAGTCCAGTGACAATGAAAAGAAGGACAGGGAGACCAACAGAGTGATGTCTCAAAGATAACACGATCAGATCTTAGTAACCAACGGGGTAGAGGTGGTAGGGACTGAAAAGTGACAATCATAGAGGCAAATGATTAATGAACAAATGTGTGTCGTATTGATGGTAACAAGCAAAACCAATACTTCTAAATCCCCTCCCGCTCCCATACTTCTTTTTGATGGCATGCCCAGTCCGAATTTACTGGATCACTGACCGCCTCTGTCTGTATGACGTATGACAATCTCTGAGGCCAGTAACCATGGCCCTAGGATCTGTATTTTTTTATCAGCTGATGCTAAAGGGAAGGCAAAGCAACAGGAGATTTAAAAAAAAAAACTAGTTCCTCCCTTATCTCAATAGCCTGCACACCGAACAAGGGCAGGGTATCCATATACAAAAAATGGGGTTACTGAGAACTCTGATTTTTCTCCATAGGCTCTGAGCATCGGTACCTCGGTGACCAAAGAGTTATCTGACACTTCAGGCCTGCAGTGCCTCAGGACCACAGAGATGCTCCTTGGGGCAGAAGCATGGTTGCAACAGAGTGTTCGAGAGAGCTGAGCTTTAGAGATAAACTGGAATGTATTATTGATTTCTATTTGAATCCACGTATCACTAGATGGTCTTGGCATGACATTCATAAAGAATAAGAACTTTACAGTTTGTCCTCAACTAATTGCAGTGTCTGAACAATCTTCTTGGGCTACTGCTCAGATGACCTATTGAACCAAAGATGGGTTATCTCATCTCAGTGGACTGAGCCCACAGACATAATAATGGTTCTCATGAATGCGTAGAAGGACTCTGTAACTAAACTCTGTTTTTTTCTTGGGCATTTGGCTGAGATAAAAGAAAAGGAAAGAAAGGAATGGGACCTGTCTGTGTTCTCTAACGTGATTATTCAAGCCAGCCTTTAAGGAAAGACATATACTGATGATTCCATTCCACTGTCATCCCAATCAACACTCACTGAAAATCATGCAAGATACTGGAGAGATCAGAAAGCAGAACATACACTCAAAGAGCTGAATGACTGTTCAAGGAAATATGTGCTAATTCTCAATACGTTACAAGAAGAGTGTCCCTGGGTTGTTGAATAAGGCATCATGAAGGAGCTGGAACTTAAATGAGGCCTTCAAAGAAAAGTAGTTCTTTAGCAAGTAAAGAAGTCAAAAGATAGAGTATCTGGGAAGTGAGAAGCATGGTCCCAAGCAAGAAAGCATTTGTGCTGGTCAGACAGAATATCTAACTCAGAATGGCTTAAGATAGGGAGGGAGCTCCTTGGCTCATGTCACTGAAAAGTATAGGGGTCCATCTTTAGGGACTTACGTGTCACCACCAGAACGCAATCTCTCTCCATCTGTCAGTTCTGTTTTTCTCTGTGTTGACTCTATATTCAGGAAGGCTCTGAAATGTTGCAAAAAAATAGCTGATGTTGGCTATAGGCTCACACTCTCTCTCTCCTCCATGGCCCCAGCAGAGCAGTGGGAAACACCACTTCTTTCTAGCACATCCATCTCAAGATTGCCTCTGACTGGACCATCTCGGTTACCTACCCATGCCCGAACCTATCCCTGTGGTCAGGAAAATAAGATACACTGATCAGTCAAGTCTGGGCTATGTGCCTACTATGGATCCAGGGAATGGGGCCAAATATAACTGGCTATTGTTGGATATTATTGAAAAGACGTAATAAGAGATGTTCACTATAGCATTAACTCACCTGGATGTTGTATAGACCAACTTGAGATCAACAAAAGACAGCTTATTAGAATTATGAAAAATATGGTAGGAGTTAAGTACTGAGGTAAGATCAGCAAATGGTATGGATTTTTGCTGCAAAACATGGGAGATCACTGAAGACTTTTGAACTTTTGGATTCAAATGACACTCTAATTTCAAATATCTGATTAAAAATGCTCTTTCATGGGGAAGAAAGTTTATTAGCTGCATTAAGATTATATATTTATGGGAAAGTAGTGTGTTTGAGAGTATTCATATACAAACAAGTAAACAAGTATGGTTTTTTTTTAAGAATTTATTTTATTTATTTATTTAGAAAGAGAGAGTGGGTGGGGGGGGAGGGGCAGAGGGAGAGAGAATCTCAAGCAAACTCCCCACTGAGTGTGGATCCCAATCAGGACTCAATCTCATGACCCTGAGATCATGACCTAAGCTGCAACCAAGAGTCGGATGCTTAATGACTGAGCCACCCAGACGTTCCACAAGTAAAGTTTTCTAAATATTTATGAAGTTACATAAAAGTGTAAAAGAAGGCTTGATCTGTTTGATAAATTAATTCTATTAGAGTAACTTCACACATTGGCTGAAATGAATGTAAAATGAAGTAAAGAGAAGCCCCACATTTCTTTTTTTTTTTTTAAAGATTTTATTTATTTATTTGTCAGAGAGAGAGAGCACAAAGCAGGGGGAGTGGCAGGCAGAGAGGAAGAAGCAGACTCCCTGCTGAGCAGGGAACCCGATTCGGGGCTCCATCCCAGGACCCTGAGGTCATGACCTGAGCCGAAGACAGACACTTAACCTACTGAGCCACCCAGGCGTCCCAAGGCCCACATTTCTTTTATAACTCATCCATTCCTTTATTATAGTCCTCCTTCTACATGCAAGGCATTCTAACCATCATGGCTTGGATCCAAAGAGAAATATGGATTTGGACCCCTGCACCTGAATATTACTATGGAATAACAGAAAACTAACACGTACTTCTTCACCGAACCCCAAATCTGTACCAAGCAGTGAGCTAAGCAATAAACATACTCTGCAAGGTGAATATTGTCTCCATTTTAGAGAGGAGTAAACTGAGGCTCAAAGAGTTTAAAGAAAATACGCCTAAGTAAAACACCTGGTAAATGTCAGGGATATAGAATTCAAAATCAGCCTGTGCCTTTCCACATCTCAACTTGCTAATGGTATCGTCTCCACAGTCACTGACTAGAGTCCCGGTTTAAAAAAAGAGAGACATTCACCGTTGATGAAGTTATTTGTCAGGGAGGAGTTTCTGATTGGAAAAAGCAATAGCTGGTCTACGTCGTGGGAACTTAAAAATCACGCACACGCACACACAGAGAGAGAAACACTGGCAGAGACAGACAGACAGAAATAAAGACAGAGAAGAAGAGAGACGTACCCCTACTGTACATTACTTGGGTATACTTCTGAGTTCCGCAAACTAAGTGTGACGTTAGATTCCCTGGAGACTTCCAGGATTTAAAAGAACACTGAGGGGCGCCTGGGTGGCTCAGTCATTATGTGTCTGCCTTCGGCTCAGGTCATGACCTCAGGGTCCTGGGATGGAGCCCCGAGTAGGGCTCCCTGCTCAGCGGAGAATCTGCTTCTCCCTCTCCCTCTGCCCCTCCCCCTGCTTGTGCTCTCTCTCTGTCAAATAAATAAATAAAATCGTCTAGAAAAATAAAATAAAAACACTGAATTGGCTCCTTTGTAAAGTGAAATTTCTTAATGTGGCTACTTAATGATTTATCGTTCATTATTTCAGACATGAATATCACTGAGTAGTCCTCAGGCTCTATCCCCGTGCATTTTGAATCAAAAACAGTGTGATCAATGTGTAGCTCCAGAGAAGAACAAACAGCAAAAATGTGAAATACATCATCTGAAACCTAATGTTGCTTCAAACTGTAAGTCATCCTAAACATGAAAGATGGGTGCTGGCCTAGAGCTGGGGACACAGCTAAAGTGACACCCAGTCACCCAGGGTGACACTTTTTCCTAAATGCTTCACCTCTATCAGCAGCCTCCCAAAAGAAAATTTTTTTAAAGATTTTATTTATTTATTTGAGAGAGAGAGAGAGAGAGCACAGGGGGCAGAAGGAGAGGGAGAAGCAGACTCCCCACTGAGCTTGGAGACCGACTCAGAACTTGATCCCAAGACCCTGGGACCATGACCTGAGCCGGAGGCAGACGCTTCACCAACTGAGCCACCCAGGCGCCCCTCAAGCAACAATTGTAAGTTCTGTTGTGTTTAAATATATTTGAGCACAGCCCCCCTTGAGGCTCTTAAAAGGGGTAGTTAGCCTCTGACCAACTCTGACCAACTCTGACTAATATATATGGAGAGAACCCATAAAACAAACACACTTTCGGTTGTTTGCCCAGTAATGGGTATTTGACCTACTCCCCACCCTTCCCTAACACCAGCACAAGTGGAGTTTGAAGAGCAAAGCAAATTCCATTTTGATTCGAAGCGTCGTCTGATGCACTTGACTAATGTTCCAAATTTTAGAGAGCAGCTGCACCATGGAGATCTTCTCAAACAACTCTTGAGTTGGCCATTATTCCACTAATATAGTAATATTTCAATCTACATAGAAAACACAAAGGCACTGTGGCCAGCTAAGAGGAAGAAAGAATTACCCTGTACACACTATGGGAACCAATGGCCAGAACCAAGAGCTGAAAAAAAGGTATGGTGGCCTTCCTTAGTCCTTTGTCCCACTCCCAATCTGAAGATCATGCTCTTTAAATTTGACAATGCACCGCACATCAAAAGTGTGAAATTTTCATATACACTGACCCAGGAGTTCCCCTTAAATAAACTTATCTTAGAGAAATAGCCAAAGATACACATCAAGGTGTAGCCACAGAGATGTTCATTATGGCATTATTTTCTCAGCGAAACATTGAAAAAGTCATAGAAACCCAACAATAGGTGTGTAAGCTTCCTACTGCTGTTGTAATTAACAGATTACAACCGGCTCAGGGGCTGCAACCAACCCAAGTTCATTATCTCGCAGCGGGCTTGGCGGGTTCTCTGCTTTGAGTCTCACGGAGCTAAGATCAAGGTGTCAGCTGGGCTGTACTCTCTCCTGGGGGTTGTAGGGGAGCATCGGTCCCAGTTTCCTGGCCATAGAAAAACTGAGCTCCTCATTTTGTTGCTGGCTCTCAGCTAAGGGCAGTCCCAGACTCTAGAAAGCACTCACATCTGCTGGTCCATCTCCCATCCTCCGTGTTCTGAGCCAGCAATTGTAGGGCCAGTCCACACCGCACATCTCTGTGACCTGGGTTTCTGCCTCCCTCTTGCACCAGGAAGTACCCATGTGATTACATTGGGCCAGCAGACAACCCGAGATAATCTCCCTATCTGAAGTTGGCAACCTTAATTCCATCTGTAAAATTCCTTTTGTGGTGTCACGTCACAGTCACAGATCCCAGGGATCAGAACATGTCAATCTTTGGGGGTCTCTACCATGATAGGTCTCGGTTGAGTAAAGCGTGGGACATGCATGAACCAAAATGGAATATAAATAAAAGTAATGGTGTTGAGAAATATTCAATGGCATGGACAAATGCTAAGTGAAATATCACATTGAAAAACATTGAAATAGAAGAAATGCAGGCTCCGCAATTGTATGGATGGTTTCAGCCCATTTTTTATAGAGTAAAAATAATCTATAATTGGATATGTCTAAATATCAATCTATATCTCTAAATCTATTCATCTATTCAATATTTACAAATCTATCGAGGTGGAAAGGTCTACTCCAAAATGTGGAGTGATTATTTGAGGAGGGGGTGAATTTCTTTAGATTAAGATCTTTTTTTGAATTTACATAAATGATTAAGTATTGCTTCTATAACACACACACATAAAATTTTTAAAATTAAACCTTTCTCTTACAAGTATAGAGCCCTTTGGCCACACAACAGACCCAACCACAACACCAAAATCTGTTTCTTCCAGTGATATTCTCATTCTCATGGGACTGAACTGGGTTCCCACATGACAACCCCAATCCCTGACAGCCTGCCCTAATTCTGAGAAATCCAGTATCTTTAGCCCAGTGGCCCAGTAGCTATTAAACCAAGTTACAAGAAAAGAACCTCTCTGACTCTCTTCAGCTGCAATAATATATTGTCTCATGTCATCTCTGAGAAATCTTCTGACACGGTGCCGCCTGAAACATCCATATGTCAACGTTGGGTTTGGTTTAAATTTCAGATAGCTAAAAATAAGTCTTTCTCCTCCTTTTGGTTTTAAAGTGTAAGCAGATCTAGTTTTTGATGTACAAAGCTTATAAACGAAACAATTTGCTGTCTCCACCCAGAGACGGCTAATGCAGCCCCAGAAAGAAGGGTCTATCTTTAACAGTTTACTCTACGTTCCAATGTGGTTTCCGTAAGAACATACTGTATACAAACTTTGTTCCTAAGGTTATTTCTGCTGGTGCCAAATTGACTTCAATTCACAAAAATCATGTGGTGCATTCCCATGTAACTTGGATGTTCTGTTCTAAAGAAAACAGAGGGTTTTTTATCCCCTTCAGCAACCATTCCTGTTTATGGAAGATCCGCTTGCACCCTGGGGATCATACTTAGAATCAGCCTCCAAATGTGGGCTTCATTCTTAGAAGACCTGGCAAAGACTTTGATCTCTACCTAAGATGAGACAGCAGACAGTGTCCTAGCAGATCGGTGGCACAGCTTTGAGCATGACGGTTGAAAGTGTGGGCTCTCCCTCCTACCAAAATCCTTGGGGCGACAACCTCCTTGCGTCTGAATCTTGTCTCTGGCCTTTACCAGCTGTGTTACCAGGGACCAGTTATTCAACCTCTGCATGCTCCGATTTATACAGTGAATGTAACAGTACTGTGTACATTCTAGAACTGTTGTGAGGTTTAGATGAATTAAACATACAAAGTACTCAAAACACCGCCAGGTCCATGTGATCAATAGCACTTGCCACAGAGGCATGTAAGGAGACAGCAGTATCTTGAATGTTATTGATCATTCATAAGAGAGAGAGAAAGAGGAAGGAAGGAAGGAAGGAAGGAAGGAAGGAAGGAAGGAAGGAAGGAAGGAAGGATCTTCAAGAGAATCAAGACCATGTACAAACAGTGTAAGAAGCTAAAATTATGCTAATTAGCCAGGCACCCCTTTGCCCCAGGACCTTTGAACTGGCTTCCCCCACCCCCTGCTCCACCGGGTGCTTCCTTCCTGAAACACCTGTGTAGTCCATTCTCTTACCCCCTTTAGAACTTTGCAGTGATAACTTCTCCGTGCAGCCCACCCCGATCATCCCATTTAAAATTCTACACCACCCCCAATCCAGCCCTCCCCAAGCCCCTCACCTGTTTTCTTTTCTTCTACTGCATTTTTAACATTCTGTATAATGTATTTATTGCATTTACTGTTCTGTAAGTCCCAGAAAGACACAGATTCTGTCTGTTCCTTCTTGCTACATCCTCTGCACTTCAGTAGCCCCTAACGTGTAGCTGATGCTCTGTAAGCATTTGTCCCATGAGTGGACACCCACCTACCTTCAAGGGTGGAGGTTTTGGCTAAAAAGGAATGAGCATTGCAAGGCTTCGGCTCAGAGCTCCCTGAGCAATCTGTTGAAAATCCCACTGGGGGCACAACGTCATGGGAGCTTCCCTTGACTCGTCCCCAGTGCAGGTTCTAAAGACAGCAAGTGACACAAGGCAGCGGGCTGGGCGCTGGATGCCACGCTCCAGCCCCACGGCCGCCTCTCCCTGGCAGATTGGTTCAACCATCCCTGAACCTAAAGGGAACCCAGCAATTGGTCCAGGCTCCTTTGGATATAAAATGTCCATGTTTCTGTGAGTAGATTGGGGAAATGAGCAATTGGATCAGCATTTATTTAATGCCTATCTGCTCAGACAGCTTCATTTGCCCTTCATCAAAGCTTCTGACAGTCCATCCAGAGGCAGCAAAGCAAGTTCTATTGTCCATTTACTCCTAGCTACAGCATCCAGGTGACTTACATAGAAAGATGGTGCCAAGAATCCGAAGAAATGTTAATGATTATCTTGCATAATATCTCTCAAGAAACCCACAGCAGAATTTTCCCAGTTTAGTCCAGTGACTGACAAATTGAGAAATAAGTATCTTTTGCATTTCTCTTGGTTTAAAAGTGATCGGATTCATTTTCCTGTTCAGGGGAGAAAAATAAATGTGTTTTGGCCTCTCTTCCTTGCCTTGACAGATGTAAAATATTGGCTTATAAGCCATAATGTCAGAGAGGGGCCATCTAAAATTCACCCCATCTTTGGGCGGAGAGAGAACCAGCTTTTGGCTGTGGGGGAAATATTAGCATTTCCACTTCCTGTCTAGGTTTTCTGGTCTGTTCTGGGAAGTGGATGGCCCACAGATCTGGATCTTATCTTCTCTCCTCATTGGCCCCTTGAGATGTAGGTAAGATTTGGCTTGAATCCTTAATTCAGAAGCCCTCCATGAGATCTCTGTGAATTCATGAGTTAGGCATGCTTTGGGTTACTGCTTTTGTTACTTAGAGTTCAACAAAATCAGAGTTTATTCTCTCTCAGTAATGCTGCAGAGGCTGGTAGACCAGGCGACTGGTCCAGCCTCGGCCACCACACCTGCTTCCCGGACTGCAGAGAGAGGAGAGTGGCACAGAGCGCGTGCCCTCACCTGACAAAGGCACATGCCGAGAGCGACATGCATCTCTCTTGTGGCCTGGAACTTACCACACTGCACAACTAGCCACAAAAGATGCTTGGCATTGGAGTCATTAGCTGGGCCATCCACAAAAGGGAAATTCCATCTGTAAAGTTAGGGAAAGGACAGAGGATGGAGAGCACCCACAGTCTCCGCCACCGCACGCCTCTCCAGCCCCTTGAATATCCACTCACACCTTCTTCCCACAACAGCATGGAACAGACTTGCCCCATCCCTGTAGGGTTCTAGCCCATGTCCCTTCAGGGCACCGTATCCAGCTCTAAGTCTGGGCTCTCCAGAGAGGAGCAGTATTCTCCATAGTCCGGGGTCTAGTGGAGCACTCTTTGCCCCTTGCCCATGCACACACCCCTGGCACAATGATGGGGCCCAACCTGCAGAGGAACTGCCGGGTAAAACTCCCAGTAGAAAGGGAAGATGGGAAAACACAGTGCTCACTTGTCCATAGCGATGACCAAAGTTCCCCTCCTCTGACTGAATAAATTTCCTTGATTCAGTCCTGCCTCTGCCCTTGGAGACCTTCTTCCTTCTCCATTCTTCTCACTTATCACATCTGAAGTGTGTTGAAGAGCAGACCTTCCTTGGGAGCTATACAGCTTTTGCAGCGCTTCCTGCTTGGGGCATATTTGGGGGATTAGGGTTTTAGGGATGGAAGAATTACAGGCTTCTGGCTATTTGGTTCCAGTTGGTTCCATGTGGATGTAACTACAGCCAAAGAGCTTACCCAAATAGAGTTTCTTTTTTTTAACTGATCTTATATTTACTCCTCTTTATTTTCAACCTCCCTCTCCTTCCCTCCTTCCTCCCTCCCTCCCTCCTTCCCTCCCTCCCTCCCTCCCTCTCTCTCTCTCCCTCTGCCCCTCTCTCTTTCTGATTCATTGTAGCTCCCTTGGGATTATCTGAAACAATAGGTTTGAGTAGGAAGACAATGTTCTTAATCTGATTTTTGCTTCCAACTTAGCTCCCACTATCTGAACCACAAGTGTTAGTGGGAAGTGACTGGGGAGATCTTGGGTCTATAACATTATCGTCTGCTAAAGCAGCCCCTTTAGAATATGAGTCACTTTTTGTCATTCGCCTGAAGTCATCAATCTAAAAGCATCAAGAAACTTCTAGGACACATGCCTGTTCCAGTTTTCCCAACCAGTTTCACTAAAGTTTCTGGATCTAGCACCATACATTTTGCCTTCCAAGATTTCATTACAAACAATTTTTCCAAATATTTTGCCATGGCATAACAAGAACCACCAGATTTCCAGTTTGCAGTGTTTTTCTTTGCTTCCTGCTACCCAGCACTAAGCCACTTAGATTTTGGGTCTAAATTCTTTGTTAGGTAGGATACAGCCTAAGCTGCTGTCACAATGACCCCCCAGTACAGTGGCTTAAACAAGACAGATATATTACATTTTAGTGATTTTAAAATACATTTTTTTTTTTTACTTCTGAACAATTCTAAAAAGGGAGTGTGTTTTATAATCAATAGCATCTTAGCATTGCATCATAGCTTAATTGGTTATGTGTGTTCTTCTTCTTAAGACTATATAAAATAATAGTGCTCTGCAATTTATGACATCTCAGATGGGGTTTTTCACTCCTACCACAGTCCAGACATTGACAACCCAGGACTGGTAGGACAGCTTCATCATCCTCAACATGTGACTGCCCTATTTGGGTCCAAGGTGGCTGCTCCATCACTTACTAGCCAGCAAAAATGGGGAAAGAGTCAGGGAAGTCAGGAAGTTCATTCCTTTCAAAGACACAACCTAGAAGTCATCCCTAGCATTTCTACCCTGTCCACCAGCCCCCTATGTCCCCTTCTCTCACCTCGCCCCCTCTCTGCATACCTTCTCCCTCTCACTCACTTATCCCACTCACAGCCCACATCCACTGTAAAAATTTACTTATTTATTTTAGAGAGGGAGAGACAGTGAGGGGAGGGGAGAGGGAGAGGAGGAGAGAGAAGCTCAAGAAGAATCCGAGCTGAGGACGGAGCCCGATGTGAGGCTCAATCTCACCACTCTGAGATTATGATCTGAGCCGAAACCAAGAGTTGGACGCTTAACTGATGGAGCCACCCAGGCTCCTCAACCCATATCCAACGTAAAGCAGGCTTTCTCTCTTTTCCCTGCCCTCCAACCCTGTGAACCCATGCCTCAGAGTTTCACTTTTAACACAAGCAAGAACTTTTCCTAAATAAAGATCAATCCCCTCCTTAGAAGGAACTCTGGCGGAGCCAACTGTAAAGGCAGTAATATTATCATGCTGCTTCAGGAAGCTGTCAGGGGACCCAAGGAAAGATAGAGAAATCGAGGCCAGATGCCTAAAATACCGCCAGATGTCACCTGACACAAATCTAACGCAGAGAAAGTGGGATGCAGCAAATCCATAGAGCTGAGCATCATCTTAACACTCTGTGAGTGGGTTCGAGAACAAGTCCATAAAATGGTATTTATTTGCTGCCTTGTTAGCCCTCTGACAAAATCATCTTCTATATTTGCCTACCAGTGTCCTCATGAAGGTCTTTAACAATACTACCGCCATCTACACATCAGTGAAGGTATCTGCTCCGTTGTGAAATGTGTGTAGTTCCCCTTCCGACGCCAGTAATGAGCTATCAGGGAGCCCCCAGCCTCAGAAGGTGGCCATTTCTCTTTCCCTCGTCTTCCTAGTGCAGATACCAGCTCTTCAGAGAGTCTCTTCCCTGGTGCCTCGGGATCTGCTGCTCATATTCCCTTCCTCCACATTGAACTGGAACTGAAAACATGTCAGTCAGAGCTGGCATGAATATGCACAAGATCCCTCCAGCGTGGGGCCTGATGTTATCAATGGTTCCCATCCGGCTTTCCCGGCATCTGCAGCTCACTACCATGCTTGGAAGTGCCGAGTGGGACAGCGCTCAGATCATGCCAGCATCCTGGCATGGACATGGTGGGTTCTAGCATCTTCCAACAGTCATGGGTAATGCGGGGCATCAGAGGGGTGCTGAGAGACCAGCGGCCGTGTGCCATTCATTGTCAGCCTTCAGGTTTGGGTCAGTTCCTGGGAGTTTGGGTCAGTTCCTGTAATGGTTGAATCACTCTGGTGACAGCCCCTTCTAATAAGAAGTAGACTTTTAGGTTTTGCTTTCATGGAATTAAATGGGAATGCCTCATATGGTCGAGAGCTGGAAGCTCTGCACGCCTATATTTAAATGCTGAGAGTAATTCCCGCTCACGCTAACTCCGTCCAGATGTGGATACTCTGTGCTCATGTAAATTAGATGGCTTTCTTTCTTTTCGGCCTTGTCGAGAATCTGCACTCTGACTCACACAGGAAAAAAAAAAAAAATGGAAAGAATGTGCGGGAACTACACACAAGACATGCTATTTTAATAGTACGAGCTCTGTTGAAGGGAAAATCAGGGCTTTTGTGCTGCAAACAAGAGCATTTGCATTTCGAGGGGCTAGACACTATTGCTCAGTAAGAACCGAGGATGGCCTTTCCGTGGTGCTGGATATCAACTCTCCCCATAGTCTGCCTTCTGGTTTGGGTTCTAAGTATTCTTGACTAGGAGCCACATCTGTTCTCTGCCCCCAGCCTTGCTGCGGTGATTTTCTAAAAGGGAAGAATTATTTTGAGATAATGGGCCCTCTGTAGTGCCTACGGCATTTTCCATTCTCTTCCTCTCTCTCAAGTAGTGAGCTACAGTCAGGCGAATGTGGGCACCAGAAACGCCGAGCACAAAAAGCAATTCACATTGCGCATCATGCTTTGTGCTCCACAGAGTGTCTCCTTTAAAACGCATCCCACTAAAAGGCCCATTTTACTAAATTGGGCTCTTACAAAATGGGAAAAATAAGGAAGAGGAGGAAAAAAGGGCAATGCATCCCCTTTCTGCCATTCTCGAGTCATGACTGCTCTTGGGAGAAGCTTGTCCTGTGACAGCCAGAATTGAATTAATCGTCGTCCACCTTCACTCCAAACTCATCCTCTCTCCTTTGAGACAGTAGCGGGGAGAAGACCACAGATGGTGGAGGTGTCTGTGGGCCCCAGAGGTAAACACGCAGCCTTGTCACCGGGATGGCCTCCCAGCAGCTCCCTGAGTTCCTTCCTGCTCTGCTAGGAACCCAACCCCTGGTCCCCAGTTCGGATTCTGCCCCAGTCACAGACTACCGCATCGGACGTGTGTGTTTATTTACCCTGAGCCCAATGTGAGGCCGAGAAATGGAATTCAGAGTAAATAGAATAAATCGCCACCGAAACTCACGTGTCACTGACCATAAATACCTTAGAACAATAAAACCAGGTTCTGCTGACCGAGCTCTTGGTGTTTACAAAGGGCTTTCTCGGGCAACATCACGTCTGATCCTTGCAGTCATTCCAGGAGGTAGGCAGGGCGACTTCACTCCCCGGGCTTGCCGGATGAGATAAACGGAACATGGGGAGGAAGCTTAGCTCCCCAAGGTCTCCAGGCTGAGCTCGTCCTTAGAGGAAGAGAGGATCTCAGCCTAGGGCCTCTGGTTTGCAGCCCTTGGTTATTTCAGCCACATTGTAACTAGCCCCCCAGCCCCGCGAAGAAAGCGTCTTCAACCTCTGATCGCCTAACTGGTTAGTGTCCCAAAGGGGGGGATTTTCAGTCCAGCGCTTATGTGGGAACAGGGAGACCAACTGTCCCCTTTTGCCTGGGACGCTCAATGCCACAGCTGCAGATGGTCACCCTGGCAGGTGAGACTTCAGAGCGGGGGTGGGCCCCACCTCAGCCCCCCCCCCCACAGTCAGCAAACACCATCCTCAGGCGCTGGGCATTATTGCCAGAGAACCTCTAGCCAATGCTTTCAGAAAGATGGAAGAATCCTTGGGGCTCCTGGGTGGCTCAGTGGGTTAAGAACCTGCCTTCAGTTCAAGTCATGATCTCAAGGTCCTGGGATTGAGTCCTGCATCGGGCTCCCTGCTCAGCGGGGAGTCTGCTTCTCCCCTCCCCAGCCCTGGCTCATGTCCTCACCCTCTTTCTCTCTCTCTCTCAAATAAATAAATCTTTAAAAAAAGAAAAGAAAAAGAAAGATGAAGGAATTCAAAGGGCCTGATCTTTTGATGACCCGCACAGGAATTCCTCAGCAGCTTCATCCAGCGAAGGCACTGGTCCCAGGCTGATTAAGGGAGCAGTGGCTTTGTTCCTCAGATGCCTCTGGAACCATCCGTCTGGCGGTCAGAGACCAGCCCTCCCACCTGGCTGGACAGAAGCCCTCGGAAACCGTGTGACCACGGGGCTGGGGGGTAGGGAGGCACGGGCGCCTTGAGTAGGAAGGAGAAAATGAGGGACTTGTTTGTGACTTCCCCCCCCTAGTGACCTTGAGCTTTGTTTTGATGTTTGTGTCACTCTGCCAAAAAAGAGGTCTGATGTGGACGCTTTTACATAAGGTCTGTGCCCCAGACGCCCTCCTGCTCAAAACAGAACAGGGCCTTTATTCGCTTGGCGTCTGATGCCGGGGCCGGCCTGGTCCACTCACAGTACATAGGCCAAATGTGGCAGCACAGACCAAAATCCTTAAAATGGGTCACATTCTTGGGCCCAGAAATTCTACTTCGGAGAATTTTAGCATAAGAAACAAGCAGGGACGGTGTGCCTGGGTGACTCAGTCAGTTAAGCATCTGCCTTGGGCTCAGGTCATGATCTCAGAGTCCTGGGATTGAATCCCACATCAGGCTCCCTGCTCGGCAGGGAGCCTGTTTCTCCCTCTACCTTTGCCCCTCCCTCCTGCTTCTGTTCTCTCTCTTTCTCTCTCAAATAAATAAATAAATGAGAAAAAAGAAACAATCAGGGACATATAGGTTAATAATCTTACTAAGTTCATCACAGCAGGGATAGCATCTTGCCATGTTACATTTATTGCTGGGGGTTCAGGAAGGTCTGAGTATGTTTAGAGCATTGGCTGGACGTCCCGCAAGAGAGCCTGAGCTGAGCGGGGATCACCACTAGGGTGGAGAAGGAGCTGGGTTTGTCAGGGACACTGGTGGGGTGGCACAGAAGTCCATGCCTGGGGCGGGGTGCCGGGGGGCAGGTAGGAGGGGCTGAAAAGCATCCTGGGAAACAGCTCAGCCAGAGGGAGCCAACCAGGCCTTGGTGTAAAGACTTGGACCTTAGAGGCTAAGGCAGGAGAAGGTGATTCCCTAGCATCAGCCACCACCCAGGACCTCGAGGCCTGTCTGAGGCCTAGAAGGAGGGAGGGCTAGGAGGGACAACCGAATAATGTCACCGAACTGTGCCACACTCGGGGACTCAAGGGACACTGCCGTGAATACTTTTGGGAGAAGGTAAGTCAGGTGAACGAAAGGGATGTTCCTCCCCCTCTGCCTCAGGAGGCTGCACAGCTTGGGTAGGACGAGGGGTCCGGCAGCCACTGGCCGGGCAAAGACTGTGCCCCGAGCAGTGAGAGAGGTTGCACTTCTGCTCAAGCCACGCAGAGGGGCCACCTGGACGGCCAAGGCCGCTGAGCCGCTGAGCATCGGAAGAGACAGGGAGGGGCACCGTGTGGGCACAGATGAGGTCAGCTTCCAGGGATGCGGAGAAAATCTCAGGCCCATTAATGGGTGGGGCTGGAGTTGGGTCATCGGGATGAAACATCCTAATTTATAATGTGATACACCAACCATCCAACACAAGAGAGGGTTTATAGCAGGGCAGACACGGCCATTGCAGGAAATATTATGTTGGCATTAAAAATGATGTGCTGGGGGGCGCCTGGGTGGCTCAGTCAGGTCATGATCCCCGGGTCCTGGGATCGAGTCCCGTATCGGGCTCCCTGCTCAGCAGGGAGCCTGCTTCTCCCTCTGCCCCTCCCTCCCATGTGCTCTCTCTCTCTCTCTCTCTCTCAAATAAATAAAATCTTTTAAAAAATGAAATAAAATAAAATATAAAGTAAAAATGGTGTGCTGGTACAATATTTAATTACAAAAAAGGATAATGATATATTAAGAGCATTAAAAGTTTGGCAATGCTTATGTCTGTATGATACCATACAAAGTATTACCCTTGTAGACACACACAAATGCCCCAGACCTCACCAAATCGAAGTAACCATCTTCATTACCATTATCGTCATCGTTAAGCTTGTCTCCCTATCTCTCCTGTTAGAACCTTATCTTGCTCACCTTGATATTCTTAGAACCTAAAAGAATATTTGGCTCATGGTATTTACTTTATTGAGTAAACGGAGAGCCATCAAAACCCAGACTCCTGTCAGAATTCTTTCTAGAAATTGGGCCCTCTCAAAATATTCCCCAGTAATTTGGGGATCTCTCTGAAGGAATGTCTTATGTATTCCCACTGTGGATCAGGCTCAGCATCCTCCCAATTGTCCCTGTGCCAGTCCACCTGGCCACACCCTCTGACCCATGAAACACCAGTGTCATTGCTGCCTACAGTCAAAATGCTGTCAACTGCACCAACGGCTCACTTCCAATCCTCGGAGAACCCAAATACCACTGAGTTTGATTCAGAGGTTGGAAGAATTTCCCCTCTCCAATCCTGTACCATATTTTGTCACTAGGGCCCAAAGCAGCTCTGCTTGGCCCAAAGACTGGCACTTTGTATTGAATAGTTCTGTGATCTGGGACCCTCATCCCTCCGACCACAGAAGTTGAAGTCCCAACAAAAGCTTGAGCAAGGATGAGACACTCTGCTGTTCACACCAGCTTTTCTGCTTTTCTCCATCAATCCAAACTCTCCCCTCCTTCACCAATGGTAAAACAAAACTCTCTCTGTGCCATAATGTGCAAATAGATTCCCAGCGATGGGAGAGGCGGGGGTCTGCTTTTAGCACCAGCTGCGTCTGGTCCTCAGCTCAGCCCATCCAACAAACCTCAAGGTGAGCGAGAGAGTGAGATGTTGGTACTCCAGGGGGCCCGTAACCAATAATTCTCGCTCCTGCAGATGAAGACTCAGGTATCACCTTCACTGCTGCAAGGGCTCATCAACAAGTAGTTCTCATATGTTGGGGCATACATCTTCATGTGAAGGAATTTCCTAGTCCCGAACTCCTGGTCAGCCAGATTGAACCACCCGGCCTCACCCAGATCTCCCACAAACCTACCACTGAGCTTGCTGCATGATGGAGAGCAAGCGGCCCACGTGTCATTGGCAAGAGCACCCTCGAATATGCAAAGAGAAGGAGGAGCTGAGCTGTTCATACCCAGGTGCTTAATGCAATCTTTCTCAAGGCTCTTCCCCTGCTCCTCTTCCCTTGTATCATACCTACTTCTGTCCCGTGGATGTCCCGTGGAAGGAGAGCCCCACCGATCACACGGTGGGAAATAGCCGTGACGTTTTCTTCCTTGTGTCCTGCGAACCGCATCACTGTCGGGTTGTGTTTAGGAAGAGGGAGGGGTTCTCCTCCTAAAAGTCCAGACCACTTTCTTACAAGTCGATTCTTACAATCTCAGTTCTTCCACTCTTGGCAAATGGCATTTATAATACCCAGGTGCTCTCCCAAACTTGCCTGTCTGGGAACACCCCACCTCCCCAGGAGTCAAGACAGGGGTGGGATAAGAGCCGGTGTCATGACTAGAGAACATCCCTCAACATGGAAAGAAACAGCAGAAATAGGAAAAAACTCCCCCTGATGACAGAGACAGAGCTACATGACAGACAAAGACCCCAGGTCAACAGTTGTTCTTCCTGGGTGCTAAAATTAGGGATGATTTCTACCTTCTTCCATGGATACATGGAAATGTGTGTGTGTGTGTGTGTGTGTGTGTGATTTCCCATATTTTCTACAAATAGGTAATATACTTGAAATCAAACTGGAAAAGAAAAGTAATTGTTCAGGGTTATATTTCAAATAAAACAAACAGAGGAAAGAAAAGAGAGAAAAGCTCACAGCCATCTCAGTTCCTGCCTGGAAGATACACAGACCGTAACACCCAATGGCACTGCACCTGCCCACTTACATCATGGAAACGAACTTCCGGCCTCAATCTCTAGGAAGAGAGAGGCTCAGAAGTTTGCAGGCGAAGGACTAGAAATCCAACAAGAATACATTCAGTCGAGGCTCTCTGAAGTCATGACAAGGGTCCATTGACCCCCTCTAACCAGTTACTGGCCATCCCGAAGAGGAGAAAGGGGTTGACCAGACTGTAAAGCCACAGGGAAATGACTCTCCGGTATGAGGACGGGGGGGAGGAGGAACCTAGAACAATATCTCAGAATCACAGAACACCAGAGCTGGGAGAATCCTTGGGGACGGGAGGGAATCTGGAGCTCAGCGTCCTACAATCACTGCTGAAGAAAACAAACAGAGGGCTGGGTGAATGGATGAGGTTCCCACAGTTCTACGGTAGTATCAGGACATCTTGAACTTTCCTTCCCCCTTTTTTTTCAGTGAGAAATTATAAATGCCATTTGCCAAGAGTGGAAGAATTGAGATTGTAAGAATCAACTTGTAAGAAAGTGGTCTGGACTTTTAGGAGGAAAACCCCTCCCTCTTCCTAAACACAACCCGACAGTGATGCGGTTCGCAGGACACAAGGAAGAAAACGTCACGGCTATTTCCCACTGTGTGATTGGTGGGGCTCTCCTTCCACAGGACATCCATGGGACAGAAGTAGGTATGATACAAGGGAAGAGGAGCAGGGGAAGAGCCTTGAGAAAGATTGCATTAAGCAGTGTTTTAAATGATTTCTGGCTGCGAATGTGTTTGTGAATTTGTGTCTCAAATACCTTTGGCCATAGAAACGTTACTTACCTATTATGCAGATTCATTTGGTTAACGCTGGGAGAGCAGGCCACCGCCTTGGGTAAAATCCATTCTTTATTCAGAGCAACCACAACCAGGTTATCCACAGCTGTGGCCTTCAGTACAGAACCCTGAGTCTTTCCCAAGATAGTCAGAAATTCAACTCAGGTACGCATCTGTACCATAATCTTCCATTTGGGGATCACATGGCTGTTTGTTTTGTCTTGCTAATTTTCTTTTTTTTTTTTTTAAGATTTTATTTATTTATTTGAGAGAGAGAGAGAGAGCCCATGAGAAGGGGGGAGGGTCAGAGGGAGAAGAAGACCCCCCCGTTGAGCAGGGAGCCCAATGCGGGACTCGATCCTGGGACTCCAGGATCATGACCTGAGCCGAAGGCAGTCGCTTAACCAACTGAGCCACCCAGGCGCCCTGTCTTGCTAATTTTCTTGCTTCATCATCTGTAATACCAAAATCTTTTTTCTTCCTCATTGTAAGAGATACAATGAAATATCTTCCTAAAACTTCAGCATTATTTTGACGATAAGTTTCTCTTTGGACGGACCATGGAACTAAGCCAAATAAAGCCAAAAAGAAATTCAGTAATGACTGACAGAAGATCCAAGGCAGGAAATAAATCAAATAACCTCAATTTGAACAATATCTGTTCAATCACTTCTAAATGATAGCACTGTAGGAATTAGCACTGAGCTATTGATTTTATGGGTTCTCTTGCTTTTATATTTCAAAAAAAAAGAGAGATTTCTTTGTCAAATTAGAGTTTGAAAAGGTACCTGTCACTGGCATAAGCCATGGTGCCCTTAGATAGAGAGAAGTAGGTGGCAAATCAAATGCTATATAGATATGTAATCTTGTAGGCAGATCTGGCCCTGATGGGCTCTTTCTTAGCAGTTTCTAAATAACAATAAAGAAATAGACTAAAAATTGATCTAAATTATCATGAGGCTCTGCAGAGCCAACAGCTAAATCTAGACACAAAGGAAAGCCAAGGCCAAAGAGTTAAGACATGCGTATGATGTAGAAACATTTGGTCAAGAATAGAGAGTGATTGCTGCTCAGGCCACTTCATGACAAAATGCTTTTCTTGGTTTCAAACCTATTTCTAGGGATGGGAATCTTCATGATGAAGGTGACTACAAATATATTTATAGTAGCCTTGCCGAAGTTCTTTAAAGACAAGGTGAAACTCAGGACATGCAGTCTTTGATATCAGATCCTTTTCTCCCTGCGAGAAAAATACCACAATCTCCCGCCCCCGAACTAAATCAGCAACAAGTGTCCAATAAGCAGAACCCAAGGCCAGTGGGCCCAGTGGCCGCAAACTGCTTTGCTCAGGTTCACGGGTAAACACACTTGAGATTAAACTCTGGCACATCTTCAATGGAAACAAGTAACAAACTCTTTCAATGTACATCTCTCCCTCCAAACAAATTTCAAGATTTTTGTGTTGCGCTCCTTAGATTTTTTGCGTGTTCCTTAAATTCTCGTCGTCATCACTAAAGGACTGTTGGCCATGGTGGTCTGCGAACCTTCTATTTCATAAACAGGAGCCTGTCTTAACAAAATACTTTCTCGAGAGGCCGTAATTAAAGAAATATTTATCTTGAAAGTAGAAATGTCAAAAGCAGCATAATGAATTAATTTCTTAAATTCCTCTCCCCTGCTGTGAAAATTAGTCCACATTTGCTTTTTAGAAAGGGCTTTGATTTTGTCCCGGGCTGGAACAGAGTATGCACTGCATAGAGGCGTGGAGGTGGTGACTCTTTAAAAGCTAGAGGTTGGGGGGCACCTGGGTGGCTCAGTGGGTTAAGCATCTGCCTTCCGCTAGGTCATGATCACGGGGTCCTGGGATGGACCTGCTCTGCGGGAAGCCTGCTTCTCCCTCTCCCTCTGCCCCTCCCCCTGCTTGTGCTCTCTTTCTAAAAAATTAATAAATTAAAAAATAAATAAATAAAAGCTAGATGTTGAAATAATAGCTGTAAAAGAGGAGAGAACCCAGAAGAGGAAAAGAAGGGGTGGGGGGATTAAGTCCAAACCATGTTCCCTGTTCTTCCACATCCCCTTCCCCATTCAGGTTACATTCGCAGATTCTAGATGTTTCCTGGACTTCAAGCTCTGGTCCCTTTCCATTTATAGAAAAAAAAAATTAGTTTGAATTTACTATAAAGTGACAATACTACTTGATAGCAGATACTCCATGTAACACTGGTGCATGTGTGGAACTTTGTTTGACAGGGGGACGCAGACAGGGAGAAGAACAAAGAGAGGGGAAGCAGAGCAAGAAAACCTGTCAATACTCTGGCAAAACCTTCTAAATTAAAAAAGAAAATCAGGGGTTCATGAAGGGACTGGAGCTCCACAGCAAAGCTGAGAGCAGGTTTGGTGAGGAGGAACTTGGCACAAATCCCTCAGACCCCGGGGCTCTCAGACCAGGCTTCGGCCATGATGACGCAGAACATGGGAGCCATGTTGGGGAAATGGGGGCCAGCAGAAGTTCTGCTCCGTGGAGAAATCTGTAAACTCTCCTGGGAGTGACCCATGCAGCCTGCTGAGATGTTCACCTGTCCGGGGAGGGGCACTGTGGCAAAGGCCAAGGGGTAGCAAGTAACCATGAGCCCCCATGAGCATGAGGGGACTAAGAGAAGAGAAAGAGAAAGCAGGACAAGCAGGAAATAGGCCTGGCGGGGAGGGTGCATTTGCAGGAAAGGGGCCCAAGTTGTGCTCACTTCTGGCTGCTCAGATATTGGAAGCTGGTTAGCCATTCCCCAAATTCCTGATCCTGGTGACCACCTCTGGAGGAAGATAGGACCTATCTTCATGTGTATGGACAATAATCTCCTTGGCCGGGCATTTTATTTGCTGTGATAAAGTGCCTTAAGCCTCTGCTTTCCATTAAACTGCAGCATGAATATTATGTATGATTTTAGGGTACTTGCGTTCATGCAGGGACGAGGCAAAAGGCACAGTTACTATGTTATGTAACACAGATAGGTTTCGAAACAACATATAAGCCATACCCTTGTGTTTTACAAAAGCAATCCCATTGAAACATAAAGAAGTTTATACAGTCTTCATCACTTTGTGAGCTGTTTTCATTTTGTTTGGTCCATGTCCCAAACCGTATTTTGTTTTAGATTTCTGTTCATTTTCTTCTGTCTATAGAACAGCGTCGGGCCGAGTCTCAATTTCTTCGAACATTCTGGTTCACAGTGAATTCCTGATTTGAGGAAAAGTCATGCTATCATCTGGATGTCTCGTTTGCTTCCTTGGTTCCAGCTGTGGGCTTTGTGCACACACCAGCTCCTCCCAACCTTGGTCTGAGGAGCAAGAGGATCGAGGGCAAGGCGGGAAGGAGCAGAACTTGGCGTGGTGGTCCTGGGTGGGGATGGTGAAGGTGGAGAGCTCACAGTGTCCTGTCAAGACGGTGTTGCAAGAGGAACTGGCTGCCACAGTCAGAAGGATCCTCGCACATCAGAGGCTTGCATGATGGCGCTGGTAAAGGATTGGGGTCATCAGAGGTTTTGACCAATGGAAGTCAGAAGACGGTGAAAGTAGCACCGAGCATGTTTCACTGTAAATGCTTGGCTCTGAGCCTAGAGAGGAAACCATGCTGAGTGTCTGCAACATTAGTATAATATATTATATAGTAGGAAAAGAAGTAACTTATGCTTACAAGCTGCATGAACTTGGGTAAAACTGAGATACTCTCAGACCGAGTCACACAGCCGGGCAAAGATGAGTAGAATCAACTGTTGGAAGGAAGCTGAAGATTGTTCCCTTGCTTCCATGCAGAGCAAGCACCCGGGGAAACAGTGATATTTCTTATCACTTCCCCAGTGATGAGAAATAAAGGAGGGACAGTATGGATGCTTCCTTAGCGAAGACTTTGGGGAAGCATTTCTCCCTGGTGAGGATCAGGCCAAAACTGGTGATATGTCAAAAACAGGGATGGCAAAGGCTCAGATCCCAGTGATGATCCCCAAGATCCCATAGTCAGAGAAGCCCACGGTCCAGAGCTATCAGAAACAACATGAGAGGCTGGTAGGGTCTTAGTATCCACTGTGGCCTCAAAAGGGGCCAGCCAGAAAGGCAGGTTAGGAAGGCGGAGGTGGGAGGCAGACTCTAATGCGGTCCCGTTGGATAACCCTAGACAGTGTTGAGACGCTTACAGCTTCCAACACACTTTTGTAGCCGTTATCATATTTAACTTCTAGACTCAGAGGCCCTGCCTTCAAACCCAAGTCTCAGCTGTGCTCATCTTGAGCTGGCACCTCCACCCATGGAATCATCCTCCTCTGTAAAATGGGGACAATGAGACTACTGACTTGCAAGCATTCATGGAGGAATTAAATGAGGTAACAGGCCACGCCCTTCACAGGGTGCCTGGAAAAATACTAAGCGCTCATTACATTGTATCTACTGTTTAAAATTATTAACAAACCTCAAACAGACCCTGCAGGTGCCCAGGGCAGGTACTCTCATCCCCATGTTATAGGTGAAGAAATTGAGTGTTGGGGAGGGGGGTGGGAGGATGGGTTAGACTGGTGATGGGTATTAAAGAGGGCACGTTCTGCATGGAGCACTGGGTGTTATACGAAAACAATGAATCATGGAACACTACATCAAAAACTAATGATGTAATGTACGGTGATTAACATAACATAATTAAAAAAAAAAAGAAATTCAGGGTCAGAAAGTGGCTTGTCTCATAGTGCAAGGGCGCAGACCCTCAGAAGACCAGAAAATGCATTGCACAATCAGAGTAAGGGAGCTCTGAACGGTGGCGTCCTGGCCTACACTGTCCATGTCTGTACCCCATCACAGCTGGGGAAGGCTCAGGGGAGCAGATGAGTTTCAGATTTTTAAACCAAAGGAAAATTGGAGAGAGTATCTTTCACTCTTCACTTTGCAGCTCAGAGCTGGGATCATTCTGATTCCCACCCAGAAAGTTTTCAGTTTTATGGTCAGGAGGATCTCAGGAGACAGCCGGGTCCAAAAAGGGCAGGGCAGGGGGTCATCTGGGGGAGAAAGACATGCCCCAGACGCCTGGGCATCCTTGCTCATGCACACAGTGATGGTAAGAATTCCCTTCCATGAGCCCGCAGGGCCCAGTGTGTGTGATGGCCTTTCTGGTCACATCCCTCCCCTCACACTGTAAAATACCAACTTTCTGAAAGCCCAGTGGATTGACTCCTTGTGGACGGAGCTGAGGACTTACTCCTAAAGCACCCAAAGCTTAAAAAAGTATATTACTATTACCACTCTAATGAGAATGTGTTAATGGATCACAGACATCTCTGCCTTCTTAAGCAGAGGACACAGAGTGTAACTCAGGACTTCCTGAGGACATCATCGTGAACATCCATTATTTACTGGGTTGTATACAGTCATCCTCTTGGGACATTTTGAAGCACATTAGAAAGGGGTTTCCACTGAACTAAACAGTTCCAGATTACTGGGTTTTCTTAGGACTTCTCTGTGCTTCTTTTAGTATTATATTTGTCTTATCTCTCGCCATGAGCACTATCTTTTCCCTTGCCTGCCTATCCTGTCTTGTGTTCAGCTGCTTTTTCTCATCTATTATAGACAGCCAGGCTTTGTAAAATCAGTTGTAACATAAGTACAAATAACACTTTTTAAGGGTAAGTTTTATGATAGGTGAATTATATCTCAATATAGCTATTTTTAAGCAAATTGCTGACTATGAAATTGTACAAAAGGTGACATGCCACATCATTTTGTTTATGTTGATAACAAACTATTTCACTCTCATTAACAAATATGAAAGCACAAATAGGCTTTGAGTGAGGACATAGGATGCCCCCATAAGTCACATGCCCAAGAGTTAACATATGGTCTTTAGGACATCTCTTTTTGCTTACTTAGGTGATTTTCTGGCTTAGTTCTTAATCCTGTCATTGAGTTAGTTTTAATAAGATGTAGTGTGACTGTACATTCTTTGTCAAAAGCCTCCTCCCATATCTTTTGTTCAATCATTTGGCATTTGGGGATGGTCTCCGATGCACCAGGCCCTAGAAATAAACACGAATTTCTGAGTAACTAAGGTCTTCCTTGGGTGGATGTTTGGTGCGCATCTCTAGGAAGCAGGAGTTTTGAGGCTTCCTCGATTGGTGTTCCCATAATAACCCCATGGCCCCCGGATCCAGAGTCCCCAGGGAAGGATCATAACCAGCCAAGTGGGAGGCCATCCTGTTGTTGGAGAGCTGGGCCATGGAGTGGCAATCCTTGATCAGAGGAGGGTGCCGTGAACAGAACAGAGAGCCACCTTCAGACGAATTCTCACATGCTTCTCCACACCTCATTTAGAACTGCGAGACTCCAAGTATGGACCAGCAGCCTCCGCATCACCTGATAGCTCGTCAGAAATACAGAATCTTAGCCTCCACATAAAACCTATTAAATTAGGGTCAGCCTTTTAAAAAGATGCTCGGGTGACTCATACGCTCATTAAAGTTTGAAAAGCACTGAGCTGGATAATACAGTATAAAAGCATGGCTAAAACACCTGGCACTTTACGCGTTGCAGTAATCACATCTATCAGAGCCCTGGGATGAACAATGCCAAACTCGAGAGGCCACCATGTGACACACAGGCGCATCCTTCTGGCCAGTAGGCAGAGATGGTCCTGGGGATGCTGTACAGATGCTCAGCACGTTCACTGAGCAATCCGAAACCACTGCTGATCTCTTCGCCATGCCTGTCAGGTTCTATAACTCTTCTCCACTGACTCATCTCTCCATACACATGTGTTGCAATTTTCTTTAAAGACTAGCTTGTCAGCAGCGTT
>NC_138374.1:70497891-70586561 GCF_054177405.1 Leptonychotes weddellii
GAAATCCAGGTCTCCTACTCCTCCGCCATCTTGCTCCGCCCCCCTCCTTGACGTGATTTCATTCATTCACTCACTCGCTTGGTAAGTACTTACCGAGTGTTTACTACGTGCCAGGCCCTACCAGCCTCTCCCGCATTTTCCATTCAACGACCGCCATGTAAACTTCCGTGCCCTTTCTCAACCAAACAGCTCGCTCGCTTGCTTTCCTTTACGTGCCTTGCCTTCCTTGCTTTCCTTACGCTTTCTTTGCCTCGCCTTACTTCCAACTTCTTATGTGAAACTGGAAACACAGTTTTAAAGTAGAAAACATAACCTCTGTCCTTGAAGAACTAATATTGTAGTTGAAAAGGCAGGCTCTATCACTTTTAAGTGGGTGGGAAGAACACATTTTCAAAACCACAAAGGAATGACACCAGCTATACTGGTGCAAGCACTGGACGGAGGACGGGGGTTCGGTCCATGAGATTCTGCTTTCCTCCATTAACCCACTTAGACAAGTCTCCTTGCCCCTCAGGGTTCTCAAATACTAAAAAAAAAAAAAAAAATGTAAAAATTGTTCTGTACCATCTGATCTCAAAAATCCCTCCTCGTCGGGGTGGCTGGGTGGCTCAGTCAGTTAAGCATCCGACTCTTGATTTCGGCTCAGGTCGTGATCTCAGGGTCGTGAGATCGAGCCCCACGTCGGGCTCTGCGCTCAGGGAGTCTGCTTGAGATTCTCTCTCTCTCCCTCTGCCCCTCCCCCCGCTCACACTCTCTCTCTCAAATTAAGAAAAAAAAGAAAAAATAAATAGATAAATCTTTAAAAAAAAAATCTCCCCTCCGTTTCTAATAATCCAAGCGCCTAAGGGCGGATCCTAAACTAAACCCTGAGGGGATTCAAGGTAAGAAACGGAAGGGGTTGGTTAGGGAGACTGTCTTATCATGATTAGGAGCTCTGGTTTTGACAACAGACAAATCTAAGTTCACATCCCTGATCTGGCGTAAGCTTAATACCCTGAGGCCTTTGACAGATCATCTCATCTCTTTGACCCTTGGTCGTCTCGTGTGTAAAGTGGGTGTAATAATAGTGCGTACCTCGTAGGATGATTCTGAAGATGAAATCATTCCTGAAAAGTCCTTACCCCGGGGCCTGATGTGAAGGAGGTGCTACGTAATCATGGCGATCATGTCAATGACGATGGTGGCAGTACTTTCAGGAAGGTCTTTGTGGAGCACACAGGCTTTTCCAGTAAAGATAAACTTCAAGTCTTAGTTGGAGGAACTAACAGGATAGATGGTTTCAACCACAAGAAAACTGACCAGCCGGCAGCAGAGAAGCAAGAGAGAGGGATGCTAGGAGGTAGGGAAGGTAGGGATGCGGGTATGTTGGTGGACAACTTTGTTGACCAGAATGGATGGGGAAGGGAGGGCTTGGTTTGACAGAAAGCACTGGACTCGATGAAGCAATGCTTGAGTACGGAGGTTCTGGCCCCTGTGCAGATGATGCACTGAGGTGGAGAGACTAAAGAAAGGGAGGCCAGCCAGGTGCTCGCTGGGTGGTCACCCCTGCATAAAGTCCTGAGGGCTCGGTGACGGGGCAAGCAGTCAGGAAGAAGAAACTGTCCTCTGGAGCTCCCCAAGGCTCCCCAAGACCCTCCCTGAGACATTCCTCTTGGTCTCCTACACCCACATGCTTACTGTTTCTTTCCACCCCAGTTAAAACTGGAGGAAGCACACGGCCATGCCCATGTGCATGAAGATTTGTGAGAGGCTGAGATCACATCCTGAGTTCTGAGTCAGAGAATCCCGTAAGAGGATATCGAGCGTTACTAAGCAGGCCATGTCACTTTCAGCCTGGCTGTAGTCAGAGATCTTGTTGGATAAGAACAGGACCTGAGCCCTCCAGGCATGGCAAGGCCTCCACAGCACCATGTGGTTGCTATTACCGAGCCCAACAGTAAGCCAAGCACTTGTACACACTGTGTCCACCCTGGGCTCCTTCCCGATCTGTACCCCCGTGCTGCCCCAACGGACCCATGGGAAGCAACCGCTGGTTCCCGGAGACATCCCAGAGGTGGAAGGTGGAAAGACTTCTGCCTGATTACAAATCAAACTGACCAGAACTTTGCTGCTGGGCTTATCACTGGTCATCTCTTGGCATGCTTCACTTGGGCTTGGTGCATTCTGGAGGATAGGCTCGTCTCCACAGCTTGCTGGATGGCAAACATTGCCCTGATCATGTATACAAACAGAGACATTGTCGTGTGACATACAGAGAGCTGTCTGGTGAGGCGGGACATCAGCAGGAAGGACGGGTCAGCAACCCCCCAACACGCTCTCCCATACATCCACCACAGGAGCCAAGCATGACTCCCACAATCCCAGTCCCACCATCTGCCAGGAAAGGATGTGGTGGGAGGGCGTTGGGTGCAGGCTTTCCAAGCAGCACCTGTGGCCGCGTCCCCAGGGACATCGCCAGGTGGAGAGCTGAGCTGGTCGTGCCAGTAGAAAGCATGGCTTCCTCTAGACCACTACAAGAAGGGTCTCCCCAGTCCTTGGCGTTGGCTCGGGTATTCATCAAGCAACTACTGAGTGCTGCTGTAGCAGCAATCATCCTAGATACTCATGGATTCCACAAAGACGCTGATGATCTACCCAGTAGCCGCAGCACAGGGAAAAGAGAAGTCTTCCCAGAGACACCGACGTGTGCGCAGGATGCAAGTGGGCTCTGCTGCTCACGCAGCCCAGCAAATCCAGTATTCCTAGGGAGTGGGGGGGCCCCTACTTCCAAATCCTGTCTCCATCTCCCCTCCTCCCAGATGACCTTCTTGTGGGTCTGTCCCGCTGCAGGGAGTCACTGGCTGTCTCCACGGGAGGACCTCATTGTTGGCAAACGGCTTTCCCTCACGGTTCCTTGCTGGCCCAACCCCCCCCCCCCACTAAGTCACAGGCCTGCCACGAGCTTGACGGCACTAAAACTTCAGCCCTAACAGCTGAAATGGAGACTTTATTTCCTACAGAGAAACTTGGAGGCTGTGCTCCAAGTCAGCAGTCCACAAAATGGTGCTGTGGGAGCCAGAGGGTCTGGGGAGATGCTAAGGGGCTGCCTCAAGGGGAACGGCAAAGTCCAAGGGGCCCATCTCTCTTCCAGAGCAGTTCCACTCCCAGCTCTCTTGTTAACTGTACTTCCATGCAAGGATTTGCAAAAGAAGGAGACCAAGAAACCACAGAGCCATCTACCCCTCTACCGCATAGGGTCAAGTGCACAGAGCATGGTAGGTATGCACAGACCCCAAAGTCAGCACGACCCAGACCGTGGCCTCAAAATGCACAAAACAAGAGGACAAACCCTACACCTTCAGCATCTGCAGGGGAGGCGGATACAGAAACAAGAGCACTGAGAACACAGACTCTGAGCCAGACCAGGCAAGCTCGAACACTTGTGACAAGTTACTTAAACTCGGTGCTTCTGTTTCCTCACCTGTAGAATGGGACTGATGATTGCACTTGCCTTCTTGGGCAGCTATGAGGACCGAGTGAGGCTCTAGAAGAGAGCAGAGCACATGTTAAGCATGGAGGATCTGTTTACAAAGAGCGGTAAGGAGGTGAGCGCGTTCATGCCTGGCACTGGGGTTCTCTGAATGTGGAGTAATTGATTCTGTCTGCGGAGTCCCTCAAGGCCCAAGAAGGTGACATTCGTTCTGGATCCTGAAGTTTCAGAGACAAAGAGCAACGAGAGGGGCTTCTAGGGTTAGGAAATAAAACCAGCAGCGTTCTTACACAGCATGTTTTTTGAATCTGACGTGGATTCGTAGCGGAAGTCTTAGGAAGCTCTGGGCACTGAATGAAACTTAGCAGCACATTTCACAAAGTGTCTTGTAGCAGAAGTACAAAACAACAAGGTATGGGGACAGTGATGGGCTAGTGCATGTTTAACCTTTCAGAAGGTAAGAGAGACCTGATTTGCAGCATTTGCCTTCTTGTGATATAAATACCCCATTGCTGATTTCTACCAGCCATGTCAGCAGCCTCAAAAAGTTCCTGAAAATGTAATTAATAACAAATTACTAGCTGGCTCTCAGAAATGGCTGCAAGCAGGCTCTGGCACACCACGATGTCAGAAGCACTCTGAGAAACATGGGGCTCCCGTCCCCCTTGCTCAGGCCACAGGACTGTGGAAAGGACCGGTCATGCTCAGAGCCCGCCTGGGGCAAAAGTCTTGTTTGCAGTGGCCGAGACTTTCTCCAGACTGAACTTCATGACTGTGGATCTCGGGCGGTTTTTATTTGCCAGACACAGAATGCACCGTGGCTAGTTTACTCAGGAGGGGGCTGTTTTGAATTTCATTTTATGACAGGCCCCCAGATTTGTGGGGTTAGAAAAGCAGATGAGGGTGAGGCTTCTAGCAGCGTGTCCCAGACCAGAATGAGAACACGCAAGTAGTAACTGGGAGGAACTCACCTACGTCCCCGTGGCAGGGTCTGTCCCTTCCGGGCCAGGTAGCTGGCAGCACCCCAGGATAAAGCAAAGATCCACCCTCCCCCAGGGAGCCCATTCCCCTGTGCTCCCTCCCCTCTAAACACATGCCTTACCAGGAGCCTGCAACCAGCAGGACGTAGGTCCTAGGTCCTTGCCTACCTCCCAGCCTCACTGGAGCCTGGGTGTGGGCTCTTGTGGTTCCCTGGGTGATATGACTCACAGCACAAACATTTTCCCCAATCAGAAAGACTGGATGAAATTCGGAGGGCATTACCCACAAATCCCACTACAATTACCGTTAGGTCTCTTTCTGCCTTGGACAGAAAGATTTCTTCTGGAGCATATGCTGTGCCTTAACTTCTTCCTACAGATAAAAATGTCACCTGCTAGAAGAGGAATATTACACATTACGACGAAGTTCCTGTCTTTGCAGGCAACAGAGAGGTAAGTATATCCTACTCTTTCTATATAATCCCACAACAAAAGGAATCACTAATTCGGGCACTGTGCATAAACGCAGTGTGCTTTAGGATCAGCCAGACCTGGTTACCTAGCTTTTCTGTGCCTCAGTGTTCTTATCTATGAAATGGGGGTGATCATAATACACCCTACCTCATTGGTTGTGGTGAGGACCCCAGTGCAATCTCCTAGGTAGCAGAACCTATATCACATTGGACCGCTAAACCTGCTAACACTTTCTGTGAGGGACATTATGACATTGTGGAAAGAATATGAATTCTGGAGTCAGACCGACCAAATGATGGCTGCGACTTGAGCCATTTTATTGTCTGTAAAATAATGATAAATCCTGCACTATAGGGCTGTTGTGCAGATTAAAAATAATGGACTGTCATTAGCACAATATCTAGCTTATGATACTTGCTCGATAAATGATAATATTAATATTGTTACCATTATTTAAGTCATTATACAGCCTGGCCTAAATGAGAATATTAGCTATTCCCAACTTGGTTGGTCTCTCAGAAACAAACAGGCAACTCGACTAAAAACTTAAGAAACAGCCAAGATGGGGCACCTGGGTGGCTCAGTCGGTTAAGCATCTGCCTTCGGCTCAGGTCATGATCCCAGAGTCCTGGGATCAAGCCCCGCATCAGCCTGCCGCTCCCCTTGCTTGTGCTCTCTTTCTGTCAAATAAATAAATAAAATCTTAAAAAAAAAAAAAAAGAAAAGAAAAGAAAACAGCATGGAGTCCTATATATATATATACTTTTTTTATCATCATTCTGGTTTACAAAGCACACCCAGGATTTCATTTGCACCCCAACATCAGTCTTGTGAGGGGAACAGAACGACCCTTGGGTATTATTACTGCTTTGCCTCACCATCGGAAGAGTTTGCCTCAGAGAGGTTAAGTCACCTGTCTAGGTCACACAGCAAATGAGTGATAGAGCGAAGGCCAACACGGAGGTCTTCCAGTTTTGTACGGAGTGTCCGTCCTACTGTCCTCATGCTGTATCTTCACAGTTTGGTCCTCCATTTATCCCACAAACATTTATTTTTTACCTTTTGTATGTCAGTCGCTAAGCTAAGTAGGTTCTGCTGATCCAAAGATGAATAAAAGAAAGTACTTGTCCTCTAACCAAGACAGTTTAAGAAAACATTCCCTCCCCCTCAACAAGCCCCCCCCGTGCCCCACCAACCCCAGGGAACTTTTAAGAGAATACTTTTATCAATTATTTGACTCTCAATATTAGATGATCAAATTTTAAATGGGACAATGACTCTCACTGGAGCCATAGCTTATAAAATTAATATAATAACATTAAAAATGATATTTAAATCATTAAAGTGAATTTTTTATAAAAGTATTACTTTTCAACTGTTAAAAATTGTTTCATTTCTCAAATTAACATCACTGTTAACAAGATTGGCCAGTGTGCCAAAAGGAACCTAAATATGATGCCAATCCATATTATTTACAACACATGAATTAAAAAAAAAGCTCTTAGCCTTTTTTACGTCTGGGTCTCCTTAGACCAGTTTTCCTCTAGCTTTCCTCTGACCCCAGCCACTGTGAGAAGATATAAAACTCTATGGGTTCCAGAATGTTCTGTCCTTGGAAGATCTCCATTTAGAGTTTTTGGCCAAATATCCCATTAATTCCCTTCTGACTAAGGCACTTTGGGGTCAACTGAACTTGGGGTCTATGGGGATTACAGAAAAGGGACTGGGGGCAGAGTTCACACCAAGGCTACATGTTTCAGAAATTTGGGGTAAAGCCAGACTCTGCTATAGGGATTTAAGAGGGAGTTAGCTTGGGGAAATTTTCCCTAAAAAAAGAATGCTGAAGGTAATATTGTTATTCTTTTATTACCCACAATAAAAATAGCTACCACTTAATGAGAAACAAGTACGTGTCCAGCACTTCTCATACTTTATTTATAATCCCTATAAATAATAATATTGCAAAGTATTATAATTCCTATTTCACAGAGGATACAATCGAGGCTCAGAAGGTTAAGTAATTTCTCCAAGGTCATGTAGTAAGAGGCAGAGATGACATTTGAAACCAAGATCTCTGTCTTCTTCTTCTTCTTCTCTCTATACCTCTACTACCGCATCCAACATTTTCCCCCAAAATCAGCAAGACTAGCCCTCAAGTATGTGTGTCTAGGCAGGAAATTGTCTAAGCATATTTACTGATTATCGCCTACACACCCAGCACTATATTAGGAGTGAGGAATTGTGAAGAATTCTTGATTTGGACTTATTTCTTGACTTGAGACAAATTTGCCTCTTTGTGTCTTGTTCCCTCATTAGCCAGTGATCTGTTTCTCTAGCCACAGGACAAGATACAAAAGTCAGAAGCTTCTTTCTAAGGCTTAGGGAGAGCTTAAATGACAAACCCTGTTCAGGAAACAATCATAAGGATATTAATAGCCCATTGGAATGTCAAAGATCCCATAGAGCATAATTCATGTCCGAGTGATGATTTTTAAGAGTGTCTCAAGAAACTTAGACCACGGTCTGTGCGTTATATTTTTAGAGAAACACCAAACTTCCCCTACTTTACTTATTTAACATCGTGAAGATTGCTGTTGGACTTCCTGTGGAACATACCCGGAGAACCTTCACCAGAATTGGCTGTGGGTTCTGATGTGATGAGTAGGGCAGCTGACCTGTGTTGTTCACTGATCCTCAAGCAGGGGGTGAGGAGTAGAAGGGGCCAATATGGGGGCGGGGGGGGCAAGGAACCATATTTTTAAAAAGCACATTCGATATCATAATAACATTGTGACATTTAGAAAATGAAATGCATTGTTTTCATAATAATCCTTAGAAAATAATGCTTGACAACCTCTTTGCTAGGGGGCACTGACATCAAAACACCGGGCTGAGAACTGGGAGTACACCAGTTTCCCCTGCAGCCTTAATTCTGTAGCCAAGCCCTCACATCCTTGTTTCGTTGGCGAAACTCTAAGTTGTCATTTTAGGGACTGGATTTCAGATGTTTGTTCAATTTTGCTTGTTTCATTTTTCATCTTCTTCACTGAAAGGAAAAACAAACCATGGTTTTCTTCTCCCTAAATGGCCTGGGAGGGAGAAATGTATGAATAAATTATGTCCTAATGGGTCGTTGGAGACTCCTACACATCCACCTGGGTCCCACTCGGCTTGGGAAGCAGGAAGCATAGGGTTTACCCACTTTCTAAAGCAAGAATGTCCCTAAGTCCAGCTCTGGCTTCATGTCACTGAACAGAGGTCCTGGCCATCAGAGAACCCTGGGTCAGGGTGCATGTGATGCCCCCCACCACTCTCTATCCCCCTTCATCACAGAAGAAGAATTTAATTGGTCACCTCATTGTCTTTTAAAAATTATATTCATGAGTTCTTTTAGAGCAGAGTCTCGGGGGAGGTCGGATGCTTTAGTGGTTTAAAACTAGTTCATGAGACTAATTTACTAGGAGGAAAAGAGGGAGGGAGCGCAGGAGGCCACAAGGGCCACGTGGCTGGCCAGGTGTGTGAATCCATCTTTCTAAAGGCAATGGGCAATGACCAGGGTTCATAGCAACCAAAGGATATTGTAGGTGATCAAAAGAAAAGTGTCGGGGGGGAACATTAGGCCCAGACCTTGTGTTCAGGGAAGGGGGAGTCAACAGTCCACATTTTCACCAAAGTGTTAATTGTTAGATAAGCAATTTCAACAAATCATAATATTTGTGATTCCCTTTTACAATTTCTTGTTAATATTTTAACATATCAGGACCTCACAGGGGTCCTGGTTAAGGCCATTAAGGTAGAAGTTGGGAGTATAATAGTACCAAGCAAATACAGGTCATTCCAGATCCAAATAGGAAGCAAGAAGCAGTTCCTGATCCCAGAAGGAAAATGGATCTTGGGGAGACATGATCCACTGAGGCCTGCATAATTTTAAGCTTGGCGCTCTCTCTCTCTCGTGTTTTACATCTATTATGAATCTGCCTAAAATTTCATTTGAAGAAATATTTCCACTGCTGAAAAAAAATTTTTTTTAAATACTAGACTAAAGCCTTTACAATGAAACAACTTTCCTCTTGAGAACAATATTTAAAACTGGATAGGATATTGAAACAGACCTTTCAGTTGGAAGTATTAAAGAACAAAGACAATACTAAGGAAGTCCTAGGACAACATTTAGGGGAAGGCAGAGCCCAGAGAGATAAGCCCAACATTCAAAGTTGCTTCATCCTCAGGGCATTTGCCAAGAGAAAGTAAAATCTATAAATCCAAACTGAGACTGTGATGGTTTTGTGGGACATAGATAAAAGTCAAAGTGTGGAGCCTCCCTTGTATTCTGTCAGGGGAATGTAAATTCCACTACGGAAAACAGTATGGAGGTTCCTCAAAAAAATTAAAAATGGAGCTACCATGTGATCCAGCAAAACCTCTACTGGATATATATCCAAAGAAAATGAAATCACCATCTCAAAGAGATACCTGCACTCTCATGTTTGTTGCAGCATTATTCACAATAGCCAAGGTATAAGAATAACCTATGACACAATTTTGAACATAGAAAACCTAAAAGACACTGTATTTAAATCATTAGAATTAATAACAGGATACAAAATCAATATACAAAAATCAATCATGCTATTATAGTCTACCAATTAAAAAAAACTAAAAAATGAAAAATTTTTTGAAAATGAAAAACCAAATTTTTTGAAAATGAAAAACCAAAATACAAAAGATACCACTTACAACAGCATCAAAACCATCAATCTCTGAAGGATAAATCCAGCATAAGATGTATAAGACTACTATATAAAAGTGCTCATTTCGGCAGCACATATACTAAGACTACTATGTGAAAAACTAGAAATCCTTATTGAGAAGCATTAAAGAAAAGATATTCCATGTTCATGAGTGGAAAACTTAGTATTGCAAAAATGTCAGTTCCCCCATTACTCTAAAAGTCATTGTCATTACAATCAAAATCGCAACAAGTTATTTTTCTGGTGTTTGACCCACTGATTCTAAAATGTATATGGAAATGCAAAGGGGAAAGAAGAGCAAAAACGTTCTTGAAGAAGAAAAACAAGGTGAGAGAATTCTCTCTACCAGACACCACACCTTATTTTAAAGCTTTAGATCTAAGACAGTGTGGTCTTGGCTCAAAGATAGAAAAATAAAACAGTAGAACTCAGAAACAGATACATGCACATATGGTGACCAGTGAGGGAAAGGATGGTCTGTCCCACTGTAGTGGGACAATTGGGTATTCATTGAGAAAAAAAATGCCAGTGGATCCCTAACTCACACCATATGTAAAAAATCAACTCCCGGAGAATTATAAAACTAAACGTGAAAGACAAAACTATAAAGCTCTTAGAGAAAAACCAAAGAAATCTTCAGGCAGGGACTTATTTCTTGAACAAGTTTCGAAAAGTAATAACCATATTGGAAATCTTTGATAAATTTGCATTAAAATTAAGAATTTCGGTTTAGCATAAGACATCATCTTGCAAGTGAGAAGACCAAGCTACAGAATGAGAGAAACTACCTGAAAGGCATGCAACTCTAGAGTAGGTATGGAATATCTACAAATCAAGGGTAAAAAGACAGAAAACCAAAATACAAAATGGGCAAAAGATATTCATGACTAGACACTTCACAGAGTGAATCCAAGTGGTCAAAAAACATGCGGAAAAGTCTTCAACACCGTTGCTAACCAGAGAGATGAAAACCCAAACCACAGTAGACTACCACTACACACACATCCATCAGATTGACAAAAGATTAAAAGTTCTGCCAAAGACAAATGTTGGCCAGAGTGTGATGAGGGTGAAAAGTTTGACCTTATATACACGCCCCCGTGACCCAGCAATCTCACACAGGGTATGCGCCCTAGACTAGAGAGATGTGTGCACATACGTGTCCACTAGGTTGGGTGTAAAGTATGTCTATACAGCATGGTGGTAATAACCCAAAAGGGGCGATCCAGGCATGGGTCATGCATGCATCAATGGTGACATATGACTACATGGGAAAACTAAAGAGAAATGAAAAGGAGGAAAACGGCAGCTACACACAATAACATGATCTTACAAATATACTGACATGAAATGACATAGGTAATATGATCCTATCTATATAAGAAAATGCTAGAGATGCCCACCTGATAGTCACATTACACAGAAGACCAGGCGAAATTGAGGATGGTGCTTCCCTCCAGGAGCGAGGGACGGAGCTGTGACTCTGAAGGAAACCCAGCACGCTCCTGGAATGTTGGCAATGTTCTATTTCTTGGCCAGGATGGTGAAACCTGGGTCTTATTGGCTTTATAATCATTTGGATTATTGTATATCTGTTTTATACACTTCTCTGTATGTATGTTAGATTTCACCATTTTTAAAAGATTGAAGAAAGGAAAAAAAAGAAAACTGCCAGACCAAGTAATTGCCAAGGTCTCTCCCCATTGTTGAATGCTTGTTTTTGTTGTGGTGGTGGTGGGGTTTTGTTTTGTATCTGGACTTCGAATCAGAAAGCTGTCACCAGGTGAAGAAGACAACGTCTGGGGGCACCTGGGAGGCTCAGTCAGTTAAGCATCCAACTCTTGGTTTCACCTCGGGCCATGATCTTGGGGTCATGGGATCAAGCCCCGTGTTGGGCTCTGTGCTCAGCAGGGAGTCTGCTTGGGATTCTCTCTCCCTCTGCCCCTCCCCCTGCATGCTCTCTCTCTCTCTAAAATAAATAAATCTTAAAAAGAAGAAGAAGACAAAGATGAAGACGAAGAAGAAGAAGAAAAAGAAAAAAAAGAAAAAGAAGAAGAAGAAGGAGAGAAGAGAATGTCTGGGAGGAGTAGGAGCTTTATGCTGTCTGTCAGACAATCTGCCCTTTCAGAATCAACGGGTAGACACCCACCTAACTATTTCCACCAAAAAGATGCCACTCTAAGTCTCAGATCCCCCAGAGAGGCTGAAAATTCCTGAGAACTGGCCTCATCCCGGAGTGCTCTTTGGATCGTCAGGGAAAGAGGGATAGGTAATCCCATCTTTAGGGACAAGGTAGGCATAGGTTCCTTCTGGAACACATAAAGGCCAGAGGCCAGGCCCAACCCAAACTTGACCCCAGTGTCAGCTGAACAGCCTGTTTTTGAAAAAGAAAACAAAATAGCCTCTTTTCAGTAGGAGAGACTCTTACCAAAACTCTGCAGAAAGACCCTTCGGGAATAAACCAGCTGGTCAAAGCTGGACACCCCAAATCTTCAGCTCCTCTCAGGACAGGGAGGTGTCATCTTAGCAGGGTACAAGTGAGGAATCCGCCGAAGGTCTAGGTGCCCGACTGCGACCCTCCTACCCCCGTGGAAGTAGAATGGCCTAGTGGGAGCACTGGAAAGTCACATGCGCCCACCTTGGAAGACACTTGAAAGCCTAGCCATACCCAAGTCATCCGCATACAATCAGAATATTCACTTGGACAGAATTTTGTGTTATGTGCAGGAGCATCCCTAGAAGAGCAATTAAGTCAAAAAAAAATCTTCACCAAAGAAGCAACATACAGTTGGTGATCCAGGAACATTTGAGGATGGTGGACGGGTCATTCGTTTGGATGGACAGTTATAAACTGCTTTTTCCAGTTCTATTGAGACATAATTGACATAGAACATTGTATTTGGTTTAGCGACCACATGGTAACTTTAGGGACCACATGGTAACTTGATCTATGCAGACACTGCAACATGATTTCCACAATGCTGTTAACATCCATCCCTTACGTAGTTGCAATTTTTGTTCTTGTGATGATAACTTTTCAGATCTATTCTCTTAGCAACTTTCAAATATACAAGACAGTATTGTTCACTTTAGCGACCTTGCTGTACCTTACATTCGCCAGGACTTCTTTATGTTATAACTGGAAGTTTGTACCTTTGGAGCCCCTTTCCCCATTTCGCCCACCCCACACCCCCCTGCCTCTAGCAACCACACAGTTTCTCTGTGGCTCTGAGTCCAGTGTTGGTGGATTCCACAAATAAGTGAGCTCATGTGATATTCAGCTTTCTCTGACTTATTCCCTGTAGCATAATGCCCTCAAGGTCCAGCCATACCATTGCAAATGGCAGGATTTCCCTTTTTTTTTTTTTACAGCTGAATAACGTTCCATTGCATACTCATGTTTATAAACATTAAAAACCTTAAATCTAATACCTTCAAGTTCTCTGGCAGATGCTACCCAAACTCCTCTGGGCAGATTTCTCTCTGAGGATGTCTATGCAACCCCCAGAACTATCCAAGAACAGCCCTCAGGAAGAATGGCAACTATTCCTGTTGTTGTTTTACTGAATTTACCATGAGTTTGAGGTGTCCGCTTAATGTGGAGGTACATCTTTTCCAATTGTTAGGTTTTAAAGGCTGCGCTTGAAAATTTCACAGGCTCGGACATACCCTTTAAAAAATCCTATTTCAGCCACCTATGACAGCATCCGTTGTGTTGTCCATACACAGAAAAATTCTAGGCATATTAGAGTATAGAGGCCACTGAGCTAGACTGAAAAAAAAATTTTTAAAAAGGAAGGCTCAGTGAAGATGTCTCAGCACTCAAATAATTCTGGCTTTAAGGTACTTACCCAACTCCTAACAGGGAATGGGAGATGCTTGAGGGGTTCTCCAGTGTTCCAGCTTGTTTGTGTGGTTTATCCCATTCTATTTTAACATTACCTTCCCTAAACTTCTCCACCCTTATGATTTCTAACCTTAATTATTTGTTACTGCAAATTAATCTTACGAAGTGGTTGGATTTGTCAGTCAGCATGTAAATGACTTACGTACACCCATGCTAACTGCTTTCTTGGAGTACATGGTAAATAAGGTCATGGTTCCCATATCACTTCTACTGAATGATGGTTAGCTCAGAGCTGTTAAAATCAGCTTCTGGGAAGACATTCCTATGCCCTAAAAAGAAGATCAGAAAGGCACCGTCTAAATGTTACATTTCCCGGATTCATAGAATTATATCAGTTTAGGGACTGAGGGGCTTTGAAATCACCGAGCGTTAAGTCCCAGCCAACAGGGGGTGGGGTGTGTGCGACAAAGAGAAAGAGAAGCTCACAAGTAGGCCTGTGATAGTCTCAGCTCTGCTCCCCAGAAAACCGCTCTACCACTCTGTGGTCCAAACTCTCCTACTTGTGAATGAAGGTTTCAGCTATATTCTTTAGTAATGTTGCGTCTAACTTGGGCCTGAGTTGTGTTGGCCAAGTCACTCAATTTTTCTGTGCTTCGATTTCCCTATTTGTCAACTGAGGATAATAATAGTTTCTACCCCAAAGGATAAAGATTAAATGAGTAATTATATACATATATACTATTTATATATAAATTCATCTATCTATCTATCTATCTATCATCTATCTATCTTTGCTTAGAACAGTTCCTGGCACTTGGTAAGCACTCAGTAAAATTAGCTGCCATAATAATAATTTTCATCATTGTTATTATTAGGCTGTGACTCATTTCCCCTATGACATGAGATCCAAAAGTTCAGCCCAAGAAAGTATATCAGAAGTTATACAAAGGTTACCTTTTTTTTTAAGAGAGAGAGAGAGAGAAAGCATGCTTGCACATGCACACAAGCAGGAAGCAGGAGGAAGGGCAAAGGGAGAGGGAGGTGGGGCGGGGGGTGGGGGAGGGCAGAAGGGGAGGGAGAGAGAGAATCTCAGGCAGGCTCCACGCTCAGCATAGAGCCCGAAGGGGGTTCACCCAGGGCTCCTCGACAGGGGGCTCGATCCCATGACCCTGAGATCATGACCTGAGCTGAAACCAAAAGTTGGGTGCTTAACCGACTGAGCCACCCAGGCGCCCCCAAAGGTTACCATTAATTCAACATTTCATGGATACCTAGGCTGAGCCAGATGTCCCCAACACACAAACACACCATAACACAGCATTTTCTAAAATGGCAGGTGCCCATTTTGCCCAGTGGAACCCATTAATCTGCCACTTCTCAAACTCCTTGTCATAGTTCACCTTATTCTAATGATATAAACAGGCTCTGGGAAGCAACCTAACCAAGAACCATTTCAACTTTGCAAATGGACAGAGTTTCTCATGTCATCTTTTAGATCTCTTTACAGGCATACAGCTGCAGCCTGACCTATACAATCGCTCTCGAGATATCCTCGTCAGGGAGTCAGACTCGATGAGCACCAACCTCCCTTGTAATCCCAGAACATTAGCATCCCATTGGCTAATAGTACATTTAACATTCTGGAAGTCAAATGGAGCGTTTTAAACAAATCCAGTGGGAGTGTTCCCTCAAAAGCTTGTAGGGCGTGTCAAGGCTGGAACTCTATGTCCCACGGGCCACCTTCTTGGCCCTGATCGGAGTGCATTCCCCTGATGAATGTTCTTCTTAACACTGGCTTGCACTCACTCTCCTGAGGTGGTCTCGTGCTTTGCTTTCAGCTTGCTTTCATGAGGCCACTCTCCTGCCTCTCCGAGGAAGTCTGACCAGATCTGTACTGCCTCCTCTGACAGAAGTTACATCACAGTATGTTTTTTTTAGGATCCCCAGTTTTTTTCAGATTGCAATTACCAGCTACCCTGGACCTTCTCCATTTTAATTCCAACCCCCATTTAAAGAAAGGGAAAAAAAAAGAAGGATGATATTTAATCCTTCCAATTAATATTTTGCAAGAGCAATCACTTCGTGCCTCCAGTCTGTGTGGAGCGAGGGGAATAATCAAGGGCCACATTACATCATACGGTGGCTAAAAAGAACCACTGGGAGCCATGTCCCTGGGGACAGTCCCTGCAAAACCAGAATGTCTAGTCACTTTGACCTACAACAAAAAGTATCAAATAACTAGGACAAGTGCTAGCGCAAACAACTGATCGGGTCTTTAAACCCCAGCACAGCCCCTGGTTAAGCCGGGCCACGTTCAATTAAACCTCCCAATTAAAGAAGCAGACTGGGAAAAGAGAGACGTGGAGGGTTTTTTCCTTTTCCTTTCTAGTTTTCCTTACTTTTTTTTTTTTCTCAGAAGGACCTGAGGACGTGGGTGATGAGAGGGACAGCATTCTTGGCCAATTTGTGGAATTCCTGACTTACAAAATCAGCAGAATCTTTTCTCCCTGAGTAAGGTGAAACCACTCCTTCACCTCCTGAGCCACTAATTCGGGGGACCAGGCTCAGGGTAACCCAGTGGGTGGGGCCCTGTTTCCTGCCAGTGTGTTCATCATGGTTGGTGCAGGGTAAATGATAACATTTTAATGGGCAGAAGAAAATCCCTGGTCAGCAACTGGGCAGCCTTCTACCCTTCCATCAGAACAGTGGTGCTAAATAAAGAGTAGTCGACAACTCGGGGCTCACCCAGCTGGTCTGGGTAGATGAGATTATCAGGTAGATCAAGACAGTGATTAAGAAAAATAATAGAATAGCTATTGTTTCTGCTGTTGTCACTCTTGGCAGCCGTCTCGGGAACCCAACGAAGAGCTTTTATCCGTATCCCCGTTTTTTCAAATAAAGAAACCGAGGCTTAGTGGTATTAGAACATTAATCCAAGTTTGCAGAATGACCGTACCAAGGCATCCTGTGTCGAAGGCACAAGAGTCAAGATCGAATAACGTCCTACATGTGTCTGACAAATCCATTTCAAAAATTAACGCCCATTTGGCCCCCACCACACCTTCTAGGGGAGGTAGGGCAGAATTATTTATTTTGCTTTTAAATTCCGTTAGAAATTATACTCAGTGACTAAGCAGTCCCAATGATTAAACTTTCAGAAGTTTCTTTCAAAACCATAATTGTCAGGATCGAGTAAGTGGACAACTTTACCCATTAGTGGGAGGCAAAGAGACATGCTGTTTGTCGGGAGCAGCGTGTGAGCGTGGGCTGGGAGAGGGCAAGCGCATTAGGAAATCGTGGGGAGAGAGCCCGCACCACCCTAAGTAGCTCTGAGAGCCAGGCCCAGGGAATATTTCTGGGTATTTTCTCTGCCTCTGCCTCGTTCACCAGGCTTTTGAACGCAAGGCCCAAATACAAGAAGCACTTTAGGAAGATAGATCCATTTGGACTATCTTCCCCTACACTCCCACTCTCCTACATTTTATTCCTGTTTCTCAGTAATGGCATGAAAATGCAGGCTCTCTGAGTACCCAGAGCAGAGACCAGATCCCTGCTACTCTACTGACTAGCTGTAGCAAGTTACTTCACCAGTCTGAGCCTCAATATTTTCATCTGATAAATGGGGATATTGGTTGAGAAAACCAAATAAAATAATGCCTATTAAGTGCTTGGCACAGTTCATAACACTTCAGCTCTGAAGGATACAAGCTTTATTTCTGTCAGTGATTCACTTTAATAACTGATATAAGAATGTGAATAAGGCATAACTGGTAACATAGAATGTTCTGAGACTCTCCAAAATCCTCAGTAAAACTCCATACCTGTGCTCACAGTAGGTCACATGTTTTCGGGTTCTAGAATGGGTTTTCAGGTAGGAAACAACAGGCTAGGGATAATCTTGCACTTCGCTGGGTCAAAAATTTCTCACATCGGGGTTCCCTAGAGATTCATTCTTTGAATAATCTTGTTTAACATTTTAGTAGATGACCTAAAAAGCCAACACAAAGATTTTCCCGGCAGTGAAAACACCTATCAGGACGATAGAGCTAAACATCAGGCAGACCCTTGAAGACTTGTGGGCCATCTGGTTGAAAGCTTCATTTTTAGGTCAAGTGAACCTGAATTTGAATCCCGCCACTTCTCAGATGCATGAAATGGGGCCGATCATGTGACCAGTCCGTGCTTCCATTTCCTGACTTGTAACATGGGAACGCTAGGAGTGCCTGCCGCATGTGTTGTAGAGAGAATGCACGTGAAACCTCAGCACATGCCAGAACATAGTAAGTGACCAGTAATGTTAGCCAAGGATAGCATTGGTGATAGTGATGATGAGGGGGGCATAACGATGATGGTGATCATGCTACAGTGGTTATAACAATGGTGTTAATGATGGTTGCGATGATGAGGTTGGCCATGATGATGGTGGTAGCAGAACCATACCTAGATGGGGGTCATCATGGAAGATGTTAATTATACGAAGAGACACACAAGCTCTAGGGGTGCCTGGGTGGCTCAGTTGGTTAAGCATCAAACTCTTGATCTCAGCTCAGGTTTTGATCTCAGGGTCATGAGGTCAAGCCCCACATTAGGCTCCATGCCCAGCCTACTAAAAAGAAAGAAAGAAAGAAAGAAAAGAAAGAAAGAAAGAAAGAAAGAAAGAAAGAAAGAAAGAAAGAAAGAAAGAAGAGAAAGAAAGAAAGAAAGAAAGAAAGAAAGAAAGAAAGAAAGAAAGAAAGACCTAAGCTCTAGCCATAGAGTAATGGAGTCCCAACCATTAGTTCTGATTCACGAAAGAATATTGGTCTTAAGATAAGTGGGAAAAGCAATTGGACACAAGACAACCTTTCAGGACCAAATACAGCCCAGAGTGCAACATTCTCCCCTAGAGAGTCAGTGTGTGCCTTCTCTCTCTAAGGGTTTCAAATGCAAATGCTTCCAATAGCCAGGCAGGAAATATGAGTGAAGTGGACAAGGTGACACGGTAAGGTGTTATGGGGACAGGGACAAACAGAAGAGAGTCAACATCTCTTCCAAAGAGCAGCTGCGACCCAGCTCCAACCAACCAATGCCATGAGCCAGTGCAGACCCGGTATTGCCAGATTTCCCAATTTTCAAGAAAAGCTGGGAATTAAAAATTTTATGTGAAACCTATAAAGACAAAGAGCACTCACCTGCAAGTCCAAAACATTTTGTCTAAATGAAGAGCTTCCCCATCCCTTGTGCTCTTGATCTCCAGGGTTTCTGGAATAACCTCATGCCCTCTCTGAACCTGAATTCCTGATTTTACTTCCTATTTTCTCTGTTTTCACCAGGATCCCAAATTCTATTTTTCCAGGCTCTCTTTACCTCCTGCCCACTCTACAATGCTTTCTTTCCTCGAGGCCTTGGCTTGGCCTAACTGATCCTGATTACGCAAATGATTCCACCCAGCTGAGAGTACCCAAACTCCTTCCTCAGACTCACATGAATATTATCAATTATTTTCTGATGATGTCAGCTCAACTTCGCCCTTTCAACAAAAAGACTTTCCCAAGTCATTCACCCACTTGCATAGATTCCACTGCCCTCTATAAGCAAGATGGCTTTCGGATCTACAGAGCCAGCTCACATCTATCACCTGGACTCCAGGTTCATAGATCCAGTTAATTACTTGGCATCTCCACGTGGATGCCATACAGACACTAGACACCTTGTAACTCATGACCTTCCCACCAAAGCTGGCTCCTTCTCCGGTAGCTGCTAGCTCCCAGCCTCTACCTCCCCACCAGCCACCATGCCAACTGACGGCAGAGTCATCCTAACTACGTCCTGCCCTCTGACACCCTGTAACTCACCACTCAGCCCTTCAGGTTTCATCTCAGTGACACTGACCACATCCTCCACTCTCCCTGTCCACGAATTCCACGTGTCTTCTCAAGAAGAGCGCTTGGTCTCTGGAGGGATGCTGCTAACTCTGCTAGCGCACCCCTCTGTTCACTATTCTGAGCCAGACTGACCCTCTAAAACACAGATCTGCTAGAGTCACTCCTTGCGAAGAGTCTTCAGTCCTTCCACCTGATCTGCAGGACAAAGTGGAAACTCCGTAGCATATACAGACAGCTCCTTTGATATGACCCTCGGTGAAGCTCTCTGGGTTGTTTGGGTTTATTTCCCCAAGCCTTCAGTTCAGAATGTATAGAGTTCTCTAAACACCTGTTGTTATAAGTACTTTATATGTAAAAGCACTCCTTTAAAACTCATAAAACTGTACGAAGCTGTGGCTATTATTATTCTCATCCTACTTATAAGAAGCCTTCGGCCCAGGTCCACTAACTAATTGGCCTCCGTCCCACAGCTGGAACGGCGTGGTCAGGGTTTAAACTGGGCTAGAGAATCTGTGGTCACCCTCAATACTATACATCTTCCGTGAGCACTCTCTACCAGCAGTGCTGTCTTCCTTGACAAACACCTTCTCCCGTTTCCAACCCAACTCAAGAAACCCCTCTTGCATGAAGACTCTCCTGGCTTCCAACGTAGAGCGGACCACTCCCGATCTTGCTTCTGTTTCTCATAAAGACCTTGTGCCTCTTCTCTTTCTCAGACTGGTACCTGTAATTCCTTAGTGTGCTTTTATATTTGTATGCCCCTCTCCCCACCAGACTATAAATCCTTGAGAGTGGGGACAGGGGTTCCTCTTCTTTGTATCCCCGATGCCTAGCACAGGGTCAAGCACATAATGGAATAGGTAGTTAATAACTGTTTGGGGTGTATGTGGTAGATCAAATGAATGAATGAGATCTCAGTAAAACAACGGCCATTACAAGAAGAACAATAATGTGGGAGGTTCCTGTGTCTTCACTTTAAGAAAAATATAAAACTGGAAAAGGTCTAATATACTACATTTGGAGGGTGAGGGCTAAAGATTCAACCTATCGGCTCATGGAGGACATAAGGAAAGGGAGCAGGTACACATTCACAAAAGAACAGAACATTAGCATTCAGAACTACAACCTTGAGGCTTAAAAGTATTGCTAGGACCGTGAAATCAGGCACTGCTTTTAGACGGAATGAACATATGAATCCAAGCACGACTTCAAGCTGAGAAATCCAAATAGCCTTTCTAATGGTTGAAAATAATTCGCTGCTGATGGACCCAAATCCCATTTATATTTTCATTTCATTCCACAAACAATGAAGGTGCACCTATTCATAGGCTCGGGGCCCCAACACAAATGCAAAGCAGAGAGCTCCTTCCCTGAAGAAGCTTCTAGTCTGGTGGGAAGACAGATGTATGCAATCTTTTATTCAGTGCTTTCCAAGCCACCAAGGGTAAGAAATTGCTTTTATATCATTTTGTTTCCAATATGTCACAGACTGGTCTTTTTGGAAAGCGCATTAAAAATAAACTACTAGCAAAACGGAATTTTTAAAACATATATAAAATCCAATCCCCAATTTTTTATAATGATAAGAGTCAACAGATTTGAAAGGACTGTCAAATTCCTGGAACTGTTTCTAAACACTTACCATCAATTTCTGTCCTATCTTAGCATGGAATAGTAACAGTCTGTAGGCCAGCAGGGTCCACAGGCAACATCTGGAGGAGGGTGATGTGTAATACAACGTTAGTTGAATTAACGGAGATGATCATGGGAGAATAGGACGAGAAGTTTTTAAGGAAAGAAATTATTGTGGACCCAAGCCTACCTGCTTGCTGTATTTTCCCCAAACCTTACCAGCCCCTCAGACGAAAGGACTATTTTTCTCTTCCTCTCCAGGGCTAATTATTCTAATTAAAAAAAAAAAAAGTAGCCCACATTTGCTGCCATATCACCACATCAGAAGTATTTCACAGCCCAGAACAGAAAAGAACCACTGTACTTTTTCATACTTCTCCTGTAATATGTATATCCTGCGATGTGAGATCGTGCTTTGCTTCTCCTTCCCCGTTAGATTTTAAGCTTCTCAACAGCAAGAGCTTTATCATATGTATGTTCATGTCCCTACAGCACCTACTAAAACCTTTAATCATAGTTAAATACTCAGTCCCTGCGTGTTGAATAAAGGGAAAAAAATGAATTATGAATAAACAAGTAAACTAGTTAGTACTTAGTGCTGCCAAAAACATGTTACTGAGATGTGGTATTGTTTAAATTTATGTAATACCAAAGGCTAATGCTTCCCTTTGGACTTAAGCTGCTGGAATCACTTAACTTTTCTATACTTGGTCCACATGTGAATTCCAACCAACATCAAATGAATGTTGGATTAAACAGCCCAGGATCTGCATATGGGATAGCCACGAACTCCCCCAGGCAGGTGGTTAGGTCTGGAGACCAGAAGACTGATGCTACAGAGCTGGATGTTCTCAAAGAGAGCCCATGTCCTGCACCCAGAGAAAATCGGGGTGCACTTGGCCTCCCACAAAGAAACGATTCAAGTGCACAGACCCAAAGGTATCTGGATCAAGCCCCCAGTTTTGAGCCTGTCCCTCTTTCCCTTGTATTTTGCACTCCTCTTTTAATTACTGTATTCACTCCCCATCCTAAGCGGGGGTGGGGGAAACGGAGAATTCAGTGGTATTGCAAAAATATTTCCAACTGAAGGAGGCAAAAGGACAGAGCAGTGGCAGCTTCCAAGATGATCGTAGCTTCTCAGAAGTTCTTGCCGCCCTTGAAGCTGGGTTCATGGAGCAGCTGGGAGGGATTCTGCGAGCAGCCAGTTCTGATCTGGTGAGTGATCAGGAGGCTTCTGGGAGGAGGCCCAGCTGGGATTCCTTCCAAACCATGTCTGCACCACCTGTAATTCTGCAACACATATACCTGCCAGAAGACTGTCCCAAGCCTGGGGGGATGGGGAGAGTTGCCATTCCAGAAAGAATCACCAGCCAGCTTTGGCAGAGAAGGGCGCCCTTGTGCATTGAGAAGGAGTCAGGGCTTCCAACTGAGGGCACCTCGCCAGCCCTGGTATGCAGATCCAGGATCTGTGCCCACGGAGCCTGCCCCAACTTGCCCGTCAGAGAGAAGCCAGGGCAAGATGGGAAAGGTGTCCGCTCCCCACCTCCCTCCAGTTTCAGCCAGCTCCTTTGAAGCCCTGGGCCAGAAGGCATGGCCAGTCCTGATGCAGCGCTTTCTTCAGCGAGCCTCTGGGATTCGGGTTCTTTCTCTCTCTCTCTCTGGAAGGCAGACTAACATAAATCAAAAAGCACAGGTTTTGGAAGCAGATAAATCTTGATTCAGATTCTGTCTGGGCCATGCACTGGGTTTATAATCCCCCCCCCCCAAAAGAGTGATTCAACTTCTCTGAAACTTGGAGTTCTTATTTCTGAGATAGCATTAACTTAAGGCAGGGTTTCTCAGTCTCAGCACTGGTGACATTTTGGACTGAACAGTTCTTGTGGGGCTGGGGCATGACAGAATGCTTCACAGCATCCCTGGCTCACCTACTAGAGGCCAGCAGTGTCCCCCCTCCCAGTTGGGACAACCAAAAATGATCCCAGATACTAGCTGATGCCCCTTGGGGGGTTAAATGGCCCCCAGCTGAGGACTACTGACCTAACCTAATCCTTAGGATTATTGTGTTGTATATATTATTGCAAATAGAGAGTCTGATGCCTACAAATGAATGAAAAGCACTCGAGGATTATGAATTCCTGTGGCAGATGCCACTGCTGTCCCACCTGCATCCCTCAGCATCCACCCCAATACACTATGGCCACTTCCCATGAACACCCAGGACTCTGGGCATGGGAGAATGGTCAGCCTACAAACAGGGCAAATTGGAAGTTGATGCCTTTGGAAGCAGCCCTTAACCACTGATACAGGAGAAGTTGGTGGATAAACATCCCAGCATCCTAGCCCCTTCATTGAGATAGTTAAGAGGTGGGTCGCCCAGAAGCCCGCAGTGAGATCGGACCCCATTGCTCACGGTGCTCCCGGCACACACACCCCCACCTTCACTCGTTTGCTCCCTCGTGGGCATTTCCGGGAATCACTTCTCAAGCTCTTTGAACAGCTTCCTTTCACTTTCATGTGTTTCTGGCTTTTAGTAACTTAATCTATAAAAACTGTGACTTTTATTTCTATAAATGTCCTAGCTGGCTGATTCATCAGTCTTCTCATTTGTATTTACCCAGGTCCCAGGGTTTTGACTTTTTTTTTTTTTAAGTACTTCAGATAAGCTACTGTCCTGCCCTGGGGACTGCTGAAGACAATGAGGGACACATCCCAGGCAGGCTCGATGTGGGTCAGAGAACAAGGGTCCGGGATTTTCATTTCTCACTCGGCTGCAAACCCAGCCTCTCCCCTACCACTGCTGCCCTTCAGCTCCTTCAAAGATGCCCATCAGACCACGTCTGCCATGAACTCAGCGGTCTTATTTATTGCTATGACCTCAGCACCTAACACCACGCTGGAACATGGTGGGTACCTGGTAATATTTGTTGAGCTACTGAGTGGATGCCGTTCTCATGCTTAAACCTCTGGATGCTTCCCCATGTTATCAGTGGAGGATGAAGATCAAACTCCAAACTGTACACAGGGCAGAGCCTTCATAACTGGGTCTCTGCTGGTCTCTGCTTCCCTCCCCAGCTTCATCTTTCACTATTTACCCATCCCCTTAGGTCAAAATACACACACACCCCCTGTACTTCAACCACCCCATATTATGCACAGTATGTTCTTTCCATGGTGCTTCTGCATACATTGCCCCGAAGCTTGGATGGCCTGTTCCAGTTCTTTCCCTTGCTGACACTTACAGGTTCTCCAGGGGCTGCTCAGCTTTGACTTCCTCCTGGAGGTTTGCCCTGATTCCTTCTCTGCTCCCATTCCACTATCATACTTTGGGGGTTGGTCATAAATCTCACCCACTGGAGAGAGAGTGCCTTGAGGAAAGTGGTCATATCTTTGATGTGAAGGCATCCACAGTGACTGACACATTTTTATGCTCAGAAAAGAAATGCTTGTGTGTTAATGAAAGTAATAACATAGTCATAATTTGAAGATGTTTTAGTATGTGTATCAGTCAGTGTTTTCCAGAGAAACAAAACCAACAAGGTATATAGAGATATATAGAAAGAGATTGATTGTAGGGGTTGGCTCACATGATTATGGAGGCTAAGAAGCCCCACTATCTGCCATCTGCCATCTAGAGGCCCAGGAATGCCAACGGTCTAGCTCTAGTCCAAACTTGAAGACCTACGAACCAGGAGAACCAATGGTGTAAGTCCCAGACTAAGTCAGAGCCCCGACAACCAGGAGCACTGATGCCCAAGGGTGGGAGAGAATGGATGTCCCAGCCCAAGCAGAGAGCAAACTCTCCCTTCCTCCGCCTTTTTTTCTATTCAGGTCCTCAGGGAATGAGATGATGCCCAGTCTCATTGGTGGGGGCAATCTCCTTTACTCAGTCTACTGATTCAAAAAGGAACCTTTTCCAAAAACCCCCTCGCAGATACATCCAGAAATAATGCTTACCAGCTAATTTGAGCATCCCTTTGCTCAGTCAAGTTGACATATAAAATTAACCATCACAGTATGCAATCCCCATTCTCCTGAATCAGCAACTGACTTTTCTGCATGGAGAGAATATTTGGAAAATCCCAGGGATCCCCCCACCTGCTAACCACCTTCAGAAACACAAACCACAGGTACATGAACCACATTACTGAAGCATCCTACTACCATCATCTAGCTGGAGTACTGATGGGAAGAACCTACAGCCTTGGCCAAGAACTAATGTGACCTGCCACCCCAGCCCATGGAGAAGGCTCGATCTGTGAATACAAACTCCTCCCATATCACACAACCAGGTGGGTGACTGTCATGAGAACTTCTGGAAGTTGTGCTCTTCATTAAACTGAGCTCTTTCAACCTAGAATAACATCTTCAAGATGGAATGTTTACAAATTCAACACCAGGCCTTAAATCTTAGAGCTTGTGGTTGGTAGTGCTAAGCTGGTTTCATGGAAACAAGGGGTAGAAAATAAACGAAAGTGTACTGGTTCTTCTTTGAAGGTCCAATTAATTCCTTTTTTTTTTTTAAGTAGGCTCCATGCCCAGCATGGAGCCCAAGGCAGGGCTTGAACCCAGGACCCTGAGATCAAGACCTGAGCTGAGACTAAGAGTTGGACGTTCAACCAAATGAGCTACCCAGGCATCATTAAAGGTCCAAATAATTCTACATCGAAATCCTCTTCGGAGGGAAGGATCTAGCTGTGACAAAATGACCCCTCCTCACTCCCCTACCCCTCTTCCCCTATCACCCTCCCAAAAGAAAGCTGGTTTGAAGAGCTCCAGACATTTCCTGAGACTTGAATAAAATCTAATCATATGGAGAAGGAAATTGTAAAGGCAATGAAGAACAGAGTGAAAGGAGAGTTTTCGTTGTATTGATCTAATCATACAACCAGCAAGCACTAAGCAACTACTTTTGTGACCAGCTCATGTGTGAGGAAGGCCTTGTTTGCTTCTGAAAAATGACAATATCTATAACATGTATATGTCCATCAAGACAGAGTGCAAGAGTCAAATGCTAAACATGATGTCTGAAAGGGAAAGGATGTTCACATGAAAATAAATCTTCTGAATCTTGTCAGCCAGAGACATTGTTTGAAGTATCTCGTGAGTCTCCCTTGCTGAGCTAAGAGTAGACCCAAATTTATTTTCTACAAAATAGCGGACCTGGATCTTCTACCAGAACCACCTGAAACATTTCCTTAGTTCCAGCTACCCAATCTTTGAATACCCTATTGCTACCGTTTATGTCACAGAAAGAGTCATCCACCACCACATAATCATCCCCCAGGTCCCCAAGCCCATGAGTCACTGGCCTGTCTGTATCTCCATACGGAGACCAAAAGAAATATGAATGTTGCCTTTCTCTTCCTCGGCTTCTAAAGAGTTTCCACTTGACGATACATGATAACATAGGCCATCACAACCCCACTGCACAGGTCTGATCTAAACAGCATAAGAGAGTCCCCTCAATTCCACAGCCAGTTTTGTGGGAGGAGATTTGAGGAGTTGGTCCACTGAAGGCCATGAAAGCTCCACGTGGAAACAGAGGTTGAGGCTGAGACTTCCTCAGAAAGAAATCACAGAATCACAAAATGCCCAAGCCAGAAGTAATTCCCAGGTACCACAAAACCAGCTCACTCACTCAGTGGTTGATGATGCTTCCCTAAAAGCTAGGGAAGATGTTTGAAATGCTAAAGTCCCAATAACAGAGAAGATGAGCCATTCCAGGACTCACCTCCTAATGCCCACACTATGCTCTTTCTACTGCCCCACATGACCTCCTCCTTCAGGATTCCCACTCCTGAATCCCCCAGTCTCCTGAACAAGCCAGCTTGGCATGGGTGGCCTCAGCTACTGCCCACATGTCAAGCCAACAGTTCAGACAACCTGCAGGAAGACATACCCTCCTTTCCCATGCAAGTACTAAACCATTTTTTTGTTGCTTTCCTACCAATAAATCCATGTGGACTGTATCAGGATACGAAGCTGCTCACCCAGGACCTTGCAGATACTAAATGAAGCAATTAGGGGCAGAGTAGACCCTAGATTCTGGTCTCCTGACTCTGGATAGCATACTTTGTATTCCTTGAAAGTCTCCCATGCCCCAGTGTTCCTGCAGATCTCAAAGAGGAAACGATGGGTTTCAACTTTTGAGTCTCAAACCATTTTTCAGCCAACATGCTATATAAGACCCCAACCTACAGGACTAACATTAGCCAGGACAATCTCTTTTAGCCAGAACCTTCCTGGAACCAACTTTTCCTGCTAAAGACAAGAATCCAACAAGAAGTAACGGCTATTGCTGTTATAAAAATATATTATTACTTGTAGGTTTTCACAGAATAAGAGGTAATTCTCTTTTTATGTGCTGTAGTAGCAAGGATGTTTAAATGTCATCTTTATTTTGACAGTATTTCAGAGGAAGGCATTAATGCCATATTCCATTTAAAGAGTCTTTTATTATACCAGAGACCAGTGCCTTTCCCTGTAGGATTCCCTTAATGGACAAAAGGCTCTAAAGTGGGGGGATGGGAGCTGGGAGTATTTTTTTTTAAAGCAACCGTAGATCTCATGGGGAAAAAATTAATTCTGACAGAAAACTATAGGGTAGGGAATTTGGCAAAGTTGCATCAACAACACTAGTGATTTCAGCTCGGTTTTATCTTATTTAACTCGTGATCCTGACACCTTCCTTCTCCAGGGACTCCATCCCTGACTAATAGTCTCAAAATTCTCTATGGTTTGTTCACTTTTTGATATGTCATGCCTGAGATATGATGACTGGTTCAGCCTTTAGGTGAGTTAGCCCACAGATGTAGACAAATGGTATACACAGAAAGAAGGCCTCTGCACCAAAAAAGGAAAAGAGAAAATGAAAAAATGATCCCTCTCATATTGTACTAACAGCCCAGTTAGCAAGCACGATGGTGGAACCAAGTCAGAGCTGAAAGATTCTCAAGCCCTTTGATAGGCATTCCCAGAAATAACTCATAGAAGAAACAAGTAAAATGTCCATTGCAATGCTAAACAGAATGGAGAACAGGATGTGGGGTTAATGCATGAAAAATGAGGATGCCCAGTGCCTTGTTCACTAAAATAAGGGGAAGGTTGTGGGGGCAAAAATTGGAAATAAAAACCTCCACATCCAACAACTGAGCTGTGCTATACTAAAACAGTGTCAGTCTGAACATAAAAAATACTTTAAATGAAATATTAGAGACTCTAAAACAGTACTGTCTTAGTCTGTTTAGGTCGCTGTAACAAAAGAGCCCAGACTGGGGAGCTTTTGTCCTCCCACAGTAGGAGGGGCTCAGAATCTCTTTGGAGCCTCTTTTATAAGCCCTTTCTTTTTTCTTTTAAGATTTATTTATTTATTTGAGAGAGAGAGAGAGAGAGAGCACAAGTGGGAAGGGCAGAGGGAGAGGGTGAGAGAATCTCTAGCAGACTCCCTGCTGAGCAGAGAGCGCCACACAGGGATCCATCTCATGACCCGGAGATCATGACCTGAACCGAAACCAAAAGTCAGACACTCAACAGACTGAACCACATAGGCACCCCTCTAAGGCCTTTCATGAAGGCTCCACCCTAACTGGTCTTTGGGAGCATTTCCCAAAGACCCCACCTCCTAATACCATCACATCAGACATTAGAATTTCAACATATGAATTTGGGGAAGGACACAAACATTGGGACCATAGCAAGTATGGCTTTTTCAATTATAATAATTTGAAAATACACCATTGCCCTGCTCCAAAGCCTTCACTGGCTTCCATTGGCTTTTAGCACAGTCTCCTTAATATGACCATTGGGCCCTTCTTTGTCTGGTCTTTACCTACACCTCCAACCTTAACTCGCCCTACTCCCTAACTGCCCTGGCTTTGAGTATTTAGAGACCTTAGAAATTGCCCAAACAAGTCACCCTTCAGCAATGAGCTGAGGCATCACTTTTTCAAGATCGCTTCATGATCTTCCTTGCAACAAGGCTCCCTGTCTTAGCATTTTCCTTGCACTGCAATTACCTGTGCATTTTTCCACTGCCCCAAGCAGACTGAGAGCTCCTTTTGAACCAAGATCCTATCTACTGCACTCATGGCTAAATCCTAGCACCGTGCCTGGCATATAGCATATGGGCTCAGCAGACACGCATTGGATGGATGCATTAAAAAAAGAGTGAGCAATGATTGAATCAGTGAGAGAATCAGTGAAGAAACAGAATTGCTACTAGCCTTGGTACCCTCGTATTTGAGTGACTGTCTGAATGCATGCACACCTGCATGCAGTGCAATGATTAGAGGCGACGTAAGAAGGGCAGATGAGAGAACGTGAGAGACCATGGCATGAGACTAATCGTCTCTTTCTCGAAATGTCTTTAATATTGTGGGGAGTCTGTGGTGGTAACAGCTTTACTGAGATATAATTCACTTATTTAAAGTGTAAAAAAAATGGTTTTTAGTATTTCACAGAACTTTTAGTATTGCACCACCATCAATTCTAGACCATTCTCAGCACACCAAAAAAAGACCCTAAACCCATTAGCTATCAGCCAGCCGCAAACCCCCATGTTGCCCAGCCCTAGGCAAACACTAATCTCTCTGTTTTGATAGATTCATCTAATCTGGACCTTTCATATAAATGAAATCATATAATATTTATCCTTCTGTGTTCAGTTTCTTTCAGTTAGCGTCATGTTTTCAAGGGTCATCCATCTTGTAGCGGGTAGCAGTGCTTCATTCTTCCTATGGCTGAATGATATCCTGCCCTATGGATATACCGTAGTTTGCTTCTCATTCATCAGTTGGTGGACATTTGGATAGTTTTGGCTATTAAGACTAATGCTGCTATGAACATCTATGTACAAGCTTGTGTGTGGACTTAGTATTTGCACTTCCTCTGGGCATACACCTAGGAGTGGAATTGCTGGGTCATCTGGTAATTCCATGTTTAACTTTTTGAGGACCTGCAAGGTTGTTTTCCAAAGTGGCTGCACCCTTTCCCATTCCCACCAGCAATGTAGGAGCGTTTCCATTCCTTCACATCCTTGCCAACGCATACTATTTGGGGGAGGCGCTTTCGGATTATAGCCATCCTAGTGGGTGTGAAATGGTATTACAGTTTTGATTTGCATTTCCCTGATGACAAATGACCTTGAGCGTCTTTTTGTCTGTTTACTGGCCATTTGTATATTTTATATTGTTTTTAAATCTTTTTTAATTTAGAAAAATGTTTAGAATGAGAAACAGAGATAGTCTCTCTTTTTTTTAAGATTTTTATTTATTTATTTGAGAGAGAGAGTGAGTGTGTGCAAGTAGGGGAAGGAGCAGAGGAAGAGGGAGAAAAAAAAAAAGCAGACTCCCCACTAGAGCTCTGAGCCCAAGGAAGGGGACGAGGGGGCTCAATCCCAGGACCCTGAGATTATGACCTGAGCTGAAATCGAGTTGGCTGCCCAACCGACTGAGCCACCCAGGGGCCCCAGAAATAGTCTCTTTTTAATAAATATGAAGTACCTAGGAGATCACACTGAGCCTGTGGTAATAACCACCAAAAGAGAAAAGTACAGAAAAGGTGTCTTAATGACCCACAAGAAAAAAAGATCATGAGCCTGCTTTTGAAGATGAGTGTGGGCTTCAGCCCAGGCGTCAGGTAACGAGGCTCCAGAGTCGGGTGACAGGGCTCCCATCCTGATTCTGAGCAGGTTACTGGGCTTCTCTAACTCCTGGTTTCCTATCTGTAAAATGGGATACTAACAAGGCCTATATTGTAGGGCTGGTGTGATAATTAAATAAAATGCACTTATATAAAGCACACAGCACGGCCCCAATAAACACCCAATAAATTCTTGGTGTAGGAACTAGGTTAATTAAAATTAATCAGGCTTATTTTTTAAACTCTAGGACTTCTGGAAGGCTTGATTATGCAAATGTGCATTAAGACTCTCAAAAAAGGAAGAATTTGTTTCCCAAATTGACCATGGAACCCTTTTTTCAGAGGTTGTTCAGCAGGGCACAGGGTCTAGAACACGCTTTGAAATCTGCTAACCTACTTGGAGCTGACCCGGGACATTCAGTTACTTGGCTACAAATCCAAATGGAGAACCCAAGTTCCCCGATCCCCCATTCTTTAGTGAGCTCTTTCCATGAACTCATCACCTTGGTGGTAGGGAAAGGGAGGCCCCATGATCTGCTCTCCCAGCCCTCCACCTACGTAACTCAGCAGTCTCAATCCCTGCCCCACGGGCCACATGAAATATGCCTAAGTACATAACAGGAATAAGTCAAGCTAACACATGCTGAAAGAAATATGTTCTATCCTCCTGCCTTGGCAAGTAAACTTTCATAATGACCTGAAAGGCCAAGTTCAAATCTCAAACTTCTCAGAGTCCCTCAGTGAACATAACACACGAGGAGAAGGGGGCCCCAGGCACAAGGCTGTACCCTATCCCCTGCCAGCCCTGGCCCTGTCCCACACCATGAGGGGCCTTCTTCACAGGTACAGAGACCCCTCTGGCTACAGGTTCAGGCTTCGTCCACCGCCCCCTGCTGTGGTAGCTCTTCTCTGTGTCCCCTCAGAGCTCAGAGCTCAGGAGGGTGCTAGAGTCAGGGAGTCAGACCCAGAGGAGAGACCTGAGTGTCTAAATAAGAATTGGAGATCCTGGGGGCACCTGGGTGGCTCAGTCGTTAAGCGTCTGCCTTCAGCTCAGGTCATGATCCCAGGGTCCTGGGATCGATTCCCGCATCGGGCTCCCTGCTCAGCCAGGAGCCTGCTTCTCCCTCTCCCACTCCCCCTGCTTGTGATCCCTCTCTCACTGTGTCTCTCTCTGTCAAATAAATAAAAAAATCTTTAAAAAAAAAAAAAAAGAATTGGAGATCCTGGTGCCTGACGTGGGGAGGGGCATGGGCTCCGAGTGGACACAGAGCCTCAGCCCTCCAGAATCACCCCCCTGCAGGAACAGGTGCGGGGAGCACAAGGTCTCTAAAGGTGGAGTCCAGGTTGAGTGCCCTGGGCTCCGAGCGCCACCAGGATTGTTGCAGGGAGAATGCCTGAAAAGCAACCCCTGAGAACACAAGCATGCATCTTCTTCCCCTAGGACTATAGGCTTTTCCATGGAAACAGCCCTCCAGCCCCCCTGGGGCGGGTTATCCCAGAGATTCACGAGCACCAGGAGGACTCCACGTGACACATGCAGGCATCAAGAAGGGGCATGCCAAGGTGACCTGGGGAGCCTTTTTTCAGCCCTCCTCTCCCCGTTTGGTAAATTAGAGAAGATCAGTAAAAGCTGGAAGGAGACTCAAGGCTCACATTATCTCTGGATGGTTTGCTACATGTAAATAAGAAGAACTTTATGGAAGCAAGCAGATTGTACATTATCATTAGTATGATTTCAGCCTGCTTTATGGCTCCTCAGCTAGTTGGAAACATATTTTTAGTTCTAATACCAAAACCTGTCAGAATTTGGTTTGCTAAAGCTAACAGTATGATAGGTCAGATCAATTATTATGAAAAATTCAATTAAGGAAGTGCCATATGCGGCACTATGAAAAGGGCCACAACAGCCCATATGGCTGGAAAGGAGCGGCGGTGGCCCTGGGGCCCTGCACGAGCATGACACTGTCCAGCCCGTCCGTCCTTGGCACCGTGGCCATGTTGGAATGGGAAAGTCCCTCCCCCGCCTTCATTCCAGCCCCCTGCTCCCCGATGCCCCCCAGAACCTCCTGTTCTCCTGTCCCCCGCCCAAATCCAGGAGACTTCAACTGTGTTTGCCTGCAGAGGACTCAGTTAGCAGGGCTTGTGGTATCCCAGAGCATGACACTTTCAAATAAAGAGACAAAGGAACTGGTTGGACAATGAAATACCCCACTCCTGGCCTACTGCATGAAGTAGGGGGGAAGGGGCGTAAAGAACGCCAGTTCTGGAGCAAACTGGCTGGATTTAGGTCCCTACTCTACTGTGAGCAATGCATTCAACCCCTCGAAGCCCTCCCTTTCTCATCTGTAAAATGGGGACAATAATATCATCTTCTTCACGTACTTGTTGGACAAAGTAAATGAGATGATGCATGTTAGGGTATTTTTCGTGGTGTCTGGTGACCAGCAAAAACTCAGTCCATATTAGTTATTATTTTTGTGTCCTTGACAGGCAATGGGTTTGGTGGAAAAGCGTATGATTTAAGACAGGAAATCTGGATCTGCTGCTAGCTCTTAGACTTAGGGTTAGTCAGTCCACCTCTCTGGACCTTCACTTCCTCATCAGCAAATTGGGGATAATCATATCCATCTGGCAGAGTTGTTCCGGGCTTCGGTGAACTACTGCATGGGGAAAGTGTTTGGAAACTATTGCATGATGTGCAAGCATAATTGAATGTCATCATCTGCAAGCTCACCCTGAGCCTCTGGAAACACTGGGCAGATGCCATCTATGTGAGTTCGATCCGAAGACGGACTGTCCGGGCACTTGAGTCATACCTAAAGGCATCCCAGGAGTCTCATGATGCACAGCAAAAATGAGGCATGGGAACATGAAAGCCTGAACTGCAAGGGGTCTGAGAGGTACAGCAGAGCCAAGTTCAGAGAAGAATTGCCTGACTAATTGTACTTGCTAGTTTAGCATCTTTCAAATAGATTGGGTATATATATATATATATATATATATATATATATATATATATATATATTTTTTTTTTTTTTTTTTTAATCTTCCAAATCGATATGTGACAGCATGGTTATCTTTCAGGCTTATAGTCCACAATGGTGTTGCCCTTGACACCATAACCCAAGAGATAAATCCGGGGGTGGGGGGGTTGCCAAGACGCACCACAATGGCGGCTGCTTTTGGGCTGGTCAGACCCTGCCTTGGTATTTTGCTGACAGAGGCAGCCAGCCATCTGACCACTTGGCTTGGATCGTAGAATGTTTCAACCTTTTGGTCCGCAGCTCTTGGCTAACAATTATGCTTTGCAGGCCCTTCCATCCTGGTCCTTGTCCAAGGCGAAGTGAGCTGATTATTTACCACGACTTTTCCTCCTGGGACTCTCAGGCCGAGGGTGTGTTCGGCCTTCTGGTCCCGAATCTCCTACTCGAGGCAAGCCTTGGGTATCTAGAACCCAAGGGAAGGGACAGGGAGGACGAGTGCTGAAGAGAAATGGAAGGCAGGGGGAGGGCACAAGAGCACTCTTGCCTGACCCTGCTTTACCTCTTCAGGTGAAGAAAGAGAAAGGGAGAGGTCAGGGTTGCAGCAGAGCGGTTCTGAGGAGGAAGCAGTTTGGGGAAGCCGTGGCCTGCAAAGCTCAGGGGAGTGCCTCCTCCTAGAGGAGTTGGCCTCTGTCAGCAGGGAGCAGGGGCTGGAGGGTGGCAGGGGGGCGGTGGACAGCCGTGTCCTGCTCCTGTCCTCGGGACCCCGGCTACAGCTAGTGACCCCAGGAATAGGAGACACAGCCCTGGGCCGAGGGGAGCCCAGGCAGAACTGGGGGACTGTGGACCCCACCCTCGTCACCTCGCTCTGGTCTTTACCCTGGTTTCCTCTTAGTTGTGGTTAAAGAAAAAAAAGTCACGATTAAAACAAAAAACCCCTCACGTGTGTAATTTCAACATGTTGTTCAATGGGGGGTCGGGGGGTTGGGGGGAGCTCTAGCTAAGCGAGCACAGCAGCCGAGCTTCCTCCTGCACTCAGGCTCTCCCCACCTGCCTGCCTTCATTTTTCCTTTCAGTCCTTATTCTCCTGCTGCTTTTCGGCTTCCCCTCTGGGAACTCTTCCCTCTAGCCCCTCCCTTCCCCCTGAGCACCCCTCCCCCCAGCTTCCTTCCCCCCTGCTTCCTCCTTCCCCCTCTTCTCCCCCCTCCCACCCTCCTTCCCTCTGCTCTCCCTCCCCTCTGCTCCCCTTCCTCTCAGTTCCCTCACCTTCTCTCCTGCTCCTCCAATCTACTTTTCCTGTCCCCAGCCCATCTCTTCAAGATGTCCTAATGGAGACTTTCTGGTTTCTCTTTTTCTGGATTCTAGGACTTGAAAGGCAGTGTAAAATCATATACACACCTGTCAGAAGGCCTTGATGCTGGTGAGGAAGGAATAAGAAAGAAGGAATTACGGTTCAAACTTAAGCAAGGAAAAGAAGCATAGTGACAAAACAATTTTATTGTAAATTTTCCAAGAAGGAAGACGACTTCTCATATCTCGTCATAGCTTCCATAGAGCCTGGCTCTGTGCCTAAGACACAAAAAATACTAAATAAATATTTGCTGAACAAGTGAATAAATGAACGGATAAATACTGAAGCAAAATGTGGTTTTATTTCATTCGAGCACATAGCCAAAGCGTCAACTGGGTCAGGGAGCTGAGATGCACGTCTTTCGGGAATCTTGGAAATCCTCTGGTGAAGGAACATGTTCACTTATAATTAGCAGGAGAATTATTGAAATGTAAATGCAGCTGCTAAGGTTTGCCCTCTTCAATGGGCTAACATTTCCCTTGTTTACATTACTAATTTTCTTGGCAAACCCTCTTTTATAAATACAGGTAGAATCCCAACCCACAGGTTCTGCACACGAAGCAGGCTATGTCTGCAAATGCCCATGGCAACCCCGGATTATTTTACCCAACCCCTCTGCCTCCAGCTTCTTCATCTGCTGGATTCATCGAACTCATCCTTTTCAACAAATACTTGTTTTATAGCCTTTCTGCTGAGTATTTTACATGTACTATCTCATTTCATCCATGCAATGCTCTGAAGAAGGCACCGTTGTTATCCCTACCTCGTGGACAAGGAATCTGAGGCTAAACTTGGTCAAGTAGATTCACCAACCATCCCCATTTGCCCATCTCTGAGGGAGTTCCCAGGACATGTGACTTGCAGCTTTCCCCTACCAGTCTGTCCCAGTTTACTTGGGACTGGGAAGTTTCCCAAGACATGGGGTTTTCAGTGCTAAAACTGAGAAAGTCCCATGCAAACCAGAAGAGTTGGTCACCCACCCTAGTCACACAGCTGGTAAATCTTAGAGTGGGACTCAAAACCACCCCGTGTCTGACACCAAGGCCCCTCTTTTCCCTACCCTGCTTTGCCCAGCAAACCTTTAGTCCTACATTTTTTGCTTCTTTTAAGATCTCCTAGTCACCTCACATTCCGAACAGCACCCCCAAGACATCTCTTTGCCCCTAAAGCCAACTACACTACCTCCATCTCCACAGACTACACCCCCAAAAGCACCCTGAGAGTCACTTCCAAATCTCTAGAAAACTTTCCTTCCTGATGCTCCCTTTAACCAGGTCTTCAGTCCTTAATTCCTGAAACCAAAAAGTTTCTCTGTTTCCAAGTGTTCACCCTGCACACTACCCTAAGGTATATTCTCTAGAATGTAGAGAATGCACAGTACAACCTTGCATCTGGCATGTCACAAAGCTGAGGCAAAGAGAACAAAAAGGCAGAGCCTAGTCTAGCACCACATCTTCCCAACCTACAGGCTGGCATGCTTTCCAAAGCACCATCCCCTGAATGGACATTTCTCCAGAGAAGACATCCAGATGGCCAATAGACACATGAAAAGATATTCAACATCACTCATCATCAGGGAAATGCAAATCAAAACCCCAATGAGCTATCACCTCGCACCTGTCAGAATGGTTAGACTCAAAAAGACAAGAAATAACACGTGTTGGCGAGGATGTGGAGAAAAAGGAGCCCTCATGCACTGTTGGTGGGAATACAAGCTGGTGCAGCCACTGTGGAAAACAATATGGGGGTTCTTCAAAAAAGTAAAAATAGAATTATCCTATGATCCAGTATTTGCACTACTGGGTATTTACCCAAAGAAAATAAAAATAGTAATTTGAAAAGATATATGCACCCCTGTGTTTATTGTAGCATTACTTATAACAGTCGATATGGAAGTGTCCAAAGTGGCCATCAACAGATGAATGGATAAAGATGTGATATATAGAGATGATAGATAGATAGATAGATAGATAAGTAGATAGATAGATGATAGATAGATAGATAGATAGATAGATAGATAGACAATGGAATATTAACCATTAAAAAGAATGAGATCTTGCATTCGCAACAACATGGATGGACATAGAGTATTATGCTAATGGAAACAAGTCAGAGAAAGAGGAATACCATATGATGTCATTTATATGCAGAATCTTAAAAAAACAAAACAAGTGGATAAGCAAACACAAAAAAGCAAAAACAGAGCCAAAACAGAACAAACTGATGGTTGCCAGAGTGGGTGGGGGGGAAGGGCAAAATGGGTGAAGGGGAGTGGGAGGTATAGGCTTCCAGTTATGGAATGAGTAGGTCATGAGGATGAAAAGGTGGAGCGTAGGGAGTAGAGTCGATGGTATTATGATCACTGTTTGGTGACAGATGGTAGCTACACTTGTGAGCGCAGCATAATTCAGGGTTGTCCAATCACTATGTCATCCACCTGAAACTAATGTAACATGTGTCAACTATATTTCCATTAAAAAAAAAAAAGCACCACCCCTTGCCTCTCCTGTGGTTTCCTTGACCTCAGAGCAAGTCCAAACTCTGTCTAGAGACAGTCCAGCCCTCCCAGCCTGCCAGCAGGTGGGCCACAAACCCTCTCTGCTCTGCCAGGTTAGGCTGGTTCTTGCAGACGTCTGCTCTCCTCCACATCTACTCCTCTGTTGTGTCTGCCCTCCGTTCCCTCCATCACTGAGGTTTCTATGGAGCACCAGCTGTGGGCAGAGCCTTGGGCTAGGGGATCCATACAGGAGGAAGACACAGCCCCCAAAACGAAGGGCTTTCACTCTCGCAGAGGTTCCACCACCTCATGGTCCCTACTCCTGACCCCTTTTCCTCATGCCTTTCCAGAACATATATTGTCTGCACCATGACTGGTGGCATGTGAGCTCGTCAATCTCATGTTCATCTGCTCCACCTAGATGGGTCTTGGTTTCCTATAACAAGATTGTCCGGTCCTGGGTATAAAGGGACTGGAAGCCCTTTCTCCCTCTTCCCCACAACACCCCTGGCTTTGCCCGCGACACACCCTGGGTGCCTGAGAACTACTTGTTGAACTGAGTTAAACTGGTCACCACAGAGTCTGGCACAAACAAATCCTATGCCACAATGTTTCCCTCCAATTCCAGTTTACATTGCAGCCGTTCCGTGGAAGAAAAACTCAGCTGGATGCTCTTGGCACTGCAGTCCAGGCGGGAAGGAGAGGACAGCGGATTAACCCATCTATGAGTCTTCATTTCATCACTGTGGAGGAACCCACCTCCTGCCTTTGCTTCTTCCTCCCCCCAGATGGCTAATGAACCAAATGGCCATCTTCTGGATCCTTCCTGCCTCCTTCCAGCCCCTCACTGAAAGTGCTTACCACCTCAAGTACAGAACCACAGCTCAGATGCTTCAACAGCTAAAAAGAACGAGCCATTGACTCATTTTTCCTTGTTTCAAAGAGCTGCGGGGTTCCCTCCAGCAGCCTCGACATCCCCTAAGTGGGCCTGTCCCGGAGCCAGGGCTGCCTAAGGAGACTCCTGCTTCCTCCCCAGACTGAACCATAAATTACATATCCTTGATGTGTGACCTTGAGCAAGTTCATTGCTTCACTGCTCTGGGCTTGGAATCCCGCAGCTACAGAGAAGGGGCTGCCTCAAAGTCTGCCAAGCTCACGCACTCTATGCCTCTCCGATTTCCTTCTCATTCCTGGGCTCGCTGCTCAGAGCAGTCCTCTTGAGAAGCCAGGAACGATCTCTGCCACCCGCCCAGCTCTGCCACAGCAGATTCTTTCGTGTTTCTTTGTATTAAGTCCCGGGCTGAGAAAAGCTCATGAAAAACTGCTGGTTCACCCAAGATGAAAAAAAACAAAAAAACACTCCCAGGAAGAGGGCAAACGGACCTCAGGGGCTCCCGGCTGGCCTAGGGAGATAAAGCTATTCTAGAAACTTCGATGGTTTGATTTCAGCCGCTCCTTGGGATCCTCAAGCCAGTTAGCCTCTCAGAATAGAGCAGGAAGTAGGTAATGAGCCGGCCTCTGAAGAGTACTTTGTGGGGTGTTCCTTTGAATGACACCCAGGCCATCAGGTTCCCACTGGCCTTCCCTGGGAGAACTCACTTGCAAAAGAGAGAAAAAGGTATTTAAACCACAGTTGCCTTCTAAGCAGAAGGGCTCTTTATAAACAGGAAACCCTCTGGATCTGCTGAGCACCTTGACGGGTTGGGATATGCAGAATGTGGGAAGAGAGGCTGGGGTGGAGTTGGACTGCTTGCATAACTCATCACAAGAACTGGAATTAGTGGGGAGAAACCAAGAAGGGAAGGGTGAGAAAAAGAGAGGTGGATGAAGGAGGGGCCGGCAAACTGGGGAGCCCGGAGCCCAATGCAGGGCTTGATCTCAAGACCTTGAGATCATGACCTGAGCTGGAACCAAGGGTCAGGTATTATCCAACTGCACCACCAGGCACCCCAAGACAGCAATTCTCAATATATAGCTGTATCCTGTTGCACTCAACGCCCCTCCATCTTGCTCTGGATTCCACTCTACAATCTTCCCTCCAAATTCCCATGCATGAGTGGGATCACTTGTTGTTTGTTTGTGTTTGTGTTGGCGGAACCCAAGGACGGGGTCCATTTCAAGGATGAGTCAAATGCTGAAGAGAATAACAGTAAGAGCAGAGCCACAAACTTAAGAAAGCAGGGATTGAGAGCCAGGGGCGATTACAAGAAAATAACCCCCAAAGAATGTGGAGAAATCTCTGGACATTCACAGTGTATTGAATTGGTGGCTGAAGCTCATCTTTTCTAGACGTCAATGGGAAGAAAGACTCCATGCACGTGCGTGCACTTACGTTGGATATTTGGAAATGTCTAAAAACTGTCGCTCCTCAAAGATGGAAGAGGAACTATGCATACAGCCCCTGCTCAAGCCATTAAAGAGTGTGGGGACAGACTGAAACCAATAAAGGGACAGAGCAGGGTCGGAGAGTGGAAAGAACCAAATTCCTGGCAACCAAGATGGAGTCCCAGAGGAAAATGAATGCTAGCCACCGAAAGAGGCCCTTTGATAGACTTTTAACAGGAAAGAAACAGAGGGAATGAGGAGGAATCCTGCACAACCACAGACAGACCCATCTGGGCTCTAAAGCATCTACCTTTCCCGGTTTTATGCTTTCAATTCTATCCATGTTTTTCCACATACACTTACTGGACACCCAACACAAGCCAGGCACGGTTTTTGATGCCAGGGAAACAGAGATGGAACAGACAGACAAGGGCTTGCTCTCTGAGACTTAACACAGACAACACACAAGGGGGAAAGGACATGAATGAGTGAGATCATTTTAGGTACCATGAAATAACATCCATGAATAAAATGAAGCAAAGAAGTGTGATACAGAATGCCTTGATTCAGGGACTGCTTGAGAGGGAGGAGTCCAGAAAGGCCTTTCTGAGAGAAGCAAACTTATATGAGCTGACCCAGGAGCCATTAGAAGGAGCCAGCCTGGGAAGATGCTAGAGAGAGGCACCCTGAGCCGAGGGGAGGAAGTGCAAAGGCCCTGGGGAGGGCGGCAGGGCCAGTGGGACTGGGATGAGGGAGGAGGCGGACAGGAAACCCCAGGGCAGGGCCTGTGGGCCCCCAAAAGCCACAATGAGGAAGACCAAAGTGGGCTGCCGCCTGGTACACGGTGGTGGAAAGGAGTCTTTCTCCTGTGCTGAGGAGACCATTTCCCCCAGCCAAGAACCAGGAGAGAGCTCAGCCCCCAGGGAGGCAGCTCCAGGAGCCATGCCTACAGCGAAGGGCCAGCAGGTGGCTCTCTGCTAAGGAGACCGTCCACAGTTTCTCCAACCACAGCTGACGCCTTTCCTGTTCGAAGGTAGAAGCACTTTGTCCCACCAAACAAAAGCTCCTTTAGCAAACATCCACTTTGCTGGGGTCTTCTTTTTAATAAAGGGAGCCCATAGCAACCAGTACAATGGGGCAGTCCAGGTGACTTGCATCCCGATGGCTAACAGAGGCGACTTCTCCTACCCGGGAGCCTGCTCCATGCTCCATTCCCAAGCTCCCAATTTTTCAAAGCCCCATGCTCAACCCAACTGGCTTGGCCACCCTCCTTTCCAATCAGACAATCCTAGGACAAAATAAATGCCAGGAGCCCAGGCCACAGGCCAAACTCCAGCTCTCCACGGAGCAGACTTGTCCAGGAAGCCATGGCTTCAAGGCGCTTACAACCCTCCCGGGGTGCAGGGGAGCAGGACGAGGGGATTGAAGGAGGCAGGCAGGTGTTCGCTGTTTTCACCGAGATTTCCTTGCCACGGTATGTTTGTTTGCTTTTTAATAAAGGTAAGAATTGCTGCAGACTTCCTCACAAGCCCTGGCCACAAAGAAGGGGTTTCGGGGACCAGCATGCAGGTGGCACCAGGAAGCTGAGGGCTGCAGGACTTGTCAGTGAGTCAGCTGAGTTCATCATGGACCCACGGGGCCCAGGCGCCTCTCAGCAGCTCTGACGTGGGAAGGGGAGCTTATAATAGAAGTTGGCGTGGGAAATTTGGCCCCTTAAATTCTTCTCCTTTCTATCTGTTGGAACTAGCCTCTCCCCCTTGAGTCGCCATAGCCCTCAGGACATGCCATAGCAGCATCCGACCTTGTCCCTCGGTAGAGGGGGCACGCACTGAGCCCAAGCCCATATGTCACCCACAGCCGTGTCTCCCCCAGAACCTCCCAGAGCCTGGCCCCTGGCCAGCCCTTCGCCAATGCTCGCCAAACTCAGTTTTGATGTGGAGGCAAGAGGGATGGCCACAGAAGCCAGGAGCATCTGTGAAATGGGTCAGGCTTCAAGTTCAAGTGGATGTGGCGGCCCAGGCAAGGCCTGGCGCATAGTCAGCCCTCAAGGAGTCATGGTGTTCTTCCTTGTTTTCTTCCTATGGGGTATAGGATTTAAGACACTCGAAAACAAAATTTTTAAAGGTCCTTTTGCCCTCAAATCCCTCCTCCCCACATTGCCTCTAACCCCTGAATAATTCATACCAGTGAGATACAACAGTGAAAGGCCTGTATTAAATGTTCAGGTAAGTAGTATCATCCGCCATTTTAAAACGAGCCTTTCTTCAAGGGCTCCGAGAGGCTAAGGAACTCTCGCCTTATGTCCCACAGTTTGTAAGTGGCTAACCCAGGATCTGAGCCCAGACCCCACTCCAAGGCCAGCCTCACCTGGCAGCAGGGAACTAGGGCAGAGTTTCCTCAAGTGGGGGTCTCCACCACAAGTGTGTGATTCTGGATGTGGCTGGCGTGGAGCTCCAGTGGACCCTGTCCCGAGCATCCAAAGGATACAGCTCAGGTGTCTGGGCAAGACTGGCGCTCCAGAGAGCCTTGGGTGGTGAGTTGAAGAGACCACTGGCTAAGTCTTCCTATGGGTTTGCTCTGGCCCATCTCCCTCCAGGCCCAACCCTTTAAATGGCTCCCAGCTACCTCCACATTCAGCCCAAAACCACTGGCCTGGAAGTTCAGTCTTCTCACCTTGAACCTCCTCTTCCCTCAGAATGCTTCCCTGGACCCCTTCACAGCCAGGAGCACCCCCATCACCTGTTTCCAGAGTACCTGAGCTTCCAGCCCTTCATTCTGTTCAAACGCTCAAAGTAGTGCTTTTAAATTTTAATATAAGTTTAAAAATTTAAATTTAAATTTAAATATATATTTAAATATATATATATTTATCACTCAGTGACTGACTGGTTTGACGTTCTGATCCCAACTGATCTTTTCAGCTCCATCCCCTGATTCCTCTGTACACACGTCTGTGTTCCATCCACGTATAGCACTCCCTGACACCTGTGTCTCCCATCTCTGTGACTTCGTTCATGTGATTCCTTCCTTCTTCTTGAAGTATGGATATCATTTCCACCCCGTTGAAGGACAATCAGAATTAGAGAAGGCAGAAGAGCATTCTTCCATTGAGATACAATTTCACGTACCATAAAATTCACCAGTGATTTTTAATATATTCACAAGGCTGTGCAACTATCTGCACTATTAAGTTCCAGAACATTTCCATCAACCCCAAGTAAACCCCCTACCCATTAGCCGTCATTCCCCATTCCTTTCCTCCCCCAAGTCCTGGCAATCACTAGTCTACTTTTTTGTTTCCGTGAATTCACCTATTCTAGATATTTCATTTATTTATTTATTTATTTATTTATTTATTTATTTATTTAGAGAAAGAGAGAGGGTGTGTGCACAAGTGTGGGCAGAGGGGCAGAGGGAGAAGGAGAGAGAATCCCAAGCAGACCCCCCACTGAGAGCAGAGCCTGGATGCAGGGCTTGATCCCACGACCCTGAGATCATGACCTGAGCCAAAATCAAGAGTCAGATGCTCAACTGACTGTACCACCAGGTGCACCTAGATATTTCATTTAAATGGAATCATACATGTGGTCTTTAGTGTGTGGTGTCTTTCACTTAGCATAATGTTAATGTTGTCAGGGCTCATTCATACAGTAGCATGTATCAGTATTCCATTCCTCTTGACAGCTGAATAATATTTCATGGTATGGATATCCCACTTTTTATTTCTCCACTCATCAGTTGATGGCCATTCAGATTGTTCCTACTTTTTGGCTATTATGAATAATGCCACTATGAATGTTTGTGTACAAGCTTTTGGGTGAACATCTGTTTTCAATTCTCTGGTGTATATACCTAGAAGTAGAATTGTTGGGTCATGTGGTAACTCCATATTTAACCTTCTCAGGAACTGCCAAACCAGTTTTCCAAAATGGCCATACCATTTAATGTGCCCACCTGCAATGTATGAGGACTCCAATTTCTTTACATGCTTGCCAACACATGCATGCTATTGTCTCTTGTTGTTATTATTATTGTTTTTATTATCGCCATCCTAGTGGGTATGAAGGGGTATCTCATTTTGTATTGATTTGCAATCCCCTGATGACTAATGATATTGAGCATTTTTTCACATGCTTCTTGGCTATTTTTATATTTTATTTGGAGAAACGTTTATTCAAACCTTCCACCATTTTTATGTGGGTTATTTGTCTTTCTCTTGTTGAGTTGTAAGAATTCTTCATATATTCTGCATAGTAGAACCCTTTTAGATATATGATTTGCAAATATTTTCTACTATCCAATGGGTTGTGTTTTTGCTTTCTTGATAGTGTCCTTGAAGCACAAGACTTAAAGTTGGATGAAATCCAGTTCACTCTTTGGTTTTTTGTGCTTTATGTGCCACATCTAGGAAATCATTGCCTAATCCAAAGTCACAAAGATCTACATCTTAAAAGTGTTTGAGAGTTTTATCATTTTACTTTTATATTTAGATCTTTAACCAATTTTTTAAAGATTTTATTTATTTATATATTTATTTATTTAGAGAGGGTGTGTGAGTGGGGGAAGGGGCAGAGGGAGAGGGAGAGAGAGAATCTTGAGCAGACTCCATGCTGAGTGTGGAGCATGATGTGGGGCTTGATCTCACGACCCCGAGATCATGACCTGAGCTGAAATCAAGAATCGGATGCTTCACTGACTGAGCCACCCAGGCACCCCCATCTTTAACCAATTTTGAGTTAACTTTGTATATAGTGTGAGGTAGGGGTCCAGACTCATTGTTTTACATGTGGATATCCAGTTTCTCAGGACCATGTGCTAAAAAGATGATTCTTTCCCCATTGAATTGTCTTGGCAGAAGAAACATCTCTGAGACAACCCTGACGGAAAAGTCTGCCACAGTGAGGATGACCAGCACAGGGTCTGAGCTATGGCAGCTGGGGATGCAGAGATTGGCTGGACTCTTTTTTCCTCAGTACCCATTACGTAAAACTTCCATGAGCACCATCTCAGTTCACCTCTTTCTATATATAGCAGTGGTTCTTAATCTTGTTTAGTGTAAATAAGCCAATGAAATTGTGGACTCTTTCACACGCATAATGTTCTCCTCAAAATGCTGAGGGGTTCACAGGCATCTCCCCATCCAAGAAGCCCATCCACAGACCCCAGGCTAAGCATCCCTGCTCTACTCTCTCTCCCTTAAAGTTCATCCACTGCTGAGACCACAGGCAACATCCCCATAGTGTTGTTTTTGTTTATTTGTTTATGTGTAGCTCTACTCTTCCCTTGGAACTGCATGTTTCCACCGAACTCCTAAACGTGTGCATCTACTTCCTGGGCATTCAAACTCAGCACATCAACTCATCATGTTACCTCCCCCAACCCAGCTCATACCCCAACTTCCCTTTCTCTGGTCACAGCACAGCTCTTCCCATCACCCAGGCTCAAATCTTAAAATCATCTTCACTTCTTCTTCCCTTCACCACCCCTCCCCCACTGAACAATTAGTCTCCAGGTTGTGTAATTGTCCCTTCACCCTGACTGACCATTGGTGTCCTTCCTGGTCCAAGCTCTTATTCTGAGACCTAGCTGATGCAGTAGATGGCTCTGGCCTCATGTGTTTCTTGTCTGCAGGTTCTCCACTTTCTAATTTGTTAGGGCACCAGATTTATCTGCTGAGGGAAGAGTTCTGACCATTTGGCTCTCTGGCTTGAAACCACTCAGTGGCTGGTCATGCTCCTCCAAATGTAGTACAAACCCACTTGGTCAGGAATCCAAGCCCCTCTGCTCTCTGACTCCACCCAACCACCTGGCCTCATCTCCCAAGTCCCCCCAAAGCAAACGTTATGTTCCAGCCACAAGTGTCACCACGGACATCCTCTGCTCCTTGTCTTCACTCACCACCCTGATACCATCCTTAGCAAGCTGACCCTGCCGAGCCTTCGAGCCCAGCCCAGTTGCGGCCATCTCCATGAGGCCTTCCTGACTGCCGCCACCTCTCATCTCCTATGGAAATGAACTCATTTTACACAACCTTTGCTTTTAGGAGGCATCTTAGCACATAGCATGGTGTCATGAACAAAATAGTCCCTTAATGATATTGAGCCACACTCAGCAATGATTCTCATGCAAGAAAATGAATCAGAATCACTTGGGGAACTTTTTCAAAATACCCCACTTGGGACCCAGATTTCTACATTTTGAAAAGGAACCGTTCACGGATTATTGTGATGTACATCACAAATGAAGAACTACTCGTCAAATTAACAAAACTAGCAGTAATAATGATGGCTGAGGTATACTGAACATTTACTGTGTACCAAGCTCTGCGTATGCACCCACCTCACTTCATCCTCACAGAAACCCTAGGAGGTGGGCGGCGTTATTTTCCTTTTCTTCAGAGGAGGAAACCAAGAATTAAAGACACTAAACCATTTGCCTACAGTGGGCCATTTATGAATCAGTGAATTCGGTGAAATAAAGGTCCCTGAGCAACGCTTAATGATCCATTTGCAGGATTTCACAGTGATTTTCCAGGAGAAATTTATGTCCAGATTTAGTGACTCTGAGCCAGTTTCTCCTTTTCCCTAGCTCTGTGACCTTGGGCAAAATACTCACCCTCTCTGAGCTTCTGTCTCTTCTTCTGTAGAATGAGCATTCTATAATACCCACCACTGTGGGGAGGATTAAATGAGCAAAATCATGTTGAGAGCTAAGCTCCCACACAGAGTAAGTGCTCAGGAGGTTACCTATAATTACCAGGGTAACTACTTTTGTTCAAAAATATGTTTCAAACCAGGGCAGTCCTTCTCCACTCCGGTCGCCGATGCTGAGCTGAGCAGCGCAAACAGCCACCGAGGACACACGTGAGGCTGGTCTTCAGGGGCTAGAATTAATAAATAGGTCTTTGCTCAGGGACCTCCGGGTGGGAGGCACTGGAATGCAGAGGTAAGCAGATAGGGTCCCTGGCCTCAATTCTCATGGGATTTACTATTTTGATTACTGAGCTCTAGACCACTCCACCCACGGCAGGGGGGTGGGGGTCCACTGGCCTGGAGGCCCGTGAGTTTTTGAGGAACTGCCTGCATTAGGATTTTCCAGCCTGAGTTTAGCGGTGGCCCGTTTTCGCAACACAATGTCTCCCTCCCAGACAGCAGAGCCATGAAGGGTAACGGACTTGATCGCTCCCAGCGCCGTCCAGAATCTTGTCGTTCCTGAACTTCCCTTTGACTTGAACCAAACAGGGTCCAGTTCTGCTTTCTGTCCTTCCCAGCAGCCCTTCAGGATGGAGAGAGGGGGTGGTTCTGCATTCTCGGGCCGTGATCTTCTGCAGCAGGAACACAGAGTTAGTGCAACCCGCAATGGGCTGCAAGCGCTACTCTCATGCAATACTTGCATCTTCGTGCTGGGTCTGGGTTTGCAGAGTTCTTTCCCACGCACACGGGGAGGTGGGAGCTGTCGGCTCACAGATGAGGAAACGAGCCTCAGAGAGTCTGTCGAATTTGCCCCCAGTCATGCAGCTGAGGGGCTCTGACACTGAACTTCTGGGGAGGCTCTTTAAAATGGAATGGACAGGGGCGCCTGGGTGGCTCAGTCGGTTAAGCATCTGCCTTCAGCTCAGGTCATGATCCCGGGGTACTGGGATAGAGTCCCGCATCGGGGTCCCTGCTCGGTGGGAAGCTTGCTTCTTCCTCTGCCCCTCCCCCTACTTGTGTGTGCTTGTTCTCTCTCTCAAATAAATAAATAAAATCTTAAAAAAAAAAAATGAAAGAAAACCAGAATAGACAGCAGAAGTGGTCAAGTGTCTAGCTCTCGTCTTCCCACTTCTCATCTGGAATTCAGATCCTAGGGCGACAATTTACCAGCCATCTTGTAACTTTGAGCTTGGAAGCCATGCAGGAAGGATGGCAAAGCAGAAAAACAGAGCAAAGCCCAGGCCACTGACATATTCTTTTTTTTTTTTAATATTTATTTATTTATTTGACAGAGAGAGAGAGACAGCGAGAGAGGGAACACAAGCAGGGGGGTGGGAGAGGGAGAAGCAGGCTTCCCGCAGAGCAGGGAGCCCGATGCGTGGCTCAATCCCACGACCCTGGGATCATGACCTGAGCCAAAGGCAGACGCTTAACGACTGAGCCACCCAGGCGCCCAGGCCACTGACATATTCTTACAACAGACCAGCTCTGAGCAGCCTACCTTTGGCTTTGCCTTTTTCTTTTCCTGTGTTGAAGATACTATACTCAGGTCTCTGTGTCTAGTAGCTATAAGCTATTCTCAGCCACTCAACAGCATCATCTATAATTGCACAAAACTGGCAAGAATCACCAATAGGGATATGGGTTAGCAAATGATGTCACACCATTGTCATTGTGTCCAAGAGCCACTCTCTTCATTCTCAAGAGGAGCCTATACTCCCCTCTCCCCCGTAAGCTGTTAAAATGACAATTATAAAGAACACGGATGCAAATCCTAGGCCCATGATGTCTACACCATGATTACGCTCATGCAGAACATCTGTAGATGAAGGAAAAGATTAAAATCTAATACGCAAAAATAATCATAGAAATTTAAGCTGACAGAGCCGTGGCTGATTTTTTTTAATCCTCTTTTCAAAATTGTCTTTAATACTGTTGCTTCATCCTTTACGGGAAAAGATAAAAGAATTTTTTAAATGCTGGGCATTCTACATCATCACCTTTGTTTTTTCGTTAAACATACTCATTTTTGCCCAGGGGACATAAGGATAGATAGGTGTCGAACATACGAGGCCATTTCTGCCTATGATGATAACTATTTTAGTGACAGGAAGAATTATAATCCATAGTCACCTGCTCAAAACAAAAGCGGAGAAGGAAGGGCATCTCGTTGAGTTTGGTAAATCCCGCAGGTTATCTGAGGAGGGCCCTGGGTGGGCAGGCAGCCGGCAAGCTTGGACTCCCTGGACGGTGAGCTCACACCTCGGGAGCGGCCTCCCCAGCCCGCAGGCCTCCTCCTGATCAATCGATGACATGTGAGAAATGTGGCTGGTGTTCCACGCCTGTCCTTTCATCTCCATTTCTCACTTCCCTCTGGTGCAAACGTTCACGGGGGACAATTCAGGGTTCTGTAGACTGCCCCCCCCCGATGGCGTTTCTAATTTCCCACGAGAAAACACTCCATTGACACTTGCACCCTTTCTGAATGTATGTGCCATGCAATCTCTCGGGGGATGCGCCCTTGCCTTCTTCCAGCAAAGGAGCAGGTGGGGGGAGTCGGGAGAAAACACCAAGCCTACGTGAGGATTTCAGTAGGGGGAAGGAGGAGGGGGAAGCAGGGAAGGAAGGAGGCAAATGGGGATGCACCTGCTGGTCACGGAGAGCGTGCCGGAGGCCGTCTTCTTCCTGAGCCTGCACTCACACTCTCAGCCTGACTCCTTGGCAGGACACATCGCGGCGTTCTTATCTCAAACGTACAAATGGGTCAGTTGAGGCTCTCACAGCTCACCGACTAGTCAAGGTCACACGGCTAGGAAATGTCTGCAGAAGCAGGTGAGTGCAGCTCTTTGACCCCAGAGCCCGTGGTCTTTCCGTGACATTTGCAATGGTCTCCCCAGCGAAAGCCAAGTACACTGGAAAATTTCAGTATATTGTCCAGTTTAGGTGACTAACTTCGCTTAGGCAAGGAAATACACTGTACGTAGGTAAAAGGAGGAAAGCCTCTTAGCCAGAGGAGGCCGCAGGGCACATGGACTCACGGACGACCTCTGAGGCCCAAGGGCCAGGTTGGGGTACAGGCCCCAGCACTGTGTGACCTTGGGCCAGTTTCTTAAGCTCTCTGTGCATTGGGCTTTTCATCTGTAAAATGAGGATGAGAACCACTACCTAGAGAGGAGAATGGAATGACAAGTAGCTGGAACGCACAGGAAACACCACTTTCTAGAGAAGACTGATTCTTCTCAAGGGATCCTGCAGGCCGCAGGCAAAAGCAACAAGGGGAGCGAGGTCGAGAAGGCTGGGGGCAGGCTGCTTTAGGGGAGGGGTAGCGAGCACTCAGCGACCCGACAATGCTCTGATCTTGCCGCATCTTTCTGCTCAGTGTTTCCAGGGAGTCGAGTGGATTTTTCCGTTGGTAACTTGCATGTCATTCCCACGGTTACGTTTTAAAGTTGATGAGTAATATTTAGAAGTAGAAGGCTCTCCACTTCCAGTTCCTCTCACTGGTATGTGATATGGGCAAGTTAATTAACCTGTGTGGGGTGAGTCTTGCTTTCTACCGGATGGAGAATCAGGCAGAAAGTGAGTAATTGCTTCAGCCTTTCAAATATAGCCAATGGCAGTTTGCTAGAAACATCAGGTCCAACCTCTTCCCCCCACCCCACCCCCCCGAAAAATCACGATAACTAGCGAATCCAACAGCAAGACATATTTACTCACAATTGGAAACCAGAAGACCGAACAAGTCATTTCTGCCTGTGCGGTGAGCCCACCAGTCTGTGAATCTCTGAAATGCAGCCAAAAACCAGGAGGCCAGATACCAAAATTGCATGGGACACCCGCACGTGGGGAAAATGGCCAGATGTGTAAGAGGGTGTCTTTCCTACTTTACCCAGGACGAGGTGCTCAGGGGAGAAAAGAGCAACGCGATTAATCAGGAAGGCTGGATGCCAGCCGGACCCCGCTCAGGCAGATTTCATGGAATAGTAAAAACGAAAAGAGAGAGTTTACCAACATCACAATAAGAGGTACTTAATTTTAGAATAAAAGACAGTTCTTAAAATGGAATAAATTTAGTGATGTGAAAACCTCACTACCTTGCCCTTCCTTGTCTCATTTCCTCGTGCCTCCATGGAAACTCTGGGCCGTCCTGGCACCAGTCCAAGGGGGAGTATTTGGGAAGAGGCTTCTTCTGGCTCTCCCATGTGACCCAGAGTGGATCACTCCACCTCCCTGAGGTTCGGTTACCGTCCCTGGAATGAGAAGAGTGTGCACTCGCCTGACTCATCACACGGGACCGTGGTCAGAGACACGGTAACACACACACACACACACACACCAGCGCTGGAAAGGGGGAAGAATAATAGATACGTGCAGGTTTGTTATTCTTTCTCAGCTGAAGTTATACACTTAGTCTCAAACTCCCACGATGTCATGATTCACCATAAGATCATTCATTTCAGACACACTGCAAATGCCAGATGCTCACACATTTTCTCCAGTAAGAGAATAAAACATGAATTGATAGTGGAGCATGGAGACTAGGAAGCTGGATCTAAAATGAAGGAACATCACCCGAAACACATCCAGAATGGAGGGATATTCGTTTCAGTCCGTCCTTTGATTCTGTGCGGGTTCCATGTGAACCAGCTCATATGGCCGGCAGTGTCTTCAAGACCGTTTTTAAGGATTCCAGCAGAAGTCTCACAGACTCGAGCGTCAACACCTCACAGACAAAGTATTTGAGTCCTCTGTGTACCCTCCTTGGGAACAACGCCGGGGACAGAAGGGCGGCTCAGTGGAAGCCCACTACACATGTAAACCCGACATTGGGGCCCTGAGGAAGCATTTGTCAGTTCATGGCCTTAGCATCCTCACCAGTAAACTGGGAAGAAAACTAACTCCCGGGATGGTTAGGGAACATCCAAGTGCACCCACCTCGGGAAAATGGTCCAGCAGTTCCTTAAGAAGGGAAACAGAATCCCCGCATAATCCAATAGTGCCCTCCTAGATGTAGACCCAAAAGAGTTGACACAAAAAGTTGTGCACAAAAGTTCATAGCAGCCATTGTTGATAATAACCAAAAAGTATAGGGGCGCCTAGGTGGCTCAGTCAGTTAAGCATCTGCCTTCGGCTCAGGTCATGATCCCAGGGTCCTGGGATCGAGCCCAGCACTGGGCTCCCAACTCAGCAGGGAGCCTACTTCTCCCTCTGCCTCTACCTGCCGCTCCTCCTGCTTGTGCTCTCTCTCTCAAATAAATAAATAAAATCTTTAAAAAAAATAACTAAAAAGTGTAAATAACCCAAATGCCCATCAGATGGTGAGTGGATGAGGAAGACGTGGTCCATCCATGCAACAGAACACCACTTGGCAATGTAAGGAGATGAGGTCTGATTCACGCTACACTGTGGATGGATGGACCATAAAAGCATTCTGCTGAGTGAAAGAAGCCACACACAACAGGCCCCATACCATATGATTTCGTTACATGAAATGTCCAGAATAGGCAAATCCGTAGAGAAAATAAGTAGACCAAGGGTTGACAGGGGGTAAGAGAACGGGGATCAGAACTGACTGTTAATGGATATGGGTTTCTTTTTAGGGTGGTGGGATGTTCTGGAATGAGACAGCGGTGATGATTGTATAACATAGTGAATATACTAAAAACCACTAACATACACACATTAAAAAGCGTGACTTTTATGTTACATGAATTATATCTCAATATAAAAAATAATTTAAGTATAAAAGGCTGTAAGAAACAGGAAAGTTAGGACTGATAGGCAGCATTGTATTTTACTGGATCAGCCTTTAAAAAAATTAGTTCCCAGTTATGCCTCCTCTTCTTTAAAAAGAGTCTTTGCCTGCCAGAGCCACTTATTTAAATGTGTGTCGGTAAATTTCTCTCACGGCACCTGGTGGGTAATACGCACTCAACAAATGGTGAATGAATGAATATATATGAGAACCTCACATTCAAATTCCTAACAGACGAGGTTTTTAAAAATACTTGATTTTATGACATAGCAGGAAAGCCTGGCAGGCGTTGCTCCCCAAATCATAAAGTATCAGGATAGTGGCCCCGCTAAAAACTAAATAATCACCAGCATCCTTGACAGGGCATTCTAGAGTCCTAATACCATGGGCGTCTTAATGAACTATTTGAATCAGGAATTTCTAAACATTGAGATGCCTTCAGTTCTACCAAGTGAAATCTTGAAATCTAAAAGTTCTTAAAATAAAATCAACCAGATTTCCTTATTGGTAAGGCCAAGCTGTCCCCACAGGACACTTAGGTAGAGAAGGGTATGGTGCCAAAAAAGCAAACTATAGCCAGGACTAGAAACTGCCAAAAGATTTGGAATAACAATATGGAAAGGACTGTCTGAGCCTCGGGAACAGTTCCAACCGCCTGTGAATTGTGTTTCTAATGGATATCTGAGCTGGGACTGCCTGGGTCCCCCAGTCTTTAACAACCCATATAAACCCTACATTTACAGAGGAGGAAATCAAGAGTGAGCGACACAAAGGGACCAGTCTGACACCATCCTGCTGATAAGAGTCCAAGAGGAGCCTAGAAACCAGACTTTGGGATTTCTGGTTTTGTCTTTTCCTGCGGCTAGAATTCTATACATTACGCCCTTCTCAAACCACCTGGGACATGCTGAAAAAAAATTGGGAATTTTAATGTGGCTAAGGTGACCATAATGGGTTTCCTCCAGATTCACAAATTTTATAAATACTGTAAATGAAGGTTTGGCCCAGTTTCAGTAGGAAAAATATCTCCTGCTTGCCTTTAGGCTCCTCACCCTGTCACTGATGCTTGAAACTATCTGCAAAGGTGCAATTCTTCCCATAAATTTAGCTATCTCCCTCAGATGGGCAAATTCATGCCTGGACACACAACTCCAGTGAATGGCACTCATTCTTCGAATTGGTGATGGAGGTGGGGGTGGGGGGAGAAAAAGCCAGCTTCAACCTCAAGCTTTGCCAAGAACAAGTCATATAATTTATAGCAGAACTAAGGAAGGTATAATCTGCAAATTGGCTGTGTATTTATTTTTCTAAGACATAAGTGAAATGTTCTTGGGAGGTAACACCACATGGCAAAGTGTTCGCTCTTTTGGAGGCAGAGTGGGGAGAAAATAACTCCTTGAGGGGCCAAGTGTGGAGGACAGCACTTGGTTTTGCCTGCCCAGCACCCATTTTACCTTCTTTTGATAAAAGTGCCCTAGTTTTCCTTTGGAGAACACCAACCCCTCTCAGTCCATGAAATTCGGACAGGACTGAAATCTATCACCCCCTCCCCCACCCACTGTGACTGAGACTTGAGCGACCAGATATTTCCACCCCTACAACTGTGATTGGGTCAGGGATAGCCATGTGGGAAAAACAAGCCAATGAGACCCTACTGCTGAACTTCCACTGGACGTTCTGGAAAAGAAAATTGTGTTGGCACTGAAGTTACCCTCTGTGAGAGCCATGGGAGGCTGCCGTCCAGAGAGCCTGACTATAGGTGAAGGCAACACAGAGCAAGAGCAAGGTAGACAAGAGGGAACCTCGGTGGACACCTGGATCCTGCCCTACCTGAAGCAAGAACTGTCTGGGCTTTAGTTACATCCGGACTTTTTGCATACATGAGCCTCAGTTTGGTTTCTGTTATTTGCCATGTAGACAGACAATACCACACGGTGGTTACGCAGACTTACAAAGCACAGAAATGAAATGTGGATCCTGGCTCAGCCACTCTCTAGTTATGAGACCTTAGGCAAGTTACATAAGCTCAGTTTCAGTTTGCTCATCTGCAAAATAATATCAGTTGCTGGGAGCAATGAGTCAATAATCTATCCAAAGCACGTGTTAAAGTTGCAGACATGTGGTCAGTGTCCAACAGCTTGAAACTCTAATTTTTTAATGACCAAACTATAATAAAAGCAACCTGATGCCTTCTCTCTCAAGATTCAAGTTCCTACGATATTATTTCATTTCTACCAAACTTCACTGGTATGTGAGGGAAACTTGGCCTTTAAATAGCTCATCAGAAGGAGGCAATGGATCTGAATATCACAGTTATCATATTTGCTCATGCGCCTAAAGAGTTTGAAATAACCTAGAAGAAAATGCTCGTGGCAGGGTGCCTGCATGGGCTCAGTTGGTTAAGCGACTGCCTTCAGCTCAGGTCATGATCCCGGAGTCCTGGGATCAAGTCCCACATTGGGCTTCTGGCTCAGCAGGGAGCCTGCTTCTCCCTCTGACCCTCTCCCCTCTCATGCTGTTTCTCTCTCTCAAATAAATAAAAGAAAAAGAAAGAAAATGTTCATGGTAGTCTACTAAAGAGAGAAAAAATGCTCTAATACATCTCACACTCTACTTGGCGACTTGGTTCAAAAGAAAAAGAAGCAAAACCAGATCTTTAAACCTGTGCATGAAAACTGCCAGAAGAAAAGTAGTAAAGTAAGTAAAGAAGTAAATATTGCCTGATAGTTAGATTTTTCTTCTTTCCATTTTTTCCTCTCTTTTGCAAGTATATTTCCATGAGCATTGACTATGCTTCTGTTTGGAAGGCTTTATTATCTCTACGTGCTATGGCCACATCATTAGGCTTTTGGAATTTTGGTTTAAAAATTGGAGAATCACGGGGTGCCTGGGTGGCTCAGTCAGTGGAACATACAACCCTTGATCTCGCGGTCATGAGTTCGAGCCCCATGTTGGGTGTAGAGATTACGCAAAAATAATAAATAAATAAATAAATAATCTTTTTTACAAAATGGAGAATCACATTAGACTTCTTTGAGGTAAAAGAGCCAAAAGAGACCATTTTATCCAACTCTTTCAGCTTAGAGGGGGGGAAACTTGCCTAAGACCGCATAGCTAGACGCTGGTAGCCTTGTAATTATAACCTGGCATTCCTACTGATTCAGAAAACTCCTTGAGGGAGACACTAGTGATTGGACCACCTCACCCAGCTTGATTCCACTGATCTTTCAAGGACTCATTTGCATATCACCTCCTCCAAAAAACTTTCCCTGGGCAACAAACTAGAAATCCTCCCAACTTTCAATTTCCAGAGCACCCAATTTTTACTTTTATTTTTGCCATTATTATTCTCCAGGTGTGCTTATGTCTTCTTTATTAGTCAATAAGTTCATTGAAAGGGAATTCCTGTCTTTTTCAGATCTGTACCCAGAGCGTTGGACACCATGCTTTGGAACATAGTAACCACTTGATACACCGCTGCAGAAATCCAGGCTGTTACTTTGTTCTAGGACCTGCTGAATCGGATTGGCTGAGTTTGGGAATAGGACTGACTTGCATGGACACAGATTTCATCGCCATAAGGAAGATGGTACCTCCTAGCCCACTTGCAAGTGGAAGGGGCTGTATGACTAGTTTTGGCCCAAGGACCATAAGCAGAAGTGACGTGTGTCACTTACAGGTGGGGGCAGAACCCCCTGTTTTATCTTTCCTTACCTCAGCATCCCAGAAGCCACATGCTGAGGAAAAGGGGCCATGAAAGGAAGCAGTCCTCACACACACAGGAGGCACACCTCAGAGCCACTGGGCTTCCATCAGGCTTTGTGGGAGGTCTTTGTTACATCAAGTCACCAAATCTGAGGGTTAATTTGTTGCTGCAGCATAATCTAGCCCAACTAGATAATTGCCAGACTAAAACACAAACCTTGTTCTAGGGACTGCTGGTGGTAATCCATTCTTTCTTTATTCCTTACTATGAAAATCTTGGGCACTGTGCCTAGATGAAAAATGACATGACATGACATATCACCTACAGGTGGCCAACAGGATAAAGTAGACGTTATTATATGAGTTTTTCAAGAAGTCCTCCCTCCTCTTTCCTGATAAGAACTCACATTTAATGACGAGCTCCAGCAGCCGCCTTGGTCCATGAGGAGTCCTTAACCATAGATGTCACCAGCTAAGGGTGGGGAACAGACAGACAGAATGAACCTGGTTTCCTGAGGACACTGTGGAGTTCCTTACTAAGCAAAGACTGGCCTGTCTTTGTGCTTTTATTTGAGAGAATTAGACCCTTACATGTTGAAGCAGTGTAGCTAGATCTCTACTAGCAAATAAATGTAATTCTTGATTGGCACAGACCTCATGCCCGAGATTCCAAAATAGTATCCCCGTACTGAACAGTCAGCAAGAAGGAAGCAAAGGACCAGGAGAGGAATAGTGTTCTATTCCATTCTGCTTTGATCTTCTGAGGGACTGAAGAAACCCATGTGACCTCTCATGAAATCTTTTCTAAAAATGCTTTTTTCACATGAGCAAACTCTGAAAGAAACAGAACCAAAATTGCATTTTCCCAACATAATTGTAAGTATCTTGACTGGGAAAACACAAGAAGAATAAGGCTTATTCAATGTTAAAAAGTAAAAAGAGTAAAAGTGATTTGGCATTTCACATGATTAAGAAAAATTGTAAATGTGAGGCATTCTCCTGGGAGCAGCTGAAATTCTGAGAGACTGGGGGAATTAAAACATCGGAGACCTTAAAAACAGGTTCAATGAAGCATTTTTTTTATTATTATTCTTAGTGCTCGAGATTCGCTCAGGGACCCGTCCGCCTTTAATGAAGTTTCATTATCAAAGTGTCTGCTATTACTTTAATAAGAACTGACACAAAAATTACAACTGACTCCAAAGAGAAGACTCAGTAATATTCAGAATCATCAAGAGCGTCTTTCTTTTCTGCCTCTCGTTCTGGACCAAAATGTGAGGTCACTTCATCTCTGCTGCACGCCTCTCAAAATAGGGATTTTTATAAAACACAACAAAAGCACATTTTTCGAATGCTGCAACCACTCCGCCATCAAGTTTGCCTCTTCAAATAGACACTTAAAAACCATGAAAATCTGCATATGTGGTCATGGGTACAAATCGCACCTTCCTAAGGTACGCGACTCTGTTTTTCAGAAGACTAGGAGATGGTCCTCCTCCTTCACTGCCGGTGGGGAATCCGAAACAGCAAGTGTTTCCAGCATCAGGTGTTCCAGACCACCCAAGCTAGGGAAAACTACACAGGACAAGGAGCGGGTCCCCAAAAGAAAAGATTTCATTATCGGCCTTGAAATAGAACCAACAGGCATGTTCATTTCCAGAGTGAAATGTCCCAGGGATCCTTTCATCCCTCAGTTTTCCTAGAAAACACAGTAACTAACTCAGGTGCCCTTTTACCCGCTACCCTCTCGGTCATCCAGAGCTGGGCTTACGACCAAGCAGCAATCATTTTAAATCTTCTCTGACTGAATATGACAAAACATCTTTTCAACTGGAACCATGTCGTTGCTAAAATAATCCTCATTTCAATACAGAGCCCTGCAGATGACAAAGGCTCTAAGTCCCAGGATTCATGTAGAAATTGGAAAGACTTGGGTGCCCTTCATATTTTTTATACCCAACCCCAGATTGCCTAGAAGCATTACAAATTAAGAATAAAAACTGACAGGACTGAATTTCCCTGACTGCAGCTGTGACCATGCCGTGCAAATCCCTGAACCTCCCTTAGCCTGGGTTTCTTCTCATGGAAAACGGAGGTGATGGTCCCAAACTTTTGTGACGCCCCCGAGGGTCGAACAAGACTATACCTGCAAAGTACGTCACACGATGCTCAGCACTCAATAAACACGAGCCATTGCTAAAGTATTCCTCTTTCCCTTTAGCTGACAGAGGACTCTGGGAAGAATCACAGGAGGATAAATCCAGAAATTCTTGGAATTATTGCCAGACGCAGATAACTAACCGGGGCCTCTGTGGGTTTGGGCCCTTCTGAGCGGCAACGCTTGGTCCAAGTGGGTAAGCCAGGCACACAGCCTGCAGATCTGGGCTTGAAAAGGTCCATCCACAGGAATTTAAAACTACAATTGGCAGACTGTCTAGTTTGTGTCTGCATCCATCATGCTGCCCAGAGTGACTAAATCCTTTATAATAAACTGTTCCAGATTGCAACCTTTTATTCCCTACCAGACATGCATAAAAATGAATCCATATGTGTATGTTAAGTAGCAGTTCTAAAAATAACGAAGACTTTGAATATTGTAAAGATGATAGGACGAGAGAGATCATCCTGGAGTGGATGGTTAGGGAAGCATTCACTGCAGAAAGAAGACTTGACCAGGGTTCTGAGGGATAAATAGGAGTTGGATAAGTGGATGACAGAAGAGATGTCTCAGGTCACGTGGAACGTGACAAAGCCACAGAGCTGGTAATGAACGAGTGGCGACAGAGCTGAGAGGTTGTGTAGAGCAATGCAGGGATGAGGTGGGGGGCAGAGGCTGAGTTGGACACCACTGAGGAAGAACGGGACCTACTGGGGTCATAGTCATCTTTGTCTCTACGGGACTGCACATGACACGATGTAGCGCCCAGTAAATACTTATGGGTGAATCCGTAGATCCACAAAGGAAATAAAGTGGCATTTTCAGATTTCTCTGGCTGGGCACATCGGAGGACAAGGAGTTGAGTCTGACAGACCATGTAGAAGGTTACTAGAGGAGGCTGCCCCCCGGGAGGTGAAGACTTGACCTATACGAGAGCCAAGGTGGCCAGGAAGAGGAGGGGAGCAACAGGAGAAACGTAATGACCAAAGAATTTTAAGAACTTGGAGATTGGCTGCATTCGTGGAAGGAAGGCGAATTCCAGGTGCTTGACATTTGGGGCCTGGGTAATGTCTGAGGCAGCAAGGAGGACAATGTCATAAGGAGCAAGGGTTGAAGGTGGGGAGGGGAAGGTACAAGTCCAAGTATTTAAGGTGATGGGAGACAGCCACGTGCAATCGCCTTGCCCTTATCTGGAGATAGACTAGGAATGGACTCATACAGACGGGGTCTCCTTTAGGAGACGCTTGGCATCCCCGGCCCAAAAGCCTTTGCATTACTTTTTTTTTATTGAGACAACATCGTGAAATTATGGTAAGCTCTTCACACAGTATTTCCTGAAAAGCTGAGATTCAGAAAACCACCTGAACGATTGTAAGTCTGATTTAATACCACTGCTCTCTGTAAAAGTTTCCCCGAGGGCTGGTGTAGAGCCTCATGCCCTAAACACAACCACATCAGGATGGCCTGGGTGTGAGGTCCCGGGATCTGCATCTTTAGTTTGCCCTTCATGTCATTCTGATGTTCGCTGGAGCTTAAGAATCACGAGCACAGGGACGCCTCGGTGGCTCAGTCGGTTGGGCGGCTGCCTTCGGCTCAGGTCATGATCCCGGGGTCCTGGGATCAAGTCCCACATTGGGCTCCTTGCTCAGCAGGGAGCCTGCTTCTCCCTCTCTGTGCTCTTTCTCTCACTATCTCTCTCTCTGTGTCAAATAAATAAATAAAATCTGTAATTTAAAAAAAGAATAATTCATATAAAAAAAAAAAGAATCACTAGCACAGGGGAAAAGGAAGCCTCTCGATATCCTACCTACACTGCCCTTGCACTGACTCCCACAGAAGGCATCCTAGGATAAGCCGTTACACTGAGAACTCTGGAGCTGGGATCCCAGGGTTCAAAGCCCAGCTCTTCCTAGCTACCGATACTTGAGGAAGTCACTTCATTTCCAAAGCGTTTAAATCTCTCTAATATGAACTGACCAAGGCCATGGAAGGGCTGGGCATGGATGAAGGGGATGGGGAAGGGAACATCTTCCCCATTATGCAGAGCATCATGCAGAACCTCCTGTCCAAGGATGTGCTGTACCCATCACTGAAGGAGATTACTGAAAAGTATCCAGAATGTTTGCAGAGTCCCCGGGAGCAATGCAGGGATGGGGGGATCCTTCCTCCAGAGCATTTTGAAAAATATCAGGAACAACATAGTGTCATGGACAATATATGTGAGCAGTTTGAGGCAGAGACCCCCACAGACAGTGAGGCCACTCAGAAGGCTTGTTTTGAGTTAGTGCTGGATCTTATGCAGCAGCTACAGGATTTGGGCCATCCTCCAAAAGAACTGGCTGGGGAGAAGCCTCCTGGCCTCAACTTTGACCTGGATGCCCTCCATGTGTCGGGCCCAGCAGGTGCCAATGGTGAACAGTGTCTGATCATGTGAAGCACAACACATGTCTATCCCTGATTCCCAGCCACGGGGAGCATCTGGAGTCAGCAGAACCACTGGGAACTGAGGCAGGAGTGTCGTCTGCAAGATCAGTCTGCCCACTGCCTTCTGTCATCCTAGTGAGATTGTGCCGTACCAGCTGAGGCTTTTACTCTATCTTCCTAGAAATATGGCCTACTGTGCAGGCCATTTCTGTGAGCCCTATCCATGTGGTTTCTGCTACTAGCGAAGGCCCAGCTACCTTCCAGGTGGAGGAAGGCATCCCTTGTGGGGCATGCACTTTCTCCCCTCCCAAATGATGTTACATATGGCCACACTGATGTTCAAAAAAAAAAAAAAATCTCTCCAGTATGACCGGATCTAAAAGAGGGGAATGAGAACAGCACTCCCTCAGGGGGTTCCCTTGAGGGTTATATACACAGGATAAACGTTCTTGATTCTGCCACTATGGACACTTAGCCCAGGTAACTCCCTGCCCTGTCCTCGGACACTTAGCGGCATCCCTGGCCTCCACCCACCACTTGCTGGGAGTGCATCCTCCCCATAGTGACTGTCAAAATGTCTCCAGGTATTGCCAGATTTCCTCTGAAGGACAAATCACCCCTGGCTGAGAACCACCTATGCAGAACAGTGTTAGCTCTTGAGAATTTGCCAGAAGAAATGCTGAACGTGACGTTCCTTGGCTCCTTCAGCTCCCAACAACCCAGTGAGAGAGGTCTTATCTCCAGGTCTCTACACCAAGAAGGTGAAGTTCAGAGGGGTAAATACCTCGCCTGAAGTCACTTGGCCAGCAGGCAGATCACAGAGAGGACCCCAGGTGGACCCTCAGTCCCGAGCTTTTTGGAGCTGTCTCACTGCTGAACGGCCACCATCTCAAGAGGTAGCTGTTGGAGAAACTGCCCTCGTCATACTTTGCTCTCGGGGTGAGAGGGAATCCACAGGCGCCGGCAACCATGGGGCCTAGCATCATGGGAAGGTACCGCCTCCTACCCTGAATCCTGAAAGCCTGCCATCTGTGGGTTTCACCCTACGCCATGCATAGGGTAAACTTCAGTTCACAGGAAGTAACACCTCCCACTCACCTTGCTGTCTGGGTTAGGGCCCTCCTCTGCACATCCATCTGTCATGGGCAGAACACGCCAGGGGTCCCTCTGTCCCCTTGTGAATGTCTTCTCCTGGCTCTGTATACTCCCACACCTCTGTTTCCACAATGCAGACATGGCACACAGCGGTGTCGTGGACTGTGTCTTGAATGAATGAATGAATGAATGGTCTCCCTGTCCATCGACTCTCTGAAATATATGCATCAGGGCTGGCCTCTGCCTCACTCTTCTGTTGTACAAACTCAGGGAAGGTACCACAGGATTCCAGGGGTGAATCCAACTGGTTTTTCTAAATCCAAGCAGCACGTGGACGATGAAGATGAACTGCCTGAGCCCTGTAGGCAGGCATTTCGGCTGAGATTATCTGAAGAATGCCTGTCCAAGATGGTGCTGAGAAATCAGAGAGCAAAAGGACAAGTGGTTTTTGAACTCCCAAACATGCGTTCCCCTTCTTGGAAGCTACATCTCCATCTATTGTGTCACTTACAGCTTCAGAACCCTGGCCTCGGTATCAGATGGATGTGAGTTTGAATCCCTGCCCCACCTCGCAGTAACTGTGTGACTTTGGAGAAACACATCTTACTGCTCTGAGCCCCGATCCCCCCATCTGTAAAATGGGGATCAAAATGATTACATCATAGGGATCTTGTGAGCTTCAAGGGCATCGAGATACTAAAAGACTTAGAAGAGCGTCCGGCATATAATGAGCAGTATTATTAGTAATAATATGTGCATTGTCTTTTACAGTAAGAAAAGATTACTTAATTGTCATAGGATATTAAAGTAGAAACGTGGCCAACACACATTTCAAAGGGACATGCTAGATAAAATGCACATAGTAAGAGTTCAAAAGAGCATAGTGGTTGTTATTCACCCCCTGGACCACTAAGTGCACGACTATCGTAAGAACACACTAGACGTGCTTCACGGGATGCAAAGATAATCCACAGAGGACAGTTGGACCGTGCAGACACTGGGTAGAAGGGAGAAAGAGGTAGAAGAAAAAGATTACAGACCCAATTTCATACAGAGCCCAGGCCGCCAGTGAGAAAAAGGTGTGAGGTGTGATCCGTGACCCAATACTTCCTGCCACAAAGCTGAGAACCCGCTTTCATCAGCACACTCTGTGAGCACGGCGCCCAAGGGGTCCCTTTCCGCCCTGACATCAGGACTCTTGGGTCCTTTGCCCAGGTCCAAAACAGAATCTTGGGGGAATTTCTGCTCTTAGCCCCGGTTTTCCAAAAACCCGGGTATTAAATGTCGTACAGAGTAAATCCCCTTGGAAGCTGTGAAATAGAAACTTTCAAAAGATAAAGCTCATGTGTAACTACACAACTGGTGTCATTTCTTAATTCTAGACTTTCATAACCTGCGTTTCCCGGGTGTAGCCAGCATGACGAAAGTGCCATGTGATTTGCTCAACACAGTCCTGAGGAGTCAACAAGGTGCTGAGGGGCATTGAATCCATTTTTGAAAAATCCACCAAGCTGCATTTGGAATCAGTTTAAGAATCCAGGGGTTGCCCTTCACTTATTCGAATTTTCACTTGAATGTCTGCCCCACATCCCACCCCCAGGCCACCTCTTCCCAGGCTGCTCCCCACACCAGCCTTGGAGATCCCTCTCCCACTTCCTGCACCTGGCTCATCCTCTCTGGAGATGCCTGACCGCCTCCCATGTCCCACCCTCTCTTGTGTCTTCAATCAAACTGTTTCCCCCACCGCCTGGAGAAAGAGCTCAGGCCTACTCTATTCTAAAAATGAAATTAAAGAAAAAACAAACCACCAAGAGAACTGCCTCAGCCCCTCTCCCTATTTCTCACCTTTTACCGCCTACCGGGGGTTCGTGAATGCTGACCTGGGGACCAGCTCCGTCAGAGCCTCCAGTGAAAAGTCTGTTTCCTAAGCCCACCTGTAGAGACTTGACTCAGAGGTCTGATGTGGGGCCTAGGAAGTAGTGTTTCTCAGGTTCCCCGAGTTTAAAAACCTCTGGTCTAGGGGCGCCTGGGTGGCTCAGTCGGTTAAGCGTCTGACTCTTGATCTCAGCTCAGGTCTTGATCTCAGGGTCATGAGTTCAAGCCCCACATTGGGCTCCATGCGCAGCATGGAGCCTACTTTAAACACACACACACACACACAGAACAACAACAAAAATATCTTCCCTCCATTTATGTCATCCCCACCCCCTTGCAAACACCTGCCAAGCTGACTGGCTCACTGCTGCTTTCTCAGGGCGGCTGATGACTTCCATCCAAGCACCGTATTCAGTGCAGATTCTCAAGGCTTCTTCTTGGCTTCTCTGCAGCAGCCAAGAAGAGAACATGCTCCACTGTCTTGACCTTCTCTTCTGCCTTTTCTGCAGAGAGCCTTCTAGCGATACTCTGTCACTGGGGGCCAGCACTCCAAATCCTCCGCTCGGTCCGCCTCCTCCTGCCACCTCCTCACGGGCAGGTGTAAGCGAGACCCTGACGGAGCTTTGTTCCTGCTTCAACTTTGCAAACCTCATTCAGTCATGTCATTTTAATGAACCTTGGAAGTGACTTCCGAGTGCGTGTCTCCAGCCCTGACTGCCCTCGTGAACGAGGCAGCCCCCTTGCTGGGTATTCTCATCCTTCGTGTTGGCAAGTCCAGAGTCAACATGTCCCCCAAAGTGATCACCTTTCCAGAAATCCCCGCTTCAGTCAATGGTTCATTTCTCCAATAATCTCTCTTCACAACCCCTCTTCTCCACGCTCTCCCGCGTTTTGGAGTCTTGCTTGGTACTACCTACGAGCATGACTTCTTACACCTCCTCTCCACCCCCAGAGCCTGACGTGAGCTCTGTCCTCTGCCTGGCCCTTCCTCCTAGTCCCATCCCCATTTAAGTCCCAAACCTTGTACCCCTCTCACGAAGCTTTTATCCCCTGTCCGCTGACCACCATTCACATGGTGGACTCAAATAGCACTCACCACTTGCTGCCTGGTAATTACTATTTTTCTCACCTTTGTACCAATCCCTGGAGAATGAGGGTCTTTTGAGGGCAAAGACTCTGTCTCGCCTCTCTTTAAAACCCCATCTTGTGCGATTCCTATGTTTAATAAATATTACAGGTCATGAGAACAGAAACAAAAACGTTTGCCACCTTGGGAGCAATAACGAGCCTAATTATTTGCACCAAAGGTGAAAGGCTAAGGGAGTGAATTCCACTCAACAGCTAGAAAAGCTCATGTATCGATCGCCGGGTTGGCACAGCGTACCTGAATGCGTCTCCCTGTAGCGCTCAACAAAGTTTCGTGGGATGAATGAAATTTGAACACGCTCCTTGATTTACATCCTCAACTGTTGGCTCAAGCTCGTTTTCTTTTGTGGGGATGTGATAGACACCACCGCCCCCCGAGAACAACGTTAGAGATTAATGGATGGAAGAGCCCGGGCGGTCTGCATGCCTGGCAGGGAGGTATTTCACAAAAGCACACGGCATTGTCTCGGTCTCTGCCCGCTCTGCCCGCTTGCTGTGCCTTCGAGCCTAGAACACGTGTCTGTCTCACAACCACCACGCTAGCAGAGGAGGGAGGCCACGCCCAGCTGCAGACACTGCCAGGCTCCTGGACAAACTATAGGAAGGGAGCCCAGCTCAAGTCAACAAAAGCAGCAGGAGGGAAAAAAGTAAAGGTTAAAAACTTAGCAAGAGGGCGCCTGGGTGGCTCAGTCAGTAAAGTGTCTGCCTTCGGCTCAGGTCACGATCCCAGGGTCCTGGGATCGAGCCCCACATTGGGCTCCCTGCTCAGCAGGGAGTCTGCTTCTCCCACTCCTACTCCCCCTGTGCTCCCTCTCTCGCTGTCTCTCTCTGTCTGTCAAATAAATAAATAAATAAAATCTTTAAAAAAGCATAATCCCCTCCAGTCCCATCCATGTTGTTGCGAAAGTTAGGTTTTCATCCTTTCTGATGGCTGAGTCATATTCCATTGTATATCTGGACTAACATAACAACATCACATAATGAAAAAAATCTTAAAAAAAAAAAAAACTTAGCAAGAGGGCAAGAGGAAAAATGGAACTCCACATGTAGCATTTGGAAAAGACACACGCTGGGAAGAACATTTTGAGGGTGAGTCTATCCAAAGTTGCCATAAGGATCAAATATCCAAAACAGCTACCGACGCTTGGCTTGTCACCGAAGTGAGCAGCGTTGCTTCCGTGTGAGCCCGTGTAGCCGTGCCTCAGCTGCTCGCCCGGCCTCCGCTTACCAGGGTCGGCGTGGAGATGTGGACGCAGCAAGGCTTTGAAGTCAGACATGTGTTCCAGTCCCGCCTCTGCCCTGGCAACTGGCAACTCTGCTCTGGACAAGCTGCCGAAACTTTGCGAAACGCCCCTTCCTTGTACATCAGATGAAGTGGGAATAATAATATCTAACTTCCAGGCAGGTTTTTTTTTTTTTGCATGGATTAGAACTAGGGTATACATATATATTTTACATATCTACATATATATTTGTGTATGTACGTTTATTTTTTTGAAGATTTTATTTATTTATTATTAATGAGAGACAGAGAGAGAGAGGAAGAGGAAGAAGCAGGCTTCCCGCTGAGCAGGGAGCCTGACGCGGCACTCGATCCCAGGACCCCGGGATCGTGACCTGAGCCGAAGGCAGACGCTTAACCATCTGAGCCACCCAGGTGCCCTGTGTATGTACATTTATAATATTTATATATATACATGTATATATTTATATACAAGTGGCAAACAGTGAGCCCTTAATAAATAGTAACAGGTCGTCATATTAGTAGTAGGGCCAGTAATGATCATATAGTCATAGTGAATCTCAGCCACCGCACAGCCAATTTGAATTCAACCTGGAATACCCAGGGTTTTGTTTGTTGGGGTGTTTTTTGTTTGTTTGTTTCATTTTGTTGTGCTATCTCACCCCTTTGGAGACATCAGTATGAGCTATTTCTTCCTCAGAGCCTCGGGGTCCACTGCTGGTGAACAGGACAATGCAATGCGGACGCCATGGTTTTTTTTTCCCCACAATCATTTCCAGCTCGCTCGCCACAACCCAGCCACCCTGACCTTCTGGCGCTTTCTGGAGCTCACTGTCCCCTCTGCCAAGAACAGGCCTCCTCTCCCAGTGCTTCACCCAGTAACCCCTTCCGGTCCCAACGGAAATGTCATTTTTTTTTTTTAAAGGAAGATTTCCTGAACCTCCAGACTGGATTAGGTTCCCTAAGGATCCCATGGGGACTTCTGCTTTTCTTCATAGACATCATATTGTTATTAACTCATGATTTGTGAGATTCCATTTAGTCTCTACCACTTGGAGACATGAAGTTCCATGAGGGCAGCGACCCTGCTGTCCTTTCTCATGACTGAAGCAGTCCCGGGGCTTAGCAGGGCGAGGCACAGAAACTTCCTGCATAAATATTTGTTGAATGGATAAGTAGAGTAGTGGGTGGATGCATATACTGTTTTAGTCTTGCGGCGCCCAGTTTGGATCTCTGCAAGGCCCCTCTGGGGAATGCAGGTCATTCTGAGAGACAGATGGGCCATAAACACCAGTTCTGTGAAGAGTAGAGGACAAATAACGTGTATTGACGGAGGGAAGGCCTTCTCATCTGCTCGCAGGCAAGTCCATCAACGAAGGCCATACACACTGCTAGCTGTGGGGGTGAGGACAGGGCCTCTGGAGCCCCGACCCAGCCACTGCCCTCACCCGAGGGACTAGCCCTGCCCTGTCCGACAGTGGACAGTCACTGGTCACATGCAACTCTCAAGCCCTTAAGATGCGCCCGTTGTGACCAAGGAATTGATTTTTTTAAATGTTATTTCATTCTATAATTGACATTTAAATTTAAAAACCGATCCTTAATTCAGTTAATAGAAAAAATTTAAGTAGTTTTGGAACAGCTTGAAGAGGCGAAACTCCTTTTTCAAGTGTAAATCTTAAGAAGTCTAAACACGATTAAGCGTTGCTTAAGAAAAATTTAGCATCCCATTTGAAGTGAAACATATACCAAGTTTCAAAGACAGTGCCTCCAAAGAGGCAAAATTTCTCTTTAATAATTTTTACATCAACCACCTATTGAAAAATGAATTTAAAAACATTCGATCAAATAAAATGCATTTGTAAAATTAACTTTATCTGATTCTTTTTCTCTTTTCAGTGTGGCTGGGAGAAATCCGCAAATTGCCTCTGTGGCCCACATTATGTCTCTTTTGGACCGGCTTTCTCTAGGCCACTGATTTCGAGAAAGAAACACGGAAGAACATCTTACTTCCAAACCGGAGCCCATAGGTTTTAAGCAGACATCACCGTGGCCCCTATTTGGAAGGAGGAGACCCCTGAAAGGAGAACCTTCCTTCTCTACATGAAAAAATCCTCATATTAAAACCTGAAATGGTAGACGCCCGGGTGATATCAAGGGCCATGAAGAAGGAGCACAATTTATCTTGCTGCATAGAGAGCTATAATGCTCCTCACTGCGACATCTCCAACCATGAGGGAGCAGTAGATCGTGCAGAGGATTCTGGTAGGCTGGGTTGTCTGGCATATCAGCAAAAGCCATAATGAAATGAGGATAGTGACTATAAATTACTCTGTTCTCCTGAATGAAGTACCTTTCCTCCATAGATCTTGCAGGCCTTCACAAATGCTAATTCAATCTTTCCCAATGGCCTCCAAGGTCAAAATCTCACCTCCTTTGACTGGTGAGAAAGCAGACCCTGCCGGGCCGGGCCTAAGGCCACAGAGCCAAGCCAGCAAGACCGGGCAGGCCGGTTGCACCCTCTCTGTGTCTCTCCTCTGGGCTGTTTAACCCACATTGCTTCTCTGAGGATACCAGCCAGTTATTCACAGAATCACTCCTGCTTCCCAGCCTGCTAGCCTGCATGCCTTGCTCCTCAGACCCTTGTGCAAGAGGAGTGATCTTCTTTGGTGAAGGACAAAAATAAACTGCTTTTACCAAGTACTTCTTCCACGGGGAGCGGATGACTCGAAAACAGACTTTAGGCAGGTGAACTTGGACGGTTTCTTTGTAGGTATGATTTTGGAGCTTTGCTGTTCGAAATGTGGTCGCGGCTGATCGGCGGCACTGATGTCATCTGGGGTCTTGGGACTGCAGGATCCCAGGCCCTAATCCAGACCGACTGAATCAGAAAGGGTATTTGCACAAACTTCCCCAAGATTCAGGTGCACATTAAAGCCTGAGAAGTGTCAAGTGTGGGACGTGGGGTATATCCCAGCTTCCTCACTGTAAACGACTGAAGGGAATCCATGGATACACTCCTCTGGACGTCTGTCCCCTTCTCTCTCTCTCTCTCACACACACACTCACACACACAGTTGTAAAACTTCGGCAGACTTGCTTCTTTCTCAGAATCTCAGTTTCCCCTCCCTGGACACTGGTGTGCACATGCGTCGGAGGCTCATGGTGCCTGCTTATCTCCAGCATTAGAGGACCTCAGCACTCTGCTACCCACCAGGGGACTGGCAGCAGAGTGCAAACCCAGGTGAGTCCGGAGCCCAGGCAGGTAACGCAGGGGAGCACAGAGAGCCACACGCACTTCAGAAAGGAAGCTAAATCTGTGTTCTTCTAGTACACACACATTGGGGCTGCTTGTCATACAGTGTTAGAGGAAAGCTTGCTTTCACAAAGTCATACACCCATTCTCTTTTCTCATAAAACATGGTCTTACCATTTGCTCTCCCACTTTTAAGAGAAGTGGAAGGTGCAAGAAATACTTCATACTTCCCTGAACTCTCCTCGGGAAGCCAGCGAACAGCATAAACAGCCACCGCGTGGCTTCTCCGGGGAGCAGGAAGATCTGCTCTCACAGAGGGGCACGCTGGTGGGAAGGGGGCGAGGGTCTCTGCTCCAGCCATTGCCTCCAGGTGGGAATCGGGGTCCATTTTACCGGATCCTTCCACTTCTCAAAGAGAAGCCGGAAATCTGGATTTTTATGTGAAATCTCCCATTTTTTAATGTTGGCAATTAATTCAACTTCTTTAAATATTGTGCGGGCCAAACAAAACATATCTACAAGCCAAAATCTACACCCTCTGGACTGTGGTTTCCATGTCTCTTAGAGCAAAGTCTCAAAAGAGAGCATGTTACCGGTTTCGTTCAGGGTAGATGTCCACCCATGGTCCTTTCAAGCAGGGGCTCGGGAGTGTGGAATCACTTGGAAGAAGCACAACCTAAGTCCACCCTTTTGGCAGGGACTGGGAGGCAAAGAGTCATTTCCAAAGAAGCAGAATGAGTTGGGTGGCCACCCCAAAATGTATGTCACGTTGACAGATATAAAAATAGGAGATTCTGGGGGACAATAAACTACACACTTTATGAAAAGTCAGGTTTATTGGGGTATAAACTCACTCTTTTTAGTTCACGATTCCCTGAGTTCTGACTTATGTACACAGTCACTTAATCACAACCACGATCAACACAGAACAATTCCATCACCCCCCAAATTTCCCACATGTCCCTTAAAAAGACAGCCCCCCTCCCCCTCGCTCCTGGCAACCACTGATCTGTTCTCTGTCCCTCTAGGTGTGCTTTTTTTCAGCATGTCATATAAAATGGAATCATCCAGTTTATAGCCTTTTGAGTCTGGCTTCTTTCACGTAACATAATGCATCTGAGATTTAATCATGTTATTACATAGATCAGCAGCTCATTTCTTTTTACTGCCAACTAACTCTCAGTTGCAAGGGTGAACCACAACATGTTTACCCGTTTGCCAACTAAAGGACATTTGGAGATTGTGGATAAAGCCGCTGCAAACATTCTCAGAGAGGTTTTAGTGAGAAAATAGTTTTAATTTCTCTGGGGTAAACCACCTAGGAGTGGGATTTTTTTTAGGTCTTATGGTAAGCATACGCTTAACATAAAAAGAAATTGCAAAACTGTTTTCCAAAGTGGCTGAACCATTGGGCATTCCCAAGAGCAATATTTGAGAGTTCTCATGGCTCTGTATGCTCTCCAGCGCTCACCCTTGTCCGCATTTTGCTTTTGTTCTAGCCCTTCTGAGAGGCGTGGCATGCCTCATGTGTAGCTTAGCCTCTAAATCCGTGGTCTCAGCACAAACAAGTAAATAGTATTTCTGATATGGTGTCTTATCCATCCATCTTCAGCACATGCTTGTGTGTAATAAGGTAAGTGATTTTTAATTCACAGACTCAAATCCTCCTGACGTGACTTATGGCCATTCTGCTCCTGAGCCTTCAGAGATTGTGGACAAGCGCCAAGAAAGAAGGCCACGTTGAATCGCTCTTTCACTCGTTAAAAATCATACCGAAACCCAGTGTAAACATAGAAGAAGTGGTCAGATTCGGGTTACATATTAACGGTGTTTGGTCAGACTGGAGCAGAGGCACCTTCACTTATCACTGTCTGCAACCCTCCGTACCTGCAGGAGCCTCGACGGGATTTACAAGAGATCTTTTGAAAAGATGCAGAGAAGGCGAGCAGCGCACATTTCCTAGCAATAAATTTAAAAGGTTGCTAACGCATTCCAGAGATTTTAGCTCGACATTCCTCTGGCCAACACATCTGCAATCCACCAATCCTTAAAAATGGGTGTTTTTACATCTTATTCTCACAAGCATCTTGGCAAATACCTCCCTCTCTGCTGCCACGTCGGGCAAATCCAGCCTTTTCCATGGTCTAGAAACACAGAAAAACAATGCTGCTTAACGCATGCAAGATCGAGCTAGCTGGAGTTAAAATAAATTTTCAGACAAGTTTGGTTCCCTCGTCCCTATCAAATGATTCCATTCCTGAAATGGCCCTGTGGTTCCCCTCTCTCATCAAAGAGGTGTCCCACAAAATAAAGAAGCGCAGTGCCAAAATTATATAAAAACAAAACTACTACTCTAAAAATAAGGGCTCTAATACACTGTGTCACTAACTCCCATTCTCAGCACTCTCCGTATCCACATGCCTTTCGTCATGTTCTTCCCACTAAAGGGGCAAAGTGTATCTTTCCTGCCATTGACTTTGGGGCAGCCGCACGATTTGCTGTGGCCCATAGGACACTCAGAAATGGTGGAGTGCGGAGCGCCTGGGTGGCTCAGTTGGTTAAGCGACTGCCTTCTGCTCAGGTCATGATCCTGAAGTCCCGGGATCGAGTCCTGTATCGGGCCCCCTGCTTAACAGGGAGTCTGCTTCTCCCTCTCCCGCTCCCCCCTCTTGTGCTCTCTCTCTCTCACTCTCTCAAATAAATAAATAAAATCTTTAAAAAAAAAAAGAAAGAAATGATGGAGTGCGAGTCCTGAGTCTCGACCTGAGGAGGCCTCCCATCATCTGATTGTACCTCTGCCATCATCAACAGATGAACATGTCCCGAGAAACCCACCAGACCTGGGAAGACGAAGAGAGAGACAGGGGACCCGCACACCTACGCTGAGAAGCAGACCCGCCCCATCGAGTCCAGCCTGGATCCGCTGAACCCCAACCAAGCCGATGCATGGCCCGTAATCAGTGCCTGGGCTGGCCCGCCCATTATGACCATTATGACCATTATGACCATATTATGACTGCTTTGTCACATAGCAAAGGCCAAGGGATAAAAGCGCATTCCTGAATTGGGAGTTTTACCTGGAGAAAAATGATGCCAGCTACTTAGTATTTTTTTTTTTAACTCTGCCTTCTTTCCGTACAGGGTTAATTCGTAAAAGCAGAAACACCGGAGGCCAGGTGGGAGAAATCCCGCATCGCTCCACGTTGGGAGAAGGTGCACACACTTCATCCTCGTTGCTGGAGGGACGGGGACAGGAGCTGAAGTCACCGTCCTGCCACAGGTCCTCCCATCTGCAGCTCTTCCTCCTGCAGCTTTTCCCGTGTGTTTATGGCACTGGTTCTCACCGGGGGGTGATTCTGCTCCGCGGGGGACATTTGACAATATCTGAAAATATTTGGGATTGTCACAACTGCGGGGGAGGGAGGCGTTACTGGGCCTCAGCAGTGCTGAGGTTGAGAAACCCTGTTCTAGGGTTTACATCGAAGAGAGCTCCTTCTTCCCCCTTGTAAGAGCGTGTAAGCTTGAGTCTCAGCAATTGTGTGGTAAAAAATGTATCCAAACATAGAAAAATATCCTGTTTTAAATTCAAGCCGAAAAAATTATCCTGTTTTAAATTCAAGCCGACTTTCGGTATACAACATGCAATATATATGAATACATACTTTCTTCCAAGTGTAAATGACTCTTTTTCCATAAATGTCCTGAGTAAATAATAGTCAATTGAGGAAAACCTTCGTTTGAACATTTCTGTACATCTAGAAATTAATTACTAGTACCTCAATTTAGCTGTCAAGCAAATCCCACTTCATTCCAGATATTTTTGGATGAACAAATAAACAAATAGGCAAAGGTGTCCAGGTCTGATTGGGGCCCTCACCCCAACCCCCTAATGGGCACTAGGGCTTTAAAATGTGGCAGTTACAATGGTCTGGGATATGAGGCCATTTAGGGTGCGATTGTTGTATTGTGACAATATCCTTTAGTGTTTCAGTAACTAAACCCTCTTAATGACATCCTAGGGAGACCAGCTTAATATTGAATTCTAGCCTCAATGTCTTGGGTCAGTGCCAAGAAAAATAACCCGCTCCCCAGAATCATTGAGAATTGATGGAGGTCGTCAGGCTAGTGAGTCAACTATGGTTGAATTATAGGTGTGGGATAGTGTATATGAGGCTCTTTCTGATGAAAGGCCCTATTTGGCTAGGATGTCTGAAATAACGGAGCTGGCAAAGCTGGGAGGACAGTGAAGACTCAGCACGAAGCCTTTTAAGGCCTCTGTGTCTAACGGTAGGTTCTGTGCATTTTTGAAGATGCAAGGTACTTGAAAATAAACTGGGAATTCAACAAAAGAGGGGACCCAAGATGGCATGCTCAAGATTTGAGAGGATGAAGAGAAAATAAGCCTGTTGGCATTTCAAATCCAGGACAAAAGATAGAGTTATACGGGAGGAGCCCCAAAGCCAAAATTTAGCAGAAGGGGATAGGTGAGGTCAGGGAACCACCCCGACCAGGGGCTAGAGGACCTGTGGTTGACATGGTCGTTCCTCAGCCATATTCTGTGACCCGATCACAAAGCTGGCGGTCAAGATTTGATTGGTTTGAAGACTCAAGGCTAGAGTAGCCCACCGAGAATTGAGGCTGAGTACTGTGCTAATATTTTTTAAGAGTCTGATTACTGTTAACTTGTGCCAAGCTTAATTAATACTGCATTGCTAACCTAACTTGACTAGGGGACAAGAGGATTTACGGTATGAAGTGGCTGCGCTTGAAACAGACGGCATCAGACGCTCTGTCAGTGGATTTTAACTGCTGCGCCACAAAGCCACGAGATTCAGCAGAGACCACCAGCAGAAGAAAAGAGAGAAGGGCCAAGCGGTGGGTATCTGAGGTCCTCACCCTCACTCCATCCAGGAAAAGCTCCACTCCATCTGTTTTAAATAGTGAAGCCCCTGTCCAACTTCTCATTGTAAAAAAGTCAGATTCTGTTACTGAAAATTTTTGAAAAACAATGTGCTTGGGGCGCCTGGGTGACTCAGTCATTAAGCGTCTGCCTTCGGCTCGGGTCCGTGATCCCAGGGTCCTGGGATCGAGCCCCACATCGGGCTCCCTGCTCGGCGGGAGGCTTGCTTCTCCCTCTCCCACTCCCCTTGCTTGTGTTCCCTCTCTTGCTGTGTCTCTCTCTGTCAAATAAATAAAAATAAAAAATCTTTAAAAAGAAAAAAGAAAAACAATGTGCCAAGAGGCAGGGGTCCCTGGTCTTAGTGCGAAAGATAGACCTATTTCTAAGAATGTCATCGGTGTGAATTGCTGTCACTTCGACTAAAGAACACAGTTCCAATAGGGACGTTAATTTAGACAATTGGATTGACCATACATATCAAGGGTTTTTGGTTTTCTGTTGGTTTTGTTTTTTTGTTTTGTTTTGTTTTGGGGGGTTTTTGTTTGTTTGTTTTTGGTCCACTAAATGGGAGAAGAGAGAGAAGACCTTCTTCAAGTTTCTATAATATTAATCTCATGACTTTACATTATAGGCCCTCTCCTTCTCTGACACTAAAAGCAGAAAGACTGGGTTACTGTGGGACTGTCCAACTGAAGTCACTGAAATGACAGGGAAACTTGGCTTGTGTGCCTTTGCTCATGGGTAATGCCCAGGAGGGGATTTGTTGGCACCATCAACCAGCGTCCAAAGGCCACGATGTTCTGTGGACCTGCGCATCCGTGCCCCTCCTCTTCACCACCATTGGCCAACTCCGTGCCCCCCAAGCCCAAAGCCATTCAGATTCTGTTTGGGTGATAGTTAACACGTCTAACCACTTCACCGAAATACCAACAAGAGGAAACCACCAGTGAGAGAGAAAGTTAGCTTTATTACAAGCTCTGGCCACCTCACACCTTGTGTTTGTTCACTGAGTTTGCCAGAAAGTTCCCTTCAGACAGCCTAATTTACAACTCTCCTGGAGCTGCCAAATCATCACCCAGCAGACTTCTCCTGTTACTCCTGCTCTGCTACGTGGCTCTGGCCTCCTTATGGAGCCTTAAACAAAAGCACTCAGACCAAGACATCAGGCACAAATAATCCACCTGTCACTGATGGCCATACTTGGCAATTGGCAACAATAATGTGGGCGGCCAAGTAATGACAGCAGGGAAGTTGGAGGAAGAAATTTTTGAGTTTCAATCTAAATGCTTGGCATGCTGTCTCGCTAGAAGACTGAGCTTCTCACTGTGAGAATAGAAGACTGTAAAAAGTGTGTAGATTAAGGGCTCCAAGGTGCCTATCAAGGGTCTCATCGTTGTCAAAAAAAAATGTTTTATTTAGTAGGCATTCACAGTCCCTTGCCCTCAGGTGGCTCCTGGATCTCTCCCTGAGGGATATGCAAACAGAGGAGGAGTCATAAAAACCAACAAGCCACCAGCATCAGGACCAAACCCAGGACCAAACCCGTGGATCTCCTTGCCAACAGTCCTTCTGCGGCGACCACCTCCCAGTGCTGGAATTGGGGCTGGTCTTTATTTACTTCCTGCTGGCTTTCTGGATTTTCTAAATTTTCTGCTATAAACACATATGCCCCTTATAACCAGAAAAACACAAATGTGGATAGAAAAAGGTTGTGGAATCAGGTTCCAAATGCAAGTCTGTCTGATGACAAATCCAGCGTCCTTCCTACTACTCTTCACTACTGGCTCTCACCCATGTCCACCTTTGACACCTTTATGCATTTTATTTTTATTTAAGAAACAGGTGAAGACAGTTGAATGCGTGCCAGGTGCCTTTCTAAGCATCTTCGATGCATTAACCTGCTTGAGCCTCACATCACACTGTGATGTGGGTACGGTTCATATTCTCATTCTGCAGAGGAGAAAGCGAAGGTACGTAAAGCTTAGGGGAACTTGCCCAAGGCGGCACTGCTGTGAGCAGCAAAACTGGATTTTTCTTTAGGCAGCCCAGCTCTGGAGGCCGTGCCCGTCATTGCTCTGCTAAGCCACCTCAACCTTCTCCTACTTCAGATAGAAGTGCATATTCTTTTCCAACCCGGCCAGGCCCCCATCACCTATGTTAGTGTCTGAGCAGGACAGTCAGGCCAAAGGAGCATCTTTATTAAGAGAATGGCACAGCTGGATTGCTAACCTCATCAGCTTTTGCCTCGAAGCCTCAGATGAGATCAACTCCAGTCCCTGTCCACGATGGTGAGGAAGAAAAGATGTGAAAAGATCCCACTCCCTTTCAAAAATAACAACAGAATCTTTTTTCTCACTTCATCTAGCAGAGATTTAAATTAAGGTCCCTGAAAATGTTTTTGCCTCCGTGATTTGTCCCTGGTTTTCTCTGTGTCTTAGATTTTACCTTCTCGGCCAACCACTCCCCCATCACACACCTGCTGTCGACATCTCTCTCTGTAAAGAGAGTGGTCCACACCGGGCCAGACTGTTGACCTCCCTGGACCCCAGATCTTCATCTGTAAGCTACACCGTGTCCATTACATCCTTTTTTCCTCAGTGACCCTGGACAGCGGGTGTAATAGGTACGCTATCCTCAATTTCCAAGTGAGAGCACTGAGATGGTTCTCTGTAGCAGAGAGGAAAACCCGGATCTATTGGTTAGAATCCACGGCTCCATCCCCTTTGCCCCCAAAATGTCTAAGGGCCCTTTCAAGCTCACGGTCCGTGCTTATGCTCCTGCCTCCTGGGGCCCTGTCCCCATCAGGATGTGCTCTCTGTTGGAGTTAGCTGCTGCAGCATCCCAGCCCCCAGAGACTTTTGGGAGGCTTGTTTGGTACCTGCAGAATGCAGGGATGAAGTGCTCCCTTTGATCTTCACCCCTATGGGTCTGGAACATCAGAGCCAGCCACTGAGAGCACGAAATTTGGTCTGGGTTTTCTGTGGGCCGCATCTGGCTGGCCTTTCCCCAGCCTGTACCTTCCCTCCACAGCTGGTCGCCAGGAGGCTGCAGGCCTGCCTGCCGGGGCAGGCATGTGGGCAGTGGGCGGTGGGGGAGCCGAAGGATTTTCTGGATCCTTCATCGGCTCGCCCTCTGGCTTTCATTTGTCTCTTTATGTCCATCTGACATGTTATTTACATGCACTTTGTGCCATGGGCCTTTAACCTTCCTTCCAGAAGGTCCTTGCCTGAAAAACAAAGTCGCTAGCTGAAGAGGGAAAAAACTGACATGATTCAAAATGCATGGAGGGGCGCCTGGGTGGCTCAGTCGTTTAAGTGTCTGCCTTAGGCTCAGGCCATGATCCCAGGGTCCTGGGATCAAACCCCGCATCGGGCTCCCTGCTCAGCAGGGAGCCTGCTTCTCCCTCTGCCTCTGCCCCTTCCCCTGTTTTACTCTCTCTCTCTCTCTGACAAATAAATAAATAAATAAAATCTTTATTTAAAAAAAATGCCTGGAAACCAGGTAAGCACAAAGGCTGAAAACTCACACACAGCTTGGGACCAAAATGTGCGCCCTGAGTACGGTAAAGATCCATCCTTCTTGAAACAGTCCTGGTTGACACCTGCTCTCCCGTCGTAATTTTTAAGGGCAGCCTCTTTCATTGTCAAACGTTTCCTAGTTTGGACAATAAATTATATGTGTCTCTTACCTATGATGCGAGATCCAAGGCCCCCAAGCTGACAGGCACACCAAAGCCCTACAGGCTGGGCAGCCCCTCCAGGGCTCGGAATCCCCTTCTAAACTTCGGGACAGGATTTAAGCTCTACGAAGCAGCCCTTTCAAGCCCACAGCTTCACAGACTTTCGAGGTCGCTCCCTATGGGTCTGCTTTGTCTCATGGGAAGACCTCAGCAGTGTGAACGGAGAGAACACTGCTGGACCCGCTTGGTCACAGGTGAGGCAGAGACACCTCACAGAGGGGAGGGGGAAGCAGAATGTTTGAGTGCCCAGCGTGTGCCCAGCACTCTGCTAACATGTCTTCCCTCCGCTACCTCCACATGGGCAGAGATGTGGAGAAACAGGAATCACCCCCCCTCTTACCAGTGAGAAAGCCAGGAAGGTCAAATGAACGGCTCAGGATCCCAAGAACTCGCTTCAGCAGGGCTGGGATGCAAACTCCCGCTCTCTCTGAAGAGAGAGAAGCCCACAGTACTGTTCCTGTTGGGCCTGGGCCTTCCCGCTCGCATGCCTGCCTCACTGCCTTTCTCCCCTGCTCTTCCAGGGGGACCGCCCTCACCCGACCTGCCGTGCGGCAATTCCAGAAGGACACAGGCTTCAGTCAGTGAGGGGCTGAAGAAACGGCCCCAAGCCACCTCCAACTAACAAATAAGTATCTGCTTTCTTCTCCATCCAGATCTGACGTGCGATGGTCCTGAATTGTGGACACGATTCTTCCATAGTCCGAGGGTCCTGTTGCCTCGTGAGGAAAAGGCAGGGGTTGAGAGAAAGGAGGGAACGTGGAGCTGCTCCGGTGTCCCTGGACTGTCACCACTGAGGCCCCATGTCCTGCCGAGATATTGCTTCAGAGCGGTGTCTTCTGGAAAGTACCGGAGGGATTCTCAGGCACAAGCTCTTGTGCCAAGTCCCAAAAGGGCCAGGGAGGGTGACAAAGCCTCTGTCGCGCCCTGGGTCCCGGGAGGTGCGTCCAGGCGGTGGCAGGTGTGAGGGAGTTGAGCAGCGGGGAGCTGCCCCAGAGCAGGGGAGCGGGGGACAGAGGGGCCTGCAAGGGTCCCAGCTGCAGCCACAGGCCGGGGTGAAGAAGACCAACATCACCCCTTTCATTAAGTCTGAGGAAACAGGAGAGTCAGGAGTGAAGCAAAACTCAACTTTAAATTCAAATGTGGGTCTCTTGGGGGATGCTGTGGCTTGAGACAAGGCTAGGTAAGAAGAGTGGGTCAGCTTTGGTTGTTGTTGTTGTTGTTGTTTTCCAAAAGCAAGCAAGTAACAGTAGAGTTGGCACAAAAAACCAGCAAAGGTGGTGAGAGACACGTCGAAGAAGTGATGCTTTTGAACCACTGAGGTAATGAGAGTGAAAATAAAAATGCATGTGGTCTGTAGAGAAAGAAGAGGTTCTAGTCACCGCTTGGTAACCTTTGCTCTCTCATGCACCCGAAGAATGCCGCATGCAGCAACTGTCTTATGAACCACACTGCTCTGAGCACACTCGTCTGGGCGCCCCGGTGGTCATCACTCAGAAGGCTCCGAGCGTGTGATGAGGCCGCAGGGAGCCTGGCCAAGCCTGAGACCCAGAGCCTGATCTAAAGACAAGATCAGTTAGGGGGAAAGAAAAGACGAGCATGCAAATCCCTGTAAAATGGGGTAAGCCCTAAGACGAGATACAAAGTCCCCATAGACGGTGCTCAAAAGATGGATAAGTCATGCCTGCTGGGGGAGGTCAAGAGACACTTCATGGAGATTGGAGATGGCTTTTGAGATAAGCCCAGGAGAGTCCGGTAGAATTTCAGTGACCAAAAGGCAGGGATGGGGGCGGGGGGCACGGGAGACATTCCAGAGAAGGAGAAACTCTCGAGCAGTGGCACGGAGAGCAGGAAGCAGGATGAGGGTAGAAAGTCCCTTCTCTGTAGCTGAGAAGTGGAATGGAAGTCAGGCAGAGGATTAGGCTCGGCCTCCAAGAGAGACTAAGGACATTCTACTTCCTGTAGTGGGAATGGGGGGTGGGGGGCGGCAGGCGCTGGGCAGTTTCAAACACGATCCGATTGGCACTGGAGGAAACCGAGCCTGGAAACGCGCTTGGAGGAGAGGGTCTTGTCGCCCCAGCCCTGGTTACTATGATTGCCTAGGAGCAGTGTAATAAGAGTGTGGATTTGAGGGATCAGAATGATGGCTTTACAGAGAGACTCTCTAGGACCTGGGAAGTGATAAAGGGGAGACAGGAATGGAGACGATCCAAGGACCCCCTGGATAACTAGACCCCTCCTGTTCTTCTGATATGTAGTAGTGATACATTAATTATCTTATCTTATATTATATTATATATTGCATATTATAATACAACTATATTCTATATTATTTAATTATATTATAATTAGTATTATCATATATATTTATTATATATGAGTATGTAATATATGTTATATATTATATTGTATTAATATATTATATAACTACATTTTATATGTGCATTGTTTATGTATAATCTATAAAACAAGTTATATAGTATACTATATATATTATATACAATGAACCATTGCCATTTGGCCTATTGCATCTTGATTTTTTGCTCTGCATAGATTTGCATGTGTAAATCTGCAGAGAGCAGGTCACCCATTTTCCCTTCCAAAATATGGATCATCCTCTTTGTCTTCTGTTCTTTTCACTTCCCTTGCTCTTTTCTCCTGACCTTCTTCCTCTGATGTGGCTAAAGGCTAGTGTGGGCCCCTGAGGCATTTCTATTTATATTCCATCACTTCTAAATATTTGACTTGGCCAAGGACATCAGCGTGTGTGTGTGTGTGTGTGTGTGTGTGTACACAAAGATACAAATATATAAAGATATATATATCTATATAAAATATCTCTTGTAAAAATATATAAATAAAAGGGCAGCTGGGTGGCTCAGTCGGTTAAGCATCCGACTCTTGATTTCAGCTCAGGTCATGATCTCAGGGTCGTGAGATTGAGCCCCACGTCAGGCTCTGAGCTGAGCATGGAGCCTGCCTGGGACTCTCTCTCCCTCTGCCCTGTGCCCTCGCCCTGCTCGCATGCTCTCTCTCTCTAAATAAATACATAAATACAATATCTATAAAAGTATAAATTATATATGAGTACATGAATTACCTATTTATATATTTTTAATATACATATTTTAAACAAACTTTGCAGGTGTGATTCAAAGTCCAGACCTTGAGAAGGGAAGATTATCCTGGATCTTTCAGGTGGGCCCAACCCAGTCACATGAGTCCTTAGAAGTAGAGATACACTTTTTCTTTCAAGCTGGGCTCAGAGAGAAAGAGAGAGAGAGAGACTGAGGACGGAGGTCATAGGATGTGATGTTGCTGGCTTTGGAGATGGAGAAGAGAGATGCAAGCCAAAGAATGTGGGCAGCCTCTGAACTAAAAAAGGCCAGGGAACAATTTCTCCCTGAGAGCTTCCAGAAGGATCATAGCCAGAAGACACGCGAAGGCTACATTGCCTGCCTCACCTACCTCATCCGCTTACTAGCTGTATGGCTAATGGCCTGCGAAAGTCCCTCCAACTCTCTGAGTCTCCTTGGCCTCCACCACAATGGGGGCGATGCCTTGTCATGGAGTAAGGAGGCTCACTGGGGTTTCAGATCCATGATCTCTAGCTCCTCACGCTCGGGCCAGTCAGTAGGAAGTGACAGTGCTTCTGCAAAAGGAGCTAATTCAACATTACTGTATCAGACCATGTCCCTTTTCTGCTCAGAACCTTCCAGAGGCTCCCCTTCTTACTCACAGAAAACCGAAAGACTTCCCTGTTCTCAAGGCCCTCCTGACACCATCTAACCCCATTTCCTCTATGACTGCATGTCGTTCTACTCTTCCCCTTGCTGACTCTGCTCCCGTCACTCTGGCCGGGGCACACCAGGTGGCTTAGGGCCTCAGGGCATTTGCATGTGCTATTTGCTCTGTCTGGACTGCTCTGGCTTCATATCCATGTGGCTTTCTCCCACAATTCAAATATTACCTTCTTTTTGAGACTTCCCTCATAACCTAACTTACAGTTGCAGGACCCCCAACCAAACGCTCCTCACGCCCTCCTCCAGGCTTCTCCATAGTAATTCGGCCTCCTAACATAACACCTATTTCATTCGTTTTGTTTCCTTGGTTTCCTCCATTAGAATGTAAGCTCTAGGAAGGCTCTTCATGGAGGACACCATAGGTAATTGAGAAGTATGTTTGAATGAATAAATCAGCGGGTACACAACTCTATAATCAGGAAATAAGTATCTATAATCAGTGTCTCCACTAAAGACCCATCCTTCCAGTTACAAATGGAAAACGAAGCCAAAAGAATGGGTAACTGCCCTGTCAATGCACAAGAAAGAACAGCTAGGAGCCAATCCTTGACTGATCTCGCTGAGCCCCACCGGCCCAGAAGAGGGGTGGAAACATGCTCAAGGGTCTCAAGACCCAGCCCTTGTGTCCTGGACAGAGAGAGCAGGCCTTCCGATCTCCCGGCCTTCCTGGTTTCAGCCAGCCTCTAAAAACCGTAAGAACAGTCTGTCTCAGTGTTTCATTACTTCCGATTCCAGGCCCAGGAAAGAGCAGGAAGTGTGGGGGCATGTGAAGAGGGAGAGAACAGAAGACGTAAACTCACTACATGCGAAGGCTGAAAGACTTCCTCTGCAGCCAGTCACAGCACATGGGTCTCCATGTGCCTTCACCACGAGCAGAAGACCAACACCAAAATACAAGCTTTGATACTCATTCATCCAACACAGATGGACTCGGGGACAACTGGGTGCCCAGCAGAAGACAGATATGGTCCGTGCCTGAGTGAGCTATAACACTCCACGGCGGTGCATGGTTAGAGAGACAAACTCAGTTCACGTCCCACCTACCCAATATCCATGCTGACTGGGCAGAATTTCCAAGAAGCTCCCAAGACGTGTCGTAGACTCTGAGGACTTGTGTGCTGGGTTTAAGGCAAGCTTTTGAATCAAGCTAATGGAGACTCTAGTCTTGGTGGTGCCATACTTATTAGACCAGCATACACCTCCTAAAGGAAGGACTGTGTTCACTTCACTTAACGCCATGTCCCCAACAGTGAGCACAGTGCCCCATCCTCTCAACAAATACTCGTTTCCTAAAACAACCAAATCCTCAGAGCCACGGGATTATAATACCCACCTTATCAAGCTGCATGAAGATAACATGAAATCAGGTATCTAAGTTCCTACCCAGTGCCTGGTACTTGACAAGCATTCATTTCCAATGAACCGCCCCATCGGTCGGACTGGTGGTGATATGATGGTGGAGGAGGTCTGGTCAGCTCTGGATGGATTCTGGTCCATCCCTGATTCCCTAATGTTTTGTTCAATCTGGAATTTTGGACTACGCTGGGGCTTGATGAGTCGGCTATCAGCGCAATCCATTTATCTTAGCAAAGTCCTGTTCGACTTGAGCCAAAGCTCTGGAAAGGGGAAGAATGTGTTTCTGTATCCCAGCCTCCGGGGTGCATGGCAGCAGAACTGAAACAGCATGACTCCACACAGCCCATGTCGTCCCATTACATGTGGCCGAGGTCCCTCCCTCTCTGTGGCCGGGTATGGTGGCGGGCGCCAGGTTCCACTGTACCTGATAAATGGATTTGTCAGAGCAAAGGTGGATGATTGGAACATTTCCCCAGCCTTTTCTCTATTAGGTTTCCAAAGCTGGAAGGAGAAAATTGCTCAATGTCCTTTCCCTAACTGTTGATCCTCATGTGAGCCCCAGCTGAGCTCCCCTTGAAGTTCACATGCCCACTTTCTCAGCAAGTCCAAGGGCCCCCTCCTGGGGGTGAAATAAAGACCATGAAGGCCTTTCTAGAAGCGATATACTCTAGGATCCCTGTAAAGCTTTGGAGGTTCAGCTCCAAATCTACTTGGTGAAGAGGTGTGGGTCTCACACCTACAGGATGAACCATACTTTTTTGGAACACTGTGCTCTAATACTTCTCACTGTGGTAATAATGTAAAGGAGGTCTCTTCCAGAAATAAAAGCAAAGAGCCTTGCTCAGGGCCAAAGATGTTTGCGAGAGAGGGGTCTGTGAGAATAAGATATGAATAAGATAGGCAGCCTTGTGTGCAATAATCATTTCAGAAGTGCTTGCTGATATAAGCGGGTTTTCTTCGGCAATCATGGTAGAAATGGGGAATGTCTCTCAAAGAAACAGAAAATGCGATGACTCAAATAATTTCAAGTAGTTGTCACAATCACTGGGTTTGGGCATATGTCCTACCTTTTTCTTATTTTAGACACTTAGCTTCCAATTAACCACGCTGATCAATGGCAGCAATTTGGTAATGAGTAGTGGGATCTTTTGATTTTTGTTTTGTTTTGTTTTGCTTTGCTTTTTTTAGGACATGTGGTGGAGAAGACTCCTGGATGCTTCAGGAACAGCTCAAAGTACTGGTGTAAAACCTTCCCACAAGGCAGGCAGCATCCTTCACGCATCTGTCCTCTTCCTGAGGACCTCCTGTGTGTTACTCCGGGTTTGGGAATACGGCGGTGAATGAGGAAAGGATCCCTCGCCCCGAGGAGCTGGGGGACTGGAAGAGGGATCTACGTAAGCAGATACATGCAACAAAATACAATAAGCCTGGTAAACAAAGCATGTGAAAAGTGTGAGGCCGGGAGAGTGTGGGCCCCGTTCCTGGAGGGTGACATTCGGACATCATCTTAAAGGACAACTAAGAACCTACCAGAGAAATGAAGGAACAGCAGGACAGATCCACAGGTCTGGTTCATCTGGGACTTTGTTTAATTAAGAAAAGCTGCCTGAGGGGCGCCTGAGTGGTTCAGTCAGTTAAGCGTCTGTCTTCGGCTCAGGTCATGATCCGGGGTCCTGGGATCAGGTCCCACATTGGGCTCCTTGCTCAGTGGGGAGCCCACTTCTCTCTCTCCCTTTGCCTGCCACTCCCCCTGCTCTCTCTCTCTCCCTCAAATAAATAAATAAGATCTTTTTTTTAAAAAGATCTTATTTATTTATTTGACGGAGAGAGACACAGCAAAAGAGGGAACACAAGCAGGGGGAGTGGGAGAGGGAGAAGCAGGCTTCCTGCTGAGCAGGGAGCCCGATGCGGGGCTCGATCCCAGGACCCTGGGATCATGACCTGAGCCAAAGGCAGACGCTTAATGACTGAGCCACCCAGGTGCCCCTAAATAAATAAAATCTTAAAAAAAAAAAGAAGAAAGAAAAGTTGCTTAAACCCCAAAGGAGGATCCACAGTTGCCTTCAAAATGATACAGTGATACACCTCATTCTGAGGTCTTTATACACTACTTCTAGAGGAAGAGATAATTTTTCTCAGTTGCCTCTTAGGTAAGCCTTCCAGTCAGCAAAATCTGAGGCCATCGGTGCTAGGATTGGACTAGAAGAAAGGGCGGTGTGAACACGGCAAGAGCCTTGATGTATGCAAGGTGACTTCACCTCCCGCCCCCCACCTTAGACTTGAAATTGAGAAACCCAGAGATGGCTACAGCCCCAGGCCACTGTGTGCAGAAATGGGAAATGTCACTCACCGGGTCCTTCCTCATGTGTAACCAGAATCATCAGCCTATAGATTTGGGAACTAAGTGGCTTGACCATTTTGCACGTAAGCCGTATGCATTGGTCCAAAGGAGACCAGTGAGCAACAATTCAATTTAGAGTTCACTGAACCCTCTGGTTTGGGAAGGAAATTGCTGGTAATCAATTGCAGCAAGCACACAGGCTCAGGGCCAGGAAGAGAAAAATCACTTTAATGGGCAAAGCAGATGTTGCTAAATTCATTGCAAAAGTGAGGTGGGCATCGAGCCAGGCCTTGCATGAGAGATGCTGATCTGTTCTTCTGAATGAAGAAAACAGAGACCCTTCAAAAGGGGGGGGGGTCCTACAAGAGAAGCCATTAGATTGAATAAAAGAAAATGCACCGGGGTGTTCAGGTCTCCTGTACCATTACAGGACTTCAAGTTGTTAACATCTCGTAAGGACTTTAAGCAAATCCAGAATACCAGCTAAAAACTGTCTGGGGAGTCTTTACTCTGTTCCAAGGAGACCACGTGGTATAGGGGGAGGACCGGCATTTCAGCATCAGACCTGTTTCTTCCATCAGTGAGCTGGCTCCACCATCAAGAGGTTGTATGGCACTGGGCAACTCTCTTCATCTCCCTCGGTCTCAGTTTTATCAGCGGTGAAATGCGCCTAATCTCACTGACCCTTCAGAGCAGGTGTGAGGATTAACAAGAATGTCTCTAAAGTACAGTGAAGAAGCTCCCTCAAGCAATGGCGTGTTTTCAGAGCCCTGATGAGACCAGAGCCATGAGGATGTAGGAGAGTGGGCTCCCGGTGGATTGGCGAGGTGGGGGGAGGCCGAGTTTCAGGTCCGGAATCAGCTCGTTTAGCCACTTCCTCTCGATAATGGATGGCATCACAGGCCCTATGTTCTTTTGTATGTTTAGGTGGATAAAATATCTCTCCGGCATAAGAGAGTTTAGAGAGGGCAGCACAAGGCCCCGGGATGGTCACCAAGTGTATTAAGAATGTTTATATGAAGCAGCTTCAAAATGCAAGCCCACTACAGAAAGAGTTGATTCCAATTTTCCAAATCGGAGACGTTCCTTCCTTACCGAGGGCAAACCAGAGCCCCTCCTCGGAGAATCATCACAGCCTTCTCTGGACCCCACCATTTCCACTTACACAGACATTCCCCCAGTTCTTACCACCTGCCCGAAATCTCTCCTGGGATGAGATAGATTTAATGTTAAACGTATTCATGAAAACCTGTAAGGGCAACTTGCTCATTTCTTTGGCTTGTCCTTGCAAATTGTCTGATGTTGGTCTTTACCTGAATCATGTGGGTCTCTCCTAAATGTTTTGTAACTTGCTGCAGTTCAGATATTAATCCTGAACTAGTTAAAATGTCCAAAGAAGGCAGAGAGACCAGAGGACTCCATCATTGTGTGACCTTGAGCCCGTTTCTTACCCTTTGTAAGCCCTGGTCTCCTTGTGTGTGCATTGCAGATAATAATAGTCCCTTCCTCCTCGGGCTTGTGTGAAGCTTTATAAGGTCTATAAATCTAGAAACTACAAAGTGCTTGGTGCTACCATGTTGGCTGAGTAGAAACCATCACTGTCCTAAAGCTTCTTCAGCCAGACTAGCCAACTGCCCTCATGTCCCCTGAGATTTCCAAACCTCAAGTCATTTCCATAAAGCGGGCACTCTTCAGAAAGCCATGTCCCACTCAAAGCATGTTTGTAAGTTGCCATCAGCTTTAGAATGTTCCTGATAAGCCGGCAAAGCTGCCGAGGGACTTTGGCAGTGCATTTCTCGGGGCTGGTGGGAGGAGGATGTTTACCAGAGCACAAAGGCCAGGTCCCGAGCAGAGAACATTTTGGCCCAGAGAGAGCCCGGAGAAGGCATTTTTGCCAAGCGCAGTCTCCGTTCTCAGGTCCTGAAGTCAGCGTTAGAAACTAAACAAACCTTCCCGGGTTCACATGTGTTTACTTTTGGCAAAATGCAACTTCCTGTTTGAAAGGAAAGGGGCAGTAAAGCCTTCTATAGCCTTCTCGGACATAAAGTCTCTCCTCAAAACAATTGATAGGCTCAGCATAAATGAATCAAACATACACAATGAGAATCTCCCTTCCCCTCCAAATGTTCACGTTTTAATAGGGAACACACTCGACAAAACCAAAACAAATATTTTTTCAACTGTTGGCCCATGAGAATTGTTTAGGCCATTTCTTCTTCTGAGAGCAAGAAAAACAGACATCAGGAGGGAGCCAAGTTACATGTGCTGTGTCAGAGAAATCACTTCTACACACTTGGGGGGTTTAGATTTCTGTGACACAGAAAGTCACAAAGTTTAAGTTCCCACAGCCACTCTGACCACATTCCCCAGCATGAATACAGAACAACTGGGTCTTTCATTATATGACCACGTCCCCAGCCACACACCGCACGGTCCCAGATTCCCCTGGATGGTCCCATGCCCTGCGCTCAGGGTTTGCAAACAGACTGACAGCCCCTCACAAATCCACCGTCACCTTTTACAAGGACCCGAACTTCTGTGTTTGTGGGTGGGGAAGGGGGCACTTTCTGTGATTTTTGTAGCAACTAGCAAAGTTAGCCTAGACTTTGAGCTTATTTCTAATCCAAGGGCTCTTGACATACCTTGGATCTTTAAGTCATGAAGTATTAAGTTTGTAAAGGATCTTAAAAATCATCTGGTCAACCCCTCGCTGAACTATTGCACTTACCCTCACATTCTCTAACACAGCACCATGAACAGAATAAGGGCTCGGGAACGAGCAAGTTAAAGAGCTGTTCTAAGTCTACAAAATCAGGAACAGCGCACTGCAGCCCTGACTCCGGGTTCTGCCCGCTCCCCACAGTCCGACCTCTTGTGTAAGCTCCTTGAGGTTGCAGAGGAAGCGACTTACAGTTCTTCTTGACCATCCTGTCCTAAGCACTGAACTTTGCAAGCACTCAATAAAAAAATTTTGAATGTGTAAAGGAAGTAATGAATGATGACGTAGATGAAAGCGGTTACATGGATGAGCTAACTATGGAGGGTCCCCCCTGGCTTATAATGATTCGATTTAGGGTTTTTCGACTTTATGATGGCAATATGCATTCAGTAAACATCACCCTTTGAATTTTGAATTTTAATCTGTTCCAGAGCTAGTGAGACAATATGCCGTACAATCCTCTCCCGGGATGGGGGACGGCAGCCTCCAGGTGGCCCCCCCATCACGAGGGTCAGCAGCCTGCACACTTCCCACCACTCTGCCCCCACACAGCCGTCTTGTTTGTCACCTCGGCACAGTGCTCAGTAGATTACCTGGGAGAGTCAGCCCTGTGTTATTCGATAGACTGTACTAGATGCCCTAGCCCACCTGCAGGC
>NC_138374.1:70587061-70649224 GCF_054177405.1 Leptonychotes weddellii
AGCCTGCACACTTCCCACCACTCTGCCCCCACACAGCCGTCTTGTTTGTCACCTCGGCACAGTGCTCAGTAGATTACCTGGGAGAGTCAGCCCTGTGTTATTCGATAGACTGTACTAGATGCCCTAGCCCACCTGCAGGCTCCCGCGCGTGTTCTGCGCACAGTGAAGGTTGGCTTAGCTGAGCTGGGAGGTTCAGTGCCGGGTGCGTTAAATGCATGTTCAATTTATAATATTTTCTATTTACAATGGGTTTATCAGGACGTCACCCCCTCGTGAGTCAACAAAGATCTATAAATACCATTATTTTATCTTATTTTATTTTATTTCTTTTTTTTTAAAGATTTTATTTATTTATTTGTGAGAGAGAGAGTGTGTGCGGCAGGCAGAGGGAGAAGCAGTCTCCCCACTGAGCAAGCAGCCTGATGCAGGACTCAATCCCAGGCCCTGGGATCATGACCTGAGCCGAAGGCAGACTCTTAACTGACTGAGCCACCCAGGCGCCCCTATTTTATTTCATCTTAAGTAAGCTTTATGACCAACATGGGGCTTGAGCTCTCAACCCCGAGATCAAGAGCCGCATGTTCTTCTGACTGAGCCAGCAAGGCGTCCCTGTAAATATCATTCTTGAGAGATTTCAATATTACCCTGCCTGAAAAGGAAAATTCTTTCCTTCTGTAGGACACTGGATTTAAGGAGAAGTGGATATGTGCATATTCCATACACTCCTTTGACCCTTCCCTTTCAGTGTCTAACTGGACAATTATAAAATGAGAGAAGCAGTTAGGACAGGAGATATCAACCCCCCTCCACCATGCTGCCAGTTCTCTTCCTGCAAACCAAGGCTACCCAAGTCCATCACTGACTTACTTACACCTTTAATGAAAATGGCTTTAACCTACCTACCTGTTTCATCTGCAGCCTCCCTACCAAGGGAACCTCTCCTAGTTTTTGGACTCAGTGAGATCTTTCATTACATCATGCTCATGGGCACATGCTGTGGGCTCTGTGTGAAAAATGGTAAGCTATAACTGTGATTACCATGACCACCGCCATAACCACAACCACCAACCCCCACCACCATTTCCCATCAAAACCAACATCACCACCACCAGCAGCACGGTCCCTCCACAACCTCCACCACCCAGGGACTGCCACCTCACCACTACCCCTTTAAACTTGAAAAAAAAAAAAAAACTTCTTCCTCTCCTAAGAGCCAGCTCAAATGGAACTCCCTAAATCCCTCCAGAATCTGGAGCCAAGCCCCTCTCTGAGCTCCAGCGGTTGCTTGTTCTCAAAGATGTAACTACATCTAGCACATTGCATTTTAGTTTATTCTATTGCATATCCTTTCTAGCAGCTCATATCCTCTGCTGGACCTTGAATCCCTGACTGAGAGGAAATATTTAGGGAGAGTCTGAACACAGATCGCAGAGCAATAAGGGTCAAGAGGAAGGAAATGTATCAGGACTGGTGGCCCAGAGAGCAGAGTGGGGGGTGTATCTGCCCAAGAAAAACCAGAGGGTTTCAAGAGTTACTGACCTCACCCCTCAGCAAAGCCTTGCTATGACTGCTTTTATAGCCTGCCTCTTCCATCTGTCTGGGTTTCTCACTTTCATTCAATTATTCATTGAACAAAATCATAAAGTTCCTGTTCAGGAGTGCCTGGCTGCCTCAGTTGGTGGAGCGTGACTCCTGATCTCAGGTCTGTGGGTTTGAGCCCCACATTGGGTGTAGAGATTATTTAAAAATTAAAAATAAACAGGGGCGCCTGGGGGATCAGTCGGTTAAGCATCTGCCTTCAGCTCAGATCATGATCTCAAAGTCCTGGATTGGAGCCCCATGGCTCCCTTCTCAGCAGGGAATCTGTGTCTCCTTCTCCCTCAGCCCCTCCCTCCCATTTGTGCTCTCTCTCTCAAATATATAAATAAAATCCTTTAAAAAATTAAAAACAAATAAAATAAAATAAAAATAAAGCACCTGTTCAGCACCAAGATGGCAGACATGTTGGGGGAGATAAACAATTAGACCACTCTCATACAGGATTAGAACAGGGTGGGGGTGGGGGTGGGATGGTATGGGCAGCCTCCGAAAGGAAGTGAGGTTTAGATTGATATCTGATGGCTGAGTAAGGGCTAGCCAGGTAAGGACAGAAGAGAAGAGTTCATGATGTGGAAACAGATCTTTTTGTTTTTTGAACACACTAAGCTTATTACCATCCAGGCCCCTGAAATTTCCATCCCCACCGCCTGGAATGCTGTGCTTTACATGGATCTTTACATGGATGGCTTCTCTTCACTCAGATGTCATCTGGGATGTCACCTTCACAGAGAGACCTTTCATAACTACCCCACCCGAAGGATCCCCTTTCCAAACACTCTCTAGCATGGTGCTTCCCAAACATCAACAGTATCAGAATCATGGGGATTGTGAGGGGGATCTTGTTAATATGCAGACTCTGATTCAGGTGTCTCCTGAGATTCTGCATTTTAACAAGCTCCTTGCCAATGATATGCCAGCGATATGATGCTGCTGACCCAGGCACCATAATCTGGGTAGCTCTAGCTGAAACATATCCTCATGACTGGTCTTACTTCATAGCTCTTAACACCACAAAACCACCTTATTCATTAATTTTTTTCTCTACATTGTCCTCACACACACCATCCCCACTAGGATATGAATTTCATAAAATTAGGTATATGTTTTGTCCTTTGCAACGTTGTATCCCCAGGACTTGGTCTGTAATAATAATTGCATATCGAATATGAATGAATGGATGGATGGATGGAAGGATGGATGAATGAGTGAATGATCAGGAGTTTGATTCCTAGCCCCAGTCTACACCTTTCTCCCATACCCTAGGCCTCTATAGAAAGACATCAGCCCTTCATGACAAAGACCACTGTGGGAAGTCTTAAGAACCGGCCAGTGCCGTGAGTGTGGGTCAGCATAAGCCAGGGTTTCATAGCTCCTGCCTCCTTCCTCCTTAGTTCACCCCAGCAGCCGCCATGAGCTCAGCTCAGCTCTGGGAAGCTCCGTCCTTTCCTGCTCAGCCTCCAGGATAAGCCTTCGGGGCTGCCAGTCCACGCTACCCTCTCCACCGGAACCTTGACCCAAAGGAATTCTTGTGTTCTGTACCATCTTTTCTTGCATCTGTCTGGCTTTTACTAAGCCCCATGAGCAAGAGCCAATGTGTGCTCTTGAGATTATTCTTGAAAAAGCTTCTCTCTGGTCAGATCAGTGTCTCATTCTGCTGCTCCATGAGTCTTTCAGCCTGGCATGGAGCACACATCCCAGTTGCTCATGTTTCCAAACCAGCTTCCTCTTTCTGGACACCATCTTCTTTCTCCCTGACCCCAGGGGGCACAGATCATCATTTCCAAGCAGAGGACCATCCCCTCAAGGTCAAGTTCTGTGCTTGGAATGTGAAATTCCAGAGGACAGACACAATCCTAGTCCCGGGAGACTGAAGGTTGTATCATAGAGGGAAAGTGGCCTGCACGCAGAAAGAGCAATAAGCTCTCAACACAGGCTAGATAAAGCCCCAGTTGGATGGCGCCCAACACCACCCATGAGATGCGCTCAGGAGGTCCACTTTCCTGACACAGTATTGATACATGCCACCCCCCTTTAAATTCTGTTCCTCACCCAGTTTTCCATTTAAATATTTGTGCAGGGAAGCAAAAAAAACCAAAAAACAAAAACAAAACCTAAAATCATCTGATTCTCCTTCCTTGCTTCCCCTTACATCCAATGTGAATCAGAATATAATTGGTGGGAGATAAACAACATGTAACTTGCAGGGATTTAACCAAATAGGCATTTGATTCTATTTTTTCACCAATGAAGACCAAGGGGAGAGGCAGTCCAGGCTGGAGTGGCTGCCCCAGCATGTCAGCTGAGATCCATCTCCTATCTTTTTGTCTCCTGAGTGGGTGACTCTGTCCTCATGCTTGTTGCCCCTTGTCCTCAAGATGGCTGTTCCGTCCACACCAGTGTCTGCCATCCAGGCAGGGAGAAGGAAAGCAGCAAAGGGAAAAAGGTATTTGACAGGTGAATATACCTCCCCTTAAAGAGCTTGTCAAAATTCCCTGTCCGGCAATTCCCTCTTCCACCTTGTTGGCTACAGCTATATCCCAGGGCCACCCTCAGCTGCAAGAGAACCTGGAAAATACAGATTATTTTTTTAGTTAGACACATTGTCACCCCCAAGACACTTATATTATAGATGTTATATAATTTACACTACAGAGCGTTAAATTAGTAAGGAAGAAGGGGAGAATGGATATTGGGAAATCAATCTGCAGTATCTGCCACAAAACCCATCAGCAAGTTATTCTTCCTACCTCCAAAATACATCATAAATTCATCCCTTTCTCTGTCTACATGCCAGCAGCACCATGTTCCTTCTACCAGGTTACTGTAATAGCCTCTTAAGTTAATTCGATTATCCGGTTGCAGGTCCCTGGTTCTTTCTACAGCACGGGCCAGAGGGATCCTTTAAAAGCATGCATCAGATCATGTCATTCTTGTGTTGACATACCCGTTACATGTCACTGCACGGAGAATAAAATCCGAGCACCCATCACAACCCACAACCCCTGTATGATTGCACCCCGAGCTACCTCTCTGCTTTCTTCGCTTTGCACTCTTGGCTCATTCATTCATGCGTTCATTCCCCAAAACGCATTTATTGAGCACCTACTGTGTATAAAGCACTGTTTGAGGCACTGGGGATAAAGTAGTGAACGAATCAGACAAAAGCACCTTCCTTCATGAAGCCCCCACTCTACTGGAGGGAGACAGATAAGAAACAGCGCGTGTAAGTGAGAGTTAGTGTGTTGGACGGTCGCTAGCCACACACACTGCCCCAGCCACACTGAGGGCCTCATCTGCCCAAGAAGCTCTTCCCTCACCATCCCCACAGCCCTCCCCTTACATCCTCAGTATCACCTTAAAGGTTGCTTCTCCAAAGAAGCTTTCTCTGAACACCCGTTCTAAAATAGGACCACCTTGGTATTCTTTGTAGCACTTAGCACATTTTGAAATTGGATGGATGGATAGATAGCATGTGAATTCCTGTGCTCACCTGTTCATGTCGGTCTCTCTCACCGAGAATTTACTTCCGTAATTGCAGAGATGTGTCGACTTTGCTCTTGGTTCCAGCCCCAGGGCTTAGAACAGTCAACGCTTGGCATATGGAAGCACTTAATAAATATTTGTTGATGGATGAGCAAATCAGGGAACGAGTGAAGTGGATGGATATGGGCCTTTGGAAAGCAATGTCAGCAACGGATCAGCAGAGAGAGGGAAAAGGCTTTCGTAAACAGAGGGAACTGTGTGGGCAAAAGCAGAAATCGACTTGGTCTGCCGGGCAATTGGCAATTTGGGACCAGAATCCTTGAGAGGAGGTAAGAGGTGAGGGAAGGCTTACCATGCCGGGCCTCATTTGGGGCAGCATTAAAAATAAACAAATGGAAAGCAAGCACACCTTCACGGACCTGCACCGCAACTCTTTGGAATAACTTGCATGCCCAACCCGAAGTCACTCCAACAAGTCATTGGAAATCAAAAGGCAAGAAAAGTCCACATACTTGGGATTACTCCATGCTTGGCTTACCGATACCCTCTTTCTTCCTACCGATTTAATATATTTTAAAATAAATTTTTATTCGTAAAAGTAATACATATTCATTGTAGAAAATCTGGAAGTCACAGAAAATGAGGTATCCGCCCTGTGAACATGAATACGGGCTTTCACCAAGAGGGGAGCCCCTTTCCTCAGAGGGGGTGGCCACGCCCGTGACTGAGCCCCTGGGACAAGCGCAGGAGGAATGGCTAACTTCAGTTCCAATGAGCTCCTGGCGTGGGACCCTGGAAAGTGGCCTTATCCCTCTACCCTTGGTCCCTTATCAGTCACAGAAGGAATTTTCTGATGAGTCGTTTTCAAAGTGTGTTCCTTAGAGCTTTGTGGAGCTTTCCAGAAAAGGTGTGGGCTCAGCTGTAGCTTTTTATGACTTTATTTTTTATTTATTTATTTATTTTTAGACAAAGCATTTCACCTCCCCCTGCTTCAGTCTTCTCATGCTTAAGATAAGGCTTGAATCACCTACTGTATTGGATGCAGGGAAATGCAATTATTTCACACACATAATAATGCCTAGCACACAACAAGGGACACAGTGGGAGCTTACTTTTCCTGACTCCCTACTGTGTGCCAGGATCTGCGCAGCATCGTCTGGTGTGCATTCCAACATTCAATCCGCTCGTCAGCCTAGGAGATCGGCACTTTTTAATAAGCGTCTATTATTGTCCCCGTTTTGCAGATGGGAAACTAAGGTTTAGAGATCAAGTAATTTCTTTTTTTCAAGTTCGCATAGATCTTGGATTTGATCCCACATGGTTGGACTCATGAAACTAACTGCCGCTCACCTATTTTGAGTGCCTGCTTGGTGGTGGATACTCTTATAAAAGCTTTGGTCCATTTAATCCTTAGGTCAAGCCCATGGAGCCAGCACTACTTCTACAGATGGGGAAACTGAGTCACAGGGATGCTGAGTGCTACAACAGCACTGCTCCTTTTTAGGCTGATGGCTTAGAACTGGCTGTGGTTTCTCTACTGGACATTAGGAGCCTGTACGATTGGTTGTCTAACTAATCCTCCCAAAAGCATGGAAAAAGAATTATCCTCTCAAATGAGAACTCCCAGGGGAGGAAGTGCATTAACTCAAAATTGACAGTAGCAAAGGGTAACTGTCCACCAACCCTCCCCTCCCGCTCCCCACATCCATTCAATGACGGGTCCCGCAGTCTCACCTCCTGAATATTTCTCACGTGCATCCCTGCCTCTCCATCCGGCTCGATTGCTCCAATTTGGGTCATTCTGTCTCTCCACAGTCTCCCACCTCGTCTCCCTGCTCTGGTCCCAACCGCCCCTGGTCCCCTTAAACCCACCCGCCACACTGCGACTCCCCACTGAAACGGCTCCCCCATGACCTATAGATGAAAGTCAAGCTCCACAACCCCACGTTTGTCTCCAGCCTCATTTCCTAGCTTAGAACCTGTATCTGAACATCAACCCATCGCTCCCAGGACCTCTCACCCCAGTGCTGCTCCCCACCTTTGTGTCTTCTTACACATTCTCTGCATGGAAACCCTGCCCCGTCCTTCTGCTTGGGACTAACTCATTCTCCTCCTTCCCCACAGAGCCAGGCTAACCCATGTACCCTCTGCCAGGCAACTAATGCACCCTGCATTCTTAGCACATTAAGCTGAAGGTGTCTGCTTATATGTCTGTCCCCCTACGCACACATGCCCGCACCCATACATTTCCCGAGGACATTTATTTCTCCCATCCATGACCCTTGTGTCATAGAGTGTGTGTGACACAGAGTAAGCACTCAATAAACCTTTGTTAAAGAATCGAACCAGTTGGGAAATTTGAGATAATAATGCGCACTGTGCAAATTTGCAGCATGTCATCAGGTATGTTTACACTCAAACTCTCCTAAGTTTGAGTCATTCTATTAAGCAGCTAACACCAACCATTGGCTCTTCTAAGTGCTTTTAATCTTCCCGATAGCCCTATGAGGTGCTGCTACTGTCCCCACTTTACAGATGTAAAAACCGAGAGAAATGAAGCAACTATCCCAGAGTCACAGACCTCATACATTGTAGGGCTGTGGTTGGAATCTGACTATAGGGTCACGTTCTCCCAACCAAGAACCACAAGACTGTAATGCCCACCAAAAAGCATGCATCATAAACTCATGCATCACAGCAAAAATAAGGGCTTAACCTCTGTCTTGAAAAGAGAACCGAGAGAGCTGGAATCCGCAGACACTGTCAGGGCATGGCTGGGTCAAGAAGAGAGAGTCCCCAGGGAATACGCTTCTACGTCCTGCAAAACGAGGAGCTGGTGCCCTGGTCGCCTCATTTAAGTTACTGGTCAGCAGCTGAAGGCAAAGACCTTGGGGTCACACAGTCCTGGTTTAAAGTTTCAGTTCCAGGGGCGCCTGGCTGGCTCAATGAAGCGTGCAACTCTTGATCTTGGGGTTATGAGTTCGAGCCCCACGTTGGGGGTAGAGATTACTTAAGAATAAAATCTTGGGGCGCCTGGGTGGCTCAGTCGGTCAAGTGTCTGACTCTTGATCTCAGTTCAGGTCTGGATCTCAGGGTCATAAGTTCAAGCCCCGTGTTGGGCTCCATGCTGGACGTGGCGCCTACATACATACATACATACATACATAAAATCTTTAATAAATTTTCGATCCCATTCACTTGAGCAGCAAATAAATGACCTTGTCTGAGCCTCACCTCAGTATTCTCATCTGTAAGCTAGAGATAATGGCGCTTAACCGGTTTTGAGGATTGAAGGAAATAATGTAAGTATCCAGTGACGGGGCTGACTTATAGAAGGCACTGAAAGAAGATACTGTCATTAACCGTGATGTCGAATATTATCATGCAAGCACCAAACCAGAAATGACTGCAGGAAGGGAGGCTAGAATTGACCGCTCGGGAGGCAACAGGTGTTGGCGAGGACGTGGAGAAAGGGGAAGCCTCGAGCACTGTTGGTGGGAATGCAAGCTGGTGCAGCCACTCTGGAGAACAGTGCGGAGTCTCCTCAGAAAGTTAGAAATGGAATGACCCAGCAATTGCACGGCTGGGTGTTTATCCAAAGGACACAATAATGCTGACTGGAAGGGGCACATGCACCCCAGTGTTTGTAGCAGCACCATCAACAATGGCCAGGTTGTGGAGGGAGCCCAGATGTCCATCGACAGAAGAACGGATAGAGAAGATGTGATGTATATATACAATGGAATATTGCTCAGCCTTCAAAAGGAATGAGATCTTGCCATGTGCAGCGACAGGGATGGAGCCAAAGTAAGTCAGTCAGAGAAAGACAAGTACCATATGATCTCACTCATATGTGGAGTTTGAGAGGTGGAGTAGATGAACATATGGGAAGGGAAGGAAAAATAAAATAAGATAAAAACAGAGAGGGAGGCAAACCGTAAAGGACTCTTCACTAGAGAGAACAGGCTGAGGGTTGCTGGAGGTGAGGTGGGCTGGAGGATGAGCTGGGTGGGTGACGGGCGTTGAGGAGGGCACGGGTTGTGAGGCGCACTGGGTGTTGTGTGTACGTGATGGATCGCTAGATTTTACTCCTGCAACCGATACTACACTGTATGTTAACTAACTTGAATTAAATTAAAAAAAAAGAAATCATTCTAGGAAGGGGGAGGTCACACGATGTACGTGGGTGCTGGGAAGCCATCCCTCCCTCTGGGAGCGGGTCCATCAGGATCTGGGAAGATATTCCTGGAGCTGCCTATGACCAGAGACGACTGAGTGCGCATGCTTCATGACTGGCAGGAATAACTCCGCAGGATTCACGAGGAGAAGGTCCCAGAAGGTTCCAGTTTCACATTTCTTATTTCTTTTTCAAAAGTTAATGGATCAGACGGGGCGCCTGGGTGGCTCAGTCGGTTAAGCATCTGCCTTCAGCTCAGGTCACGATCCCAGGGTCCTGGGACTGAGTCCCGCATCGGGCTCCCTGCTCAGCAGGGAGCCTCCTTCTCCCTCTCCCTCTGTGCACTCCCCCTGCTTGCGTGCTCTCTCTCTCTGTCAAATAAATGAATAAAATCTTTTTAAAAAGTTAATGTATCAGAAATGCAAGAATGGATCAGAAAATGACATCTTTCAGGTCTCCCCACGTCTGCCAGTGCCTGGTCAGAACATCCTTGAAGAACACTTTTCCATCTGGCCCCCGTGAAAGGTGATGCTTGCATGCCCTGATGTCTCGTCGCTGGTATTTATTTGATCAACTGCTGGTGAACTTGGTCTTTGCAAAGACTTTTTCTGCTAACAAGGCCTTGTAGGTGGTGGATTTGAAAGCCCTGTGCGTGGGACACTACTCAAGAGTCTCTTTTTTAAAATCTTGCGATTTAACCAGACCGGGATTGGAATCAGTTAAACAATTGCTAAAAAAGCCTGAAAGAGCCTGTCCAGCCATCTGCCTCTGGTGATGGTGGGAAGCAGGGCCCAGCACGCACAGTGCATTCTCGTACATCTCATACCCTCTGCACCTCGGGAGCACCTCCTCCCTGCTTCCCATCCCACCCCCTCCACCTCTCCCACTGTCCCTGTCCCAGAACACTCCACTGTGAGAACATAGGCCGGGATAATAGAAAATCACATCCCCAGGGGTAACTACACTCATTTCGCTCCCTTCTATACTATGTTTTGTATGAGTACATTCCTTTTGATCTATTCAAGAATGCAACATTTGAGTATGTCAAGGAGTATTTGTATACCTCCTTGACTCAACTATAATAATAATTCTTTAAAAAGCGAATATTTCTTGAGTGTTTACCATGTTCCAAGATCTGTGTTGAGAGCTTTTTATGTCTATTATTTCATTTAATCCTCAAGATAACCTTACGAGGTAGGTACAATTATGATCCCCATATTATAACCAAGGAAACAGAACACAAGAGATAATAAGTAACTCATCCAAAGTCAACACAGCTAGTAAAAGAAGTGGTTTTTAAACTTAAATGTGCTAAAATCTATAATAATACTCTTAACCTAGAACCTTCTACTATACTTCAATGCAAATTGTTTACTGACTGTCCTATAACAAAGCTACTCAAAGGGCTCTGACATCAGATTATGTGACCAGATTTGAGAGTTCCTCTATCTTTCTGAGACAGGTGCAGAAAAACAAATTCCCTACAGGTGGCCATTTCTCTTACAAAACCTGCACCCACATCCCAGAAGGCCCCAGAGGAGCCTGGACAGAAACCTCCTGCAGCCTGGCCTGGGTGGGGGCGCCTGCGCCATCCGAGCTGACCCTTGACCTCTTCAGCCTGTCCTCTGCCTACGCCTTTGTTACTGTGTTTCAACCCAAAGCTACCCCTTGAAGCCCTGTCAAGACGAAGGGTTACCAAACCCAAGGGGCTTTCCTGAGACCATTTTTTTAGTTTTGGTTCGAGGGCTTCAGCCTAAGCATAACAACACTATTTTAGAAATGTACGAGACAGATGGTGAGGGCTCTGAACCCTACGTAGCTGCGGGCACCTAGACCGCTCAACAGTGAATGGAAGTGCTGTTAAGAGGCACTCTCCCTGATCCCATGTGCTCTTCTCTAGAAGGAAAAACACAACAGCAGGTTCTCCGTCGTTCATAGTCGGCATGGGTCAAAGCACTGTCACCTGCATTATTGTGTTTAATCCTTACATCCATTCTGTGGGATCGATACACACAAGAAACCTGAGATCTAGAGAAGCTAAGTGACTTGCTCAGCAACTAGTTAGTGGCAGGATTTCGACTCAGGTGGCCTGACACTCTTATTCTTCACTACCTCCTTACTCTACACTCCATGAGAAAAGGAGGTGGCCAAGATCTCAGTCTCCAACATGGCCCAGTGCAGCCATCTTCATCAAAGATCCACAGGCTCCCAGATAGATGCTGTATGCCAACCCATTCCAGTTAGAAATTGCCCTTGACTGTTGTAGTTTGGCTTTTACGAGATTTACAGTAGTTCTTTGCTGGAGGAAGACCCCACGAACACCACTGCTGCGGATGTCCAAGATCAGCTACTGGAGATATTTTTCGTTGACAGCTCCTCAATCTCCATGGTGGTGTCTGGATTACTCCCAGAAAGAGGGATCCTTTCCAAGACTGGATATGTAATAAGGAAGTGGGCAGAATACAGAAACTAATGTTGGAATACTTTAGTGTTTCCATGAGGGAATTCCCTCCCAGCATATCCCTAGAAATTATAATGTTTTTTCTGACTCCCAAATTCCAAGAAAAGTTGGTCAAGAAATTGAGCTCATGGGGGGAAAGTATTATAATCACTCTAAGAGAACTAAAGCCTAGCAATCAACACGGAGACACTACTGATTTGAGGGAATCCACTGACATCAAGCAGAGATCGAGAGCAGAATGGCCGACACATGCAGCCAAGGGTTAAGGCCAGCATCTCAGGGACCTGGGACCAGGGTACGTACGGGGGAAGCTGACCCAACCCAATCAGTTGATCTTGCTTGTAGCTGTTGCCATGTTTTGAGGTTGCCATGTTTCTTGTGTGTGTTCGTGGTCCTGTTTGCTCTCAGTGATGGATAGTTTGGGGGGAAAAAAAGTAACATTAACAAATTTATGTGCATATATACTTATAAAAAATCCTATGAGTAGTACACCAAAAAATAAAACATTTCAGAAGTAAAATGAGTTCTTAAATTGGCAGTTTCAACATGAGATTCTGTGTTGTGCTGTTAACCTTGCTTGGAGATCCAATGTTACCTTATTCAAATACTGCCCAATAATGCTTGCTGGCGTTTTCAAACTTTTGAATATTTGTTATAAGCTCCTTGCAAATCCTCTAAATCAAATGTTTCTTATTTATTAAATACATTTTCTCAGACATCATCACAATAAGAATATGAAGAATGTTGAAATATTTGAAGAATAACTTAGGATTTGGGGAATTCTTAAGAATTTCTGGGAGCTCTGATCTCTCATCCCTGAATCCCAAAGATTAAGATCTGATGGAAATTTGGAAACACTAGAACCCTTACATCAAATGGTTGGAGTGGAAAATGTGGAGCATCCTTCTGCATCCGCAAGAACCTGTCCTTCTTAGCTTTGGGGAGCCACAAGTCATCCCATGAGCTGATTGCTAACACATCACTGCTGGTGTGAGCTCTCAGGCAAGAGATTTGGGATCAGCTCTGAAGTCTGGGGTGCTCACTGCAGTGCCCAGAATTCAGACTACTTTTCTCGAAGCAGCACCACACTGTCGATATGATCCATCTAGTTTATTGGTGGCACTTCAAAGACCAATAAACACGGGAAAAAGCCAAACCTAAACCCAAAGGAAAGAACAAGCTCAATTTTCCCCCAGACCACACATGAAACTTAGAATTTTCCATCCCAATTTGTGCAGCAACTACCTAGAGAAAAACCTGTCTCTGTAGAGAAGACAGGGGAGTCCAAGCATGCCACAAGCTATAATACTGGAGGAGATGAAGATCCCAGAGAATATCCCACAGATGGTGAGCACTAAAGGCTCTCTGAGAACTAGGTAGGATGCCAGCAAGTCTAGGACAGAAGAGAAGCTGACACACCTCTTATTTTTGTGTCTCTTACCTCCTGTTTGTGGCTGACACTGAGTTCTGGAACACCTTGTCTTAGCCCTGTCCCCTGTAAGGTGAGTGCCCGTTCTTTAAGAGAAAACATTACTCCTTTCATGTTTTCTACCTCAACTTTCCTTATGCATCTCGTGTAACCTTTCCCCCACTAAGCTTGGCAGCCCACACCGACTCCCCTATGTACCTCTTTAAAGAAGTAAATATATAGAGAGATATTTTTAGATACGTAATATATACATAATATGTAATATACATAAATATATATATAAAGATTGGTATCTATTGCAAAAAAAATTTTAAGTTTGAGGTTGAGAGGGCAGTAATTTATGAGGAAAAGTTGACTATGGTAGAAGACTATTGTCTGTGGATGGACATTTTATCAAGTTTCCTCATGTACGAATGCCATCCCAGCAACAGAGCTAACCGTCTTCAAGTTATTCACGTAGCTACTTCTCCCAAAAATGGAACTTTTAAAAAAATATGTTATCTTTGTGCCAGGATCTCTGTCAGTCCTTTCTCAATGCATTCAGTGTGAGTGTATGTGCTGCCAAAATGTGGTCTTGAGCAGCCTTTAGTTTATTGTGTTGTAGTAATAAATCCAAGCATTTCTCCAGAAAAGATGTGGTGGTGGCACTTTTTTTTAAGGAACCAACAACAGTCTTCACAAGACAGTCCCCAACTGCAGCAGCAAGCAGGGGCTCAGTGAGGCCCCAAACCCAAGAGGGACACACAGAGTGACCCAGCGTGTGAGGTCGAGGCAGAGGAATTTGGTCTTTATTCTGTGGAGAATGGACGGTCCTTGGGAGATTCGCCTAACATACCCAAGGCAACATTTTCGGAAGATAAATTGGTCTCTTGAATGGGATGATACAATCATCTGTCAGCCGCGATTGGCTCATTACCAAAAGTACCTCTCTACAAAGCATTTTTATGTTTTCAGTCAATTTGGGGGTATGGGAAAAGAGGTCGCAGCACTATCGTATACATTGCTAGGAAGTAGGGGATTTGAGAGAAGCTGAAGACTCAGTGGCTGGATGGATAAAGAGACCATCTTACTCCCTCTGTGAAATGAGGAGTAAGAATCCTACTGCTTGAGAATGGGTGTCAAACACTCAGCCAGTTGGCTCTCCCCAGGCTCGCTAGCCATCATCCTCCTCCTCATCATCACCACCACCGCGACCTCCACCACCACCACCACGATCATTATCACCACCAACAGCACATAGGGCTTCCCAGAATCTCTTGAAGTCCTCTCCACAGGCAGCTCCTATTGCCCTTCAGAGGGTTCTTCAATCTTCTCTTCCTCCAGCTTGGAGGAGATCCGATTAGGGGCAGGAGCTGAGGAAATAAGGAGGGAAACAAAGTAAGTGTTAATTCATGCACAATGGCAGTCCCCAGAAAATGTAAATGGGTTGGACACCCCTTGTGTTATTCAGGTGCTCCTTACAGATGCTAATCCACCCCATTGGGACCCCACTACAAATGGCAGCTGCCAACATACATTCCTGGCTAAACCCACCTTCAGGGAATTCTTCAGAAATGGACATGTCCTGTGCACTTCCAAGAACCAAGTTAGGATCATTTGTTCCCTACTCAATGCATCTTTTACCCCCAAACACATTCTCCTGGAGCAATCTTCCTCTTTAGAAGTTCCTCTCTTGGGTTTTAGAGAACATTTTGGCTTGAACTCTTTTCTAAAATTAAAGCCAACTGCTGTTGCTGTCTGACATGGTGATACTTCACTCTGACCAGGGCTGACTATCACAGCCGCATCCCAAACCACATAAGTTCTTACTGTTTAAACTGTCCTAAGCAGCTGTTAAAACATACCCTAAGATATCAAAGCCGCTCTAATTAACTTCCTGCTTCTCTGGGACTTCAAAGTCTTTCAAAAAGTTTTAAATAGGGTTTTTATAGAGAATTTGACCTAATATTTAAAGAAAATTTTGCAAGCTTGCCCAAGAGACTCCAACTTCTCCTTCACTTTTCCACCACCCTCCCCTCCCTACACTTAGAATTCTGGAACTAGCAGTGAGACTCGAGGAGAAAAACTTAAATCTGCCATAACCAAAAAGAGGAGTCTTTATGCACATCCCGGCTATGTATCTGGCCAGTGGCTGAGAGCCTGCCTGAATGGCTCTCCCTTCCCCCACACTTCTCAACTTGGCAATTCTTTCCCACCCTTTAAGACCCGCCTCAAATGCACCTCCTCTGGGAAGTGCCCCCGACAACCCCCTCGCCCCGCCCCAAAGCCCGCAGAGCCCCCACACCTCTGCCTGGGCCTGCCCAGGATGAACTGGAACGTGTCCATTTGCGTGTCTGTCTCCCTGTCTAGACCGTAGGGTCCACAGGGCAGGAGCTCTTCTGGATGAAGCGTTTTGCTCCCACAGGCTCCGCAGACTTCTGCACATCCGCCGTCAGGGCTCCATGGGTGTCTGATAAATGACTGGATCCCAGCTCCCAATTCTGGGGGAGGTATGGTTGCTTTGGACCGGATCCATTTCTTAATTATTTTGAATTCCCTCTCTTGGCTTTCCATGAACTTCGTAGCACAGTCATGGTACTTAGCGATCACTGTTCTAAGAAACAGTGTCATAAAAATAGCCAACACTTGGGGCACCTGGGTGGCTCCGTCCGACTCTTGGTTTCAGCTCAAGTTGTGATCTCAGGGTCCTGGGATCGGACCCCATGTTGGGCTCCACGCTCAGCAGGGCGTCTGCTTGAGGTTCCCTCCCTCTGCCCCTCCCCCTGCTTGTGCACTCAATCTCTTTCTCTCTAAAATAAATGAATAAATAAAATCTCAAAAAAAAAATAGCCAAAACTTAGAAATAAAGCAAAAAAGGGGGGAGGGGTTGTATATCTTCCCAAGGCCACCCAGGGCCCCTTTTCTAGGGCAATGCACTTAGCTCATTCATTGTTTCTATTGACTTAAATGTCCCTGACTTAGTGAAGTTACCTGTTGTCTTACAGATCTTTGTCTGGAAGGGATGCAAATAATTTCTGCCCAGTGGGACAGATAACCCATAAGGTTTATGGCCTATTGAACATTAACCGGTTTATATTTAACTCAGTGATCCTATCCTTACATTTCTTTATTAAATTGCCTGTAAAGACCCTCGTTTCTTAGATAGTTTTTGAGCAGGCCATAACACGGTCCCTTCATTAATTAAATGAGTTAAATAAAATCTTTGGCCGTGTTCCTTTTATGTTTCTCTGAAAGTCAAAATTTCACCTTTTTGAAAATGATTTTCAAACACAATGTGTAAGCCGGAGTGACAGTAAAAAACCAAAAGGTCAACTCAGGTTGTAGTAGGGTGCATGGAGAAGCAGAGAGCCTTGGATGGGAAATGCAAGAACCTGGCCCTTCGAGGAACTTTCTAGAACCTCTAGAAGCTCTGTTATCTGTCAGATGGGGACAACATCCTAAGGTCCCTGTGTCCTTCACTGGCTTACTGAGACAACCAAGTGGGATGGTTGACTTTAAAGAACTGGGTAAAGGTCTCAACCAGTTCCGCGTGGGGCACTCGTTATATAGGAAGGGCAGCTTCTCCATCAGAAAACAGTGGTGGGGAAGGCAAGACACGGAAGGAGACTGGAACGAATGCAGATGGGACGGAGTTGCTGCCAGTCCCCTCTGGCATGATGTCAGCTGGATGTCCCCATCCATTTACCTCATTGCAGCTGATGTTCTTTCACAAGTGAAGAGAGATCATGTCACGCCCCTGCTTCAAGCTCTCCAGAGGCTTTCCAACACTTCGAGGATAAAATTGAAGCTCCTTTTCTGGCCTACAAGTGCTCCATGCTCCAGCCCAATGGCTAACTCCCCAAGTTCATCCCAAGCCTTTCCCACCCGCACTAGCTTTGCCCCAATTCATCTCGGTGTTGTGAGCTTCTCCAGACATGCTCAGCTTTCGCACCTCAGGGCCTTTGCACTTGCTCTTCCTTCGGCCAGAAAATCCCATCCATCTCCCCCTTTCTCTACACGACTGGCTTCTTCCTTTGATTTTAACTTAAAGTTCACCCTCCCACAATGGTCACTCCTACCCATCCTTTCTAAAGCATACCTACCCTTATTCTGTCTCTCAGGACCCTGTTCTTTCCCTGCCCAGCACTGCCAGGATGGGACTATGATTTTGTGTTGTCTGTCTCCCCTACCATCAGCAGAGACTGTCTCTCGTGGTCACCCCCCTGCCCGGCACATACCGGGCGCACGGTACATCCGTGTTGAATAAATGAGCATAAAGGCAGGAGAAATCCAGCTGGCTCTGAGTAAAGGTGCCCTGCAGCGTCTGCATACATTTCTGACCCAGTGCGATGCAAGTTCCTCCATCTTGAGTGCAGAGTTCTAAAGACAGTAGTCGAGAAGAAAACTTTGCAAGGTCACAGGCATCGCCTCTGAGCTGATGTCAAGAGCAGGGCTCCTCGGGGGTGCGTGGCTTCAAGAACAAGTGATAGCAGGCCCCCTCGGCCAGCATCTCCTTTCGTCACGGGAAGGTGGGGCCTTTCTTCATGAGAGTTGTCGACAACAGCCCTTCCCACAGAGGATCAAGTGCTACCCAGACACACCTGGGGGCTGGGTTTGAAGCAGATGGCAGGAGTTCAAGACGATTTCAACAGCGGGATGGGGAGAGAAGATCCCAGGCCCACTCACAGAACCCCACCCCGTTCACTGCCAGCATCAGATTACAGGGCTCCCCCCAACCCAGCCTGGGTTTCTCAATCAGAGCCAGCAGAGCCCAGCTCCATTTCCATGTCTGTGGTCGCTCCTCCCAGGCACCCCGACTGCATCTACAAAAAACGCCCAGTCCCCTTCAAGATGCTCCCGTGGGCCCCTGGGCCGCAGCGGCCTCCCGAGAAAAGATGCTTCGACGGGCGATGCTCCCCAAGGGTTGCTGGTTGCCCCCCCGCCCCGCCCCCAGAGTTGCATGCTTGTCTGCTTTCTCGTTTTTCATAGCAAGGATATCAGGCAGCCACCAGAGAGGTCACGGCAGCACCGAGCAGTCTCCTGGGCAGGTGTCTGGTGGAGGAAAGGGCCAAAAAAGGTTGAGTTCACCATGTAGCTGGTCCCGCAGATTGGCCTTGAGATCAGATTCTGCTGGAAGTCTGCCCCTGGATGTCCTTCCCCTAAAAGGCTGGTGGCCAACCGTAACCCTGAGGCAGGGGTGCCCGTAGGGCTGCCTCGCTTTGGAGGAGATTACCTTACCATCCAAGATAGGTTTGGGGCGGGCAAAGGACGCCTGTCTCGGAGTGTTCTCCCTTTTCAGGTACAAAAGGCATTTTTCTGGGACAGCTGGGTGGCTCAGTCGGTTAAATGTCTGCCTTCGGCTCAGGTCATGGTCCCAGGGTCCTGGGATCGAGCCCCGCATCGGGCTTCCAGCTCAACGGGGAATCTGCTTCCCCCTCTCCCTCTGCTGGTCCCCCTGCTTGAACGCTCTTTCTCTCTCTGAGTCAAATAAATAAATAAAATCTTTAGGGAAAAAAAAGGCATTTTTCTCTGCATCAGCCAATCGGCCTGCCACAGGCTAGGCCCACCCGCCCAGGCCACCCCTGCCTGGAGCCTTCCCATCGGACCCGGGGAATCTGCAGGGAACAGCCCCTCTTATCACCACTCCACGACCAGTGCATCCAAGGGCCCTCTCCTCCTCCCCCAAGCACATTAAACTCTTAAAACTTCTTCAGACTCGCAAAACTACACCCATGAACTGGTTGCCGTGCTTTGTTTAATTTTTTTTTTCTCCTTCAGAAATATTCTTGTGGCCAAAAATAGAACATTTTCCATTCTGAGGAACAAGCAGCATCCATGGGAATTAAAAGTAGTGTTTCATGCCACTCCAGAAAAATCCTGCCAAACACGCACACTCGGGCACACGTAAGCGGCTTGCAAGTTCTAAAAAGCTGCTTTCTGTAGGTACAGTGGTGGTCGGGAGCCAAAAGCCCTCTGTTTATTTTCTATCCAAGAAAGTTACCCGAAAAGAGCACTGGGGCACCTCAAGGACTCTTTATAGGAGAAAGCTAAGTTAATCTAGTGTAATGACTGTGAAAATAGCCCCATTGTCCACCACTCCTCCCACCCACCACCATCCCAGAATTCCTCTCCAGACTCACTCCTCTAAAATTCCAAAGCTCCCCTCAGTACAAAGTTCACGGCCTTTCCTCCAGCGAACCGCTGCTGGCTGTTTGCCGCAAGCTGTCTCTAAAGTCATTCCCAGGGTAGAATCCGAAATCGCGCATTTAGGAAACTGTGTTCAAGCTTCAGTCCCAAACAATATGTCCTGGTGAAGTCAGACAAGTATAAAGTGTCAGAATAACAGTAATGCAGAAAATTAGGCTCCTAGCACAAGACCTGGGAGCGTGTTGTACACTCTGTTCTCCAAGCTGATTACTCTGAGCATGTCTATAATCCTCTTTAATGGACTATGGGTGGTTATAGCGCCTTGCATGGTTTTGGACTTGAACATGGGACCCATTGTCCATCCTCCGGCCGCCCCCTGAACAGGGGTGGGTTAGCTTTAAGATCAGTGGGGGCTGCGTTTTACATGCATCTGGTAAGCACGGGGTACTGTTGAGAAAAATGAAGAGTCCTTTACAATGGGCATCTACGGCTCACAACAAAAGTAGCCAAGACCAGGGGCACCTGGGTGGCTCAGTTGGTTAAGCGACTGCCTTCGGCTCAGGTCATGATCCTGGAGTCCCGGGATCGAGTCCCACATCGGGCTCCCTGCTCGGCAGGGAGTCTGCTTCTCCCTCTGACCCTCCTCCCTCTCATGCTCTCTGTTTCTCATCCTCTCTCTCTCAAATAAATAAATAAAATCTTTAAAAAAAAAAAAAAAGTAGCCAAGACCAGAAAACCAATGTAGAGAGAGTGAAGGAGGGGCCCAAAAGTGTGTGTATTGGGGGTGCAGATGCATGAGAATAAGGGAGGAAAGAGGAAGAGGGAGGCAGAAGAGAATCAGAATGGGAGACATCAATTGATGGAGAGTGGAGGCCAACAGAAGCGGGTTGAAGGACCCAGGATGGGCCCCAGACAGACAAACGCGGCCAGACAGAGAGGAGGGGAGATAGAGCAGACTGTGAGGCAGGATTGCCGAGGGGCCACAGGCCAGCCATTCACCAGCTAGGTTGTGCTGGGCCAGTTCACCGCTCTGAGCCTCACTTGCTTCAGGGAGAATTGGAGCTCACGGCATCTTGTGGAGGCACATGCGGATTAAGGGCATTACTATAGAATGCTTAGAACAATGCCTGGTGCTGAGTAGGCATCCACAAGTGCTGGTCACTTTTATTCCTGAGCAGTACACACGCTGCCAATTTCCATCGGAGAACATTGGCTTGTGAGTTAGACCTCCCGCTGTATCACCCTTTGGTCCTTCTAGTACACACAGCGGCGCAAAAATGAGCTGCGAACCCAGCCAACGTGGGTGAAAGGAGGAGTTTCAGGGTAACAGGCCAGATGCTAGCGAGCACTTGGAGCACCAGGCGAGTCCCCTGTCCTGGAATAAGAAGGGGCTCCTAGCTGCCAATGAGCCACAATCTTTCATTGCAACTTCATTAGCTCCTTCACTCCGCGAACATGGTCCAAAGTTGCACACAGGGAGGACTGCTCCCGCTTCTCTTCCTGGCGTCCACGTGAGCCCCCAGCTGCCCACCTCAGCACTGAGTAGCTGCACCAGGATTAGGATTCAGCAGGCGCTCCTTCCAGTCCTGACCTTGCTTGTCTGCTCAAGCTCTTCAGCCTGGATTTCTCTTTCCTTTTTCTCCAGTCGAGCAAAACCCAAGTCAGCCTTCTGGCCAGATATGCTGGGTTTTTGTGTGCCCTCTCTCTCTTCCCCTCCCGCCATCTGTAGGGTGACTCTCCCTCACCTCAGTGCCCTTGGCATACACACAGTAAACACATACACCATGTTGTGGGTTGGAATGGTGGTCTCCAAAGATGATATGTGGAAGAACTAACCCCCAGTACCTAGAGGCAGACTTAAACAGAAGGAAGACTGTGAGAGACTCAGGGACAATGCCACGTGATGGTGGAAGGGCAGAGTGAGGTATCTACAAGCCAGGGACCACTGAAGACCCCCAGCAAACCACCAGAGGCTACAGGGAGGCATGGAACAGATTCTCTTCCAGCTCTCCAAAGGAGTCCAGCCCTGCCAGCACCTTGATTTTGGACTTCTAGCCTCCAAAACGATGAAACAATAAAATTCCCAGTTGATGGGGCTTTTTTACTGCAGCCCCATCACACCATGTGAGCTCCTTGAGGTCAGGGACCAAGCTCTACCTGACTTTGGATCCTCAGGCCTCTAGCAGATTCTGGCTGGTGAAAGGATCTCTAAACTTTAAGTTCTTATGAAGCAACCCTTCAAGAATTCAAAGCCTAGAACACAGGCAGTGGGTCAAATCCAGCCCATGCTGCTTGTTTTGGTAAATAAAGTTTTATTGGAACACAGCCACACTGAATTCATTGACATTTTGTCTATGGTCAGTTTCACACGCTAACTGCAGAGTTGAGTAGTTGTAGCAGAAATCAGATGGCCCACAAAACCTAAAGTATTTACTCTCTGGCCCTTTACCAAAAAAGTTTATTGACTCCTGCCTGGTCCAGAAGAAAAGAAACATAAATGGAGCCTAACAACAGAAGAAAATAAACGCTCTAGGAATGCACAGAGAGCACGGAGTAGAGAATGACTGGTTGAACGTTCACCAAGTCTTCATAGGGAAGATGACATTTGAAAAGTGAGAGAGAGTTCTTTCAGAAAAGGCAAAATATTTAATTTATTCACTCTACGGTGCCACCTGGACTGACCATTTTTGTACTCATTGTCGCATGGTGGTTAAGAGTTGGAGTTGGAGTTGGTTTGGGGGAAAGTGATGATGGGTTCTGTTCTCTACACACTGAGCTTGACTTGCCAGAGGCATACCCGAGAGGAGGCGTCCAACCACGGACACTACTGAGCCATCAAGATCAGAGGCACAGATTTGGGATTCAATACAATAATGATCGCTCAGAAAAAAAGTGGGAAATGAGTAAAGAAGATGCTTGCACGTGAAACTTAGGGGAACTTCAGAACTTCTGTGGAAGGCCAAGGAAGAGGAAGAAACCCTCAGGGATTGGAGGACAGGCAAAACAGGAAGAAAGGAGGAAGTCACGTCCCTAAGGCCCCAGGAAGCGAGGGGTCAGCACTGCTAAAGGTTGCCAGAGGCCGGGAGGACCAATCCATCAGATTGGTGGTGCTGTGGTGACAGTCATTTCAACGGCTCATCACAAATCATCCCTCATACTAAATCATCAGGAAAAGCCTACTTGAGGTATCATCAAGAGAAAAAAAAGAAAAGAGGAAGAGTGTGAGAACAGGAGGGAAGAAATAAAGAGAAGAGAAACACAGAAGTTGAAGACAGCTGGGCTGAAATGAATACTTACTGCCTAAAATCTAAATATTACACTCTTTCTATGTAGATTCTATACAGATTCCATCCTTTATCTAAATACAGCAGGACTGAAAATTAATAAAATGCACAGGATCCATAGACAGTCCATCCCATTAAACAACCAACATATGAGCCTACTAATATTAACGGCATAGTACAGGCATTGAGGTAATCACAACTACTGATTATTGACTGTCTGCACTGCCAGGTGCTATTCTAGTTGCTTCACACTCTTCCTCATTTGATCCCCCCCCACTAAAACCCTGTGTAGCGAATATATAGTAACGCATAATCTGCATTTTTTTCAGATGAGGATCCTGAGGCTCAGGAAGGTCCCACAATTATACACCATTCCAGGGAGTAGAAAGCATGGGGGACATGGGGCTAGGGAAGGGAGTTGAAGCCAATATTTACTGAGGGCTCACTCTGTGGAAGTATTTTATGAAGAATTTTACATCCTTTGGCTCATTTAAGCCTCACAAGAACTGAGGTGGAAGAGGAGATGGTCAGAAATGAACTTGGAGAGGTTCGATACAGTGCCAAAGGTCAAATATTGAGGGAAAAACTTCTTGGTTTTCCAAAGAAACCCTTCAGAATTCAGATATAAACTACATAGCAAGGTATTTGAGGTTGAGATCAGTCTAAGTCACTGCTAAAATAATGCAAAATAACTCTGGTGTCATCTAAGACATTTCTGAAGGGCTCTTCTGACCATGAATGAAAGATGACAGAACCCCAGCTCCCACAACCCTACCCCCGGAAGAGGGAAATGCCCCCAGGGGGCTGGTGCATGCTCCTCCTCCTTGAAATAAGGGGTGGGGCTAGATGACCCCAAAGGTTTTTTTCCAGCATTAAAAGTTGATGTTTCCAAGCACATGATAGAGTCCAGCTGGCAAAGTGTGTTCAATGTTTATAAAGTAGGCAATTCAACTAGGGCTAAGAAAGACCCTAGTGAAGAATTTTTGGAAAGTGTTTCAGTCGTCAAAAACCACTCCCCTATGTTGGGGAGGACTTTATTCTTCAAGGTTTTCACTCACATTCTTCACTCACACAGCTCCCAGTGCAGGGTGGCCGGCCCACGCTCAATGTCCCTGCCCTCATTCATGCGTCCATTCCACAAACGAAAAATTCTTCTTTGAAATGTAGATGGCACAGTTTAGTCAACGCTTACAGGATGATCCTGAGATCATTGTGCCTGCTGATAAAAAAAGAAAAGAAAAGAAAGCCTTCTGCTTAAGAACAACCGATGTTCATAACGCATGATGGAAGACAAAGAGACAGATTACTAGTTCCGTATCATGGTTCTAAAGACTTAGGTTCGGGTGCCTGGGTGGCTCAGATGGTTAAGCGTCTGCCTTCGGCTCAGGTCATGATCTCAGGGTCCCAGGATCGAGTGCCGCATCGGGCTCCCTGCTCCTTGGAGCCTGCTTCTCCCTCTGCCTCTCTCTGTCTCTAATGAATAAATAAATAAAACCTTTAAAAAAAAAAAAAAAAGACTTAGTTTCTTCAGGGTTGACTCCAGTGAAATAAACCCTCATATTCTCTGCGGGTGGAAGTACACACTGCTTCTGGAAGATAATCTGGCAATTCTTATCATGAGCTTTAAAATAAATCAAACCCTTTGACCCTGGGGTTTTCCTTCTAGGGATGTGAGTTTAGGAAAATCACCAGAATAGAGCAGGCGAAGAGAAGTAGTACAGTGTATTAATTGCTCACCCTCTGGATTCATAGTGTCTGTCGCCTAACCAGCTGGGCAACTTTGCAAGAAGTACTCAACCTCTCTGTGCCTTGGCATCCTCACCTACAAAATGGAGATGAGGATCATCTTTGCATCACAGGCCTGGGATGTGGCCTAAACGAGTTATTAAATGTAACATCTCTATATGCATTTGCTCATTTTTCTTTTTTTTTTTTTAAGATTTTTTTATTTTTTATTTGACAGAGAGAGAGAGAGTACAAGCAGGGGGAGTGGCAGGCAGAGGCAGAGGGAGAAGCAAGCAGACTCCCTGCTCCCAGGATGCTGGGCTCAATTCCAGGACCCCGGGATCATGACCTGAGCCGAAGGCAGACACTTAACCGACTGAGCCACCCAGGCGCCCGCTCATTTATTTCTCATAAAAACTCCACGAAGAAAGCAAGAAAAATATTAGCCTGCCCTGGTCAGGAAGAAGCAATCAATTATCCACAGGCTCTTTTATTTTACGGTGGACACCACAGAGACACAAACATGTTCATCGTGACATTGTTCATCACAGTGCAAATTTTGTTCAAAATTAACTCTTCAACAAGCAGAGAATGGTTAAATAAATGATATTTCCACATGATAAACTAGGCAGCTACTTAAAATGTTTTCAAAAGGAAGTCCACGAAAGGGGGAAAATTCAGCAAAGAATGTTAAGTAGAAAAGTCGGCTGTGAGGTTGTGTGTCCCTTGTGGATCCCAATGTTGACGTAGTGTAGTGGATAATGCTGTCTTCACCCAAATCCCTTCTTTGGAGCCCAGATCCCTCCCCACTGATACTCACAGCTGCACCCCTCACTGGGAATCGTTCTGGGCCCTAGGAAGTGGACTTATCCAAAATTAGCCCCTCCAGGGGGTCCAGTGACATGCTGATGCAGGGAATACAAAGGCCTGCCCACTTACCTTAATTTGGAACCACTGTGAAAGGCCAGCCCTGCTCGGGCTCCCCCACAGATGAGCCGGGTCTCAGTGGCAACCCGATTTGGAGGCAGATTCTCCTCTGCGTAGGTCTCCCTCCCTTTCTTACAGGGGAGTCTCCCTAGGAAACATTCAGCATGTACCTTTTGTCTGCGGGTCTGTGTCCAGGGAACCCAATATAAGGTATTTGTACCTCAAGATATTATGAGGGAATATCTCTAAGATACGAAATTCCTGGATTTTCCAAGTTCTCTGGGATGAGTCTGTATTATTTTAAATGAATAAAATGGCATTGTTTTAAAAAAGGCAGAGTCCTCCCTGGAGTGTTAAAATTAATCAAGCCCATGCATTTCAATACATTCATTTTATTTTTTCTTCTTGATCTCAGATTTTTTTAAAAATATATGTAAATATTTTAATTTAAAGGATATCACTGGTAAGTAATGAGCTGAGGTTAAGTACAAATGTCCCCACTTGGGAGTGTATATCGTGCCTCCACCTGGCATCAACATGGCTGATCCATAGGTCCCAAGGATGTGGCTTACAATATAATTCTTTTCTCTTGGAGAATTGTCTTCATACACTGTGCTACTTACTAGCCACTCCCCCCAAAAAATCAGCCTAATTGCTTGATAACAGTCCATTGGGTGTTTTATTGATCTTGCCCATCTGCTCACCTACTCCACCGTCCACTCAGACTTTACTCTGAATACCACGGAAAGGCTCAAGAGATTCTTCCTCAAAGGACTAAGCTTTTTTTTTTTCTTCCTTGAGGATATTCAAAAGACTCCGACAGCAGTTTCAAGAGAGGAGGCCTGAGAACATCTTGAGTGATGACACATCTCTGGAACAACTGCTCAACCACTTAGAGTGGCTCCTTGGAGAGGACAATGCTTTTTACGTATCGGCACCTGGGGTTTGTTTAAAACAAAATCCACTACATAACTTTCAGAGTCACTTTTATGTCCCACATAATCCTCTCATTCTAATGCCACAGGTTGTCTGTCAACAGCTTTGGTTAAGACACAATAAAACTTTAGAAGTAGCTATTTGAGTCAGACTTGTACTTGTAGGTACGGTACATCTCCTTCTGTGGATAAATGCCAAATCGTTGTAATGATGCCAGAAAAAAGCCATCAAGATCCATAGACGCTAAAGAGGGAGAGGGGAAAAAAAAGTATCTTGTGGAAAACTCCTAGGCAAACAGCACGTACTACCCACAGATGGGTGTGAGTCTAACAACTGATAAATGGGGAGAGAGGACACTTAGGGAAATCCTTTTTTCTAGAATGGTAGTCTTACAAGTGATCCCAACTCTGGGGAGTCTATCTCAAGAAAACGTTCATAACTGTGGGGAAACTTTCGTGCACAAAGATGTCATCACAGTGATACTGTTTATTTATAATGACGATGGGGAGAGGCTAAGTGCTCAACGCTAGCAATACGGTTACATAAACTGCTACATTTAACGTTTCTGAAGACTTTATGATCATAAGGAAAAAGACTCAGCCATCGTGTTGAATGAATAAGCAGGATCTACGGTTTTATGTCTGATGTGAGGTCAGCTACATAAAAATATTCACAAGCTACGTAAGCGCTAAAAACCAACTCGAAGGAGAAACAACAAAATGTCACCAACCATCGGATGTCTTAGAACAGTGAGGTTCTGCATGATTTTCTTTCCTTCCTTCTAACTCGTCTGCATGTTACCGACTCTCCAGAATGGAACAAAGGTTATAAACTTTCTAACAATTGAAGGAGGAGGAGAAGGAAGACAGTGGCTGTCCCTTCACCCTGGTTTCCGTGGTAATTAGAAACAACAAATCTGAGGCATCGTTGGAATGGGGTGCCAGGCTCCTAAGACGGAGAGCAGAAAATCAACAATGTGAGAAATGGACCCACACAAACACGGTAAAATAAAGGCGAAAGGGTAACCACAGCGAGAATTGACAATCGGGTAATAAGTTTTACAGGTTTGCCAATGGGATTTTCTTGGGTTTCTTTGTACCAGATCCTCCTCCTATTTAGTCTGTTGTGGGTTCCAAGGCCCTTGTTCAGACAGTCGGGAGAACCACGAGTCTGTTCTTGGCTTGGATTTTAGAACCCAAAGCCTCTGAGGAGCTGCAAAACATGGGGGATGTGAGGTCGGAGACAGGCTTGCTGACTCTCCAGATTAGAAGGTGTTGCCCAGCCCAGGAGGATGGGGAGAGCTGGAGAGGAGGCTAGGAGGGTCTTCAACAGTGGGTCCTGCCGCTCCGCTGCTTCCTCTCGTCGTGTGGGGACGGGGGAGGAAAAATCACAAACCCCACACAGGCTGGAGGGTACCTGTGCCCCTTCCCCGGTAGAGCCAGGGGGGTTGCAAGATGCCAGAATGGAAAGGGGGTGCATGGAAGCAGCCCAAGCAGCTGCTGGGGTTCCTCATTCCCACGTGGTGCAGCAGAGAAGCTGGACTCCCCCTTCCCTAAGAGTAGTTGGGAGGAGCGAATTCCACCCAGCGCCCTGCCACCCCGCAGGGTGCACAGGGGGAAAATATCCCTCGTGTTCCAGAGAGTCCCCCCATGGCCATCTCCGTGGCTCCCAGCCCAGATGGAAAATCATGCTCAGCAAAGCCATGGTCTCAGTGGTGGCCACGTGGAAGGCCCCAGGAAACACAATGTAATCATGGGGAGGGGGTTTGCTGAACTGACGGAAATTTAATTTCTAATACCCAAGGGGATGGGAACTCAAATGGGAAAGCAGCTATTTCACTGATACTAAGAAGCCATCGATTGTAAAATGCATCATTAATTTATGTACCACTAAGAAAGAAAGATGCCAATTAGTCTATGAAACAATGCTTTCTCATCACTTAGAATTTGTATTTTATGCTTGCTGAAGAAGCTTTTTCTAGACTTACTGGGACATAGACTTTTATTATATATCACTCTTGTGTATGCATAAAAAAGAAAATAAATTAAGAAGTTATCTTTGCATTCAGAGTCTAACCATGCTGAATCAATGTTCATATTTGCCTGTACCCTACTGTCCTCTGTGTTGATGATAAAACATTTCTTACAAGTGTCCCACTATTGGCTCCAGGCTTCCCTCCAAGATGTCGCCACCCATTCTAAGAGGCTTAATGTGGGTGCATTCTTGTTCCACCTGTACAAACAGGCAATGCCTTTTTACATAACGCAGTAACAAAATGTATCAGAGTTTCCAATACTTGTAGTAATCTACCTCTAATACCTTGCGTGAGGTTGTTGCTTTTCAGTGACTCCCCAAATACAAATATTTGCTTTACTAATACCATCTCTACACCCCATTGCTCTGCTTCCCAACCTTCCTGTCAACTCTAACTTTTCATTTCAATCCTGAAACTCAGGATGATCATTTTGAAAACATTTCAAACAGCAACTAAACTCAACCTGGGTACTACCAACAATGCATAGAATTCAACAGAAGGGACAATAATATAAATGCCGACGAACAAGTTCAAACATCCACAGGCCATTATGTCGGCCCTGTCACCCGGCCAATAATCGAGATTCAGAGACGCCATCAATCATAAGAACCGGATTTCAGAGATGTTAACACATGAAAAGGCATGTATTAGAATTAATGAAGTATGACCACGTGAGTTCAAGAAATATTTAAAGGTACATATCTTGCACAGCTGAGCTCGTAAAATAAAGTTGTACCCATTACGCAGGTGTAGCAAGGGGAGACTACACTTGCAATTTAAAGGCCTCCAGCGAAGAGTACATTAGCAGGCCGGCCACAGAGGGGTCCAATGTCCTTGCTCAAAGTGACCTCATGGTATCTGGCAGGAATTGGTTCAGCAGGAACAGCACCCGGATCTAGCTGCCGACACGAACAGAGGGAGGTCACACGGTTTCTCAGAGGACGGGTCACAGCACCCATGTTCCTGTCCCTTCCAGTAATGCATTTCCAGCCTGGCCCTTGATCAGGAGGGGAGTCTTCCTGACAAAGAGCAGATGATAACCTTCCCTTCATGGTGTGGCTGTGCAGGATACAGACAAAACGCCATAAACAACAGCGACAATGAACTGAGGGATGAAGGGAGGAAATGGAGTACGGACATGCGGTTAACAGCTTGCAACTGACACATGTGTGAGTCCCAGAGCCACGTTATTTATTGTATTATGAGTCACTTCACCTTTGGGAGGCAGAAACTAGCTACTCACTAACACCATTTCCTCTTCTTCCTGGGCATGTAACAGGACCGCGCATCCCAGCCCCCTTATATTTAGATGGGGCAACAGAATTGATTTTGGGGGCCAATGGCATTTGAGCAGAGGGCTGGAATATCCCACTTCTAGCCTTAGAATCTAAACCCTTCTGCTTGATCCTCTCTCCTTTCTCTTATCAACTGCCACCAGACTCAGAGGACCAAAGGGGGGATTCTCATGCCCTAGAGGAGGGTGGCACCTCCAAGGAACCTGAATCCCCGAATAACAGGGTCCAGTGGATAGCCTTGACCACCACATTACATGGACAGTAACAGCACCAAAAAATAAGGCTTTGCCTGTTACACAGTTACCCCCGCTCCATCTAACACATGCTGTGCCTCAGCTTCTTCATGCCCCGGCAAATCAGTTACTTGAGAGGAGTCAGCACCATGCCTGCCCCAGAGGAAGTGCTACGTAAACCGTGGCTATATGTTACCATTGTTGTTGACCCTGTCATTGCTGTTGCTGAAGTACAGAAGGCAGCTAGAGAATTCTAATGGGCAGGACGCTTTTTGCAGCATAGAGCAGAGGGAAGTAAAACTTCTATAAATATCCACTGATACCGACGGTATTTAAAGTGAAATTTGAGCAATCACATTTTCAGAGACTGAGAATATTCTGTGAATAGTAATAAAGACCCCGAAACAAGGAAGTGATGGATTCCCAGGCAGGCGGAGTAGCTTAAGGACCCATGCCAGACTCAGAAGGCGGTCGGCAGAAGCTGGGAGAAGAGAAATCTGGATCAGGCGAGAACAGAGACTGCTCCTCAAGCCACACCGGGCAATGGCTCTGCGCAGCCCCTCGGGGAGGAGGGGGTGGTGGCTGTCATCAAAATTCTAGCCCTGGCTATAGGATGGTTACATTAATATAGAATAAAATATATGTGGTTCTTTCTCAATGGCATCTCTGTCACCCTCATTGGCTTCTTTTATTGTTTCCATGAGGTCCTCAGTTAGGATACCCCTCTAGGCATGGGGACACCCACCCACCTGCAGTTTGGAGTCATTTCTGGGGAGGAAAATGGCTTATCCTTGTCAATAGTGGCTTGAACCAGCTTTCTTTCTAGCTGTGCCTACAACGTGTTCTCTTAGCATATGAGACTTTCCCCAGCCAAGCTTCTCATTCCTTCATTCACTCATTCGTTCATTCATTCATTCACTCAAGAAACATTTATTGAGCATCTGCTATGCACCAGGTACCGTGCTCGTTACTGGATAGTAGCGATAGTTGCAATAGCAACACAAACACGGCCCCCGCCTTATTGTTCCTACAGCTCAGCATGGGAAGACAGACAAGAAACAGGTAAGCCAATAAATGTACAATTACATATGTTAGACAAAGTGTTCCGAACATGGAAAAAAAAAAAAAAGGTAAATCATGATGTTCTCTGATGGGGAAGAACAAGAGGCCCTCCATTGAGCGAGATCATCTAGGAACCCCTGCCTGAGGAGATGATAATTAATCATTTTGGTCTAGAGACCTCATCTCCTCAATAGACTGTAAACACCCTGGAGACAGGGATTTCTGCAGCATTTGGCCATGTCCCCACACACAGTAGGTGCTCATTAAATTCACTGATAAGGGGGCTGCCTTTTTGTCCTCCAGAGAGCATCAGCCCAAATCCGGGTTTTGACCTCGCCTTCTGCCCATCTATTGGGTCCCAGGGGCGTCTCGGGCAGGCTTGATCTTTGAGGTTCCCAGCAAGCTAGAGGATGCTGGGCAATAATTTGGGAGCTGCCGCCTCCCGCACACCCACCTTGGCCGGTGGCGCAGGCATCCTGGGAAGCTTTACAGGATTGTCTCCTCTTCCAGAGACTTGTCTGTAGCGTTAGTGTTGCTCTATCCATGCTCTTAAAATTAAAAAAAAAAAAAAACCCACGGTCAGAGTCATTATTAAAAGGGAAAAATCAAACAGTAATAACACTCCAGAGACACCAGAAGTATTATGAAAAGGAAGTGTTTAAGTGGAAAATACTGAGCTTCGGAAACAAAACTGCAAGCATCCGAACTCACTTACGTAGGAAACCCAGGGAAGGGATGCGAGGAACGGTGAGGAGGTCTTTTGCCATTGAGTCAAGTCTCTGGCAAACGATCCCTGATGAATCCGAATTTGCTCTGGGATTTGAAACTTTCCATGGTCTTACATTTCATCAGCTGCTTTGAGTTACTTTTAAAGAAACACATTTTTAGAGAGAAATTTTTGACAGAGAACGGGGAGCAGATGTAACTCTTTGGAATAATTACTTCCTTTGTTGACAGTTTTTTTTTTTTTTCCATAGCACCCACTTGCAATTAAATACAACAGTAATTAAAATCTCTAAATTCACTCAGAATTACTGTCCCATCGGTCACCTCCAGAGATCCTTCAAATGCCACTGTGGAAAGAATGTCTTCTCGGAGATGCAAGGTGCTAAGACAGAGGGCTTGGATTTTTCTAATTTGTAGTCAGAAATTGATAATACACAGGAGATTTTTAACTGATTTGAAAAGCATCACCATGAATTAAAAATCCAAGGCTGGAGACCATAGGATAACTTGGGGAAAAAAGGGAGGCTGGGTTGGTTTTGTTGTTTTTTGGTTTGGGGTTTTTTTGTTTTTACATTTTTATACAAATTACAAGCACATTCGAGGATTTAGTGACATACATGTTAGAGATATAGACCAACACACTTCCCCCAGTGCAGACTTGAAACGTTCAGCCTAATTTAGCCATGACCTAAGTGTGTCTTCCCGAGCCTGCCCCTAACTGAGACAAAGTGTGTTTACATCTGATGGTAACTCTGTCAGTTGAGCCTTGGAAGGTTTTTAAAGTGATTCAAGAAGGGCCTCCCCTCCCCTATCACCCTCCCTCCTCTTCTCTATCCCCTCCCCCTCCTCTGGCATGTCTCACTTTTCTCAAAGGCACTGTCCCCCTTCCAAGACACAAGCAAGCAACCTCTAAGAGTAGCTCAGACTGCCTCCTTCCATGGCCCATTTTAGTCACTCATCCACCCTGGTCTTGGCGTCCTTTTATTAAAACGACACCTTTCACCAGGCCTCCAGCTTCCTCACTCCAGTCTTTACAAAGCCTTGTCCTTTCCCCCAGGGCCTCTGGTGAATCCCTCTCCTGTTCCTGTAACTCTGATGCCCACTTTGCCCGCCCACAGAGCACGACAGGACTCAGCCTCAGTTTACCTTCCTGTCCTTAGTTCTCCATCTAGATAGCATGCTGATCCTCCCCACGCCCTCCATCCTGCTACTTTCTCCACAGGGAATGTCTTTCTTCTTGTGCGTGCACGTCCAATTTCTCTCCACCCTTCAGTCCCAATCTGAGAAAAGCTGCTCCGGGAAATGGGCCCTGAAGGTTGGCTGGAGGCTCCGTGAGAATCCTAGGGCATTCAGAAAATTCCCCGTGCTGACTCAAATCACATTCAAGCCCTCTTTTCTCCACTGAGCCACAATCAGAAATATTCTTCTGATATGCCCACCCCCTACAATTAATTCTCACCTTTTTTTCTTTTGCTCTTTTATTTCCAAAGAATGGGACTGAGAATTGGGTGGCATTGCCATCCTGGCCAGTTTTGGGGCTGTAAGTAGACGGGAGGGAGACTGGCTACCCAGCACTGTTGGTAGATAACCATTCATGACTTGAGAACATTCAATAAGCTCTCCTTGAGGGGATAGAAGATATCCAGCCTCGTGGGTATGAGTGTGAAGAGCTAGCTCGCAGTCCTGCTGGTGAACTTCAAATCCTCAAGCTCTGGACATACCCAGCCATGTTCTGTTCCTATGGGATTCCTGTGAGGTGGGCAGATTAGGAACAACGGGGTGAGGGTAAGGATGGATTTTTCAAGGTTCCATTGTCTGCAGAAGGAGGTTCTCCTATGGTCAATGTCTGGGGCAGGGTCTTTTGACTGCGAGAACAAGCAGGCTAACACACACCAGTGGGTAGTTCGAGAATCCACAGGAGTCTCACAGAAACCTAAGAACAAGAAGCAAAAGCACACCTGGGTGCCACCCGAGAACCACAGCTAGGAAACACCTAGAACATAGGCCATTATTTCTTTAGACTCACCCACGTTACTCAGCACATCTGTTCCTTCCTTCTCCTTTTGCCCTCCACCATCTATCCTGTACCCTCATAGTCTTTCCTCCCTCATAATGTTCACCTGTCCTTGGTTTTTTAACACCTCTCTTGCTCCCACTTGACCTGGGATCTTCATGTCCATTTCCTGACTGGCTCGACCTCTCAGCCTCAATTCTACCTTACTGAAAGAGCAGTGTGATCTACCCAAAAACTCTTTGAGCAAGGTCACTGAGGGGTCTAATTCCCACCCAGCCTGTTCGGTGTTAGTGCGACGGGGAGGTAGTTGTGGGGATCAGTCACATGGTAGGTGCGACCACTTGCTAGGAGAAGCTTCTCCTTTTAGCAGGGCTGTGATTAGAACACACCATGAATCCCTTCAGGGTCCAACTGGGAAAGATGCTGGAGGTGTTTAGGGCAGCTGACCACAGTTCCCAGATCTCCCTTCACTGAGCCTGTTTTGGGGTAGCGAGCACACTCGGAAGCCTCTTTCACAGTTTGATAACCTGGCCTACTAGGCTCCTCACTTGGACCTTAAAATGTTTTAGGCTGTTGCCTTACCTTATAGTTAAATACTAAGAAAGGCCTTTAGGATCACACACTCATGGAAAGGTGGCTCACCTTCCATGACTGCTGAATTCTTTTTTTAAAAAAAAAAGAAAGATCTCCTCCCACATAACTCATTAGCCTCTATTACATGAGAAAGGTCCAGGATGTACCTTGTGGAAATAATTGTGAACACAGGAGATAATTGGGCACGTTTATCAAACAGCGTTCACAAGAAAAGTATTTGCCCATCGCTGTTGGAACTCCTGAGGCTTAGTCTTAAGGTTTAGGATTAAGGACAATTGCCAGATATGAACTATTGCTGAATCAAAACCCCTACTCAAAAAGGGGGGAGAGGGTGAGAAGTGACAGCAAAGAGTCTTCATTAACTCAGCCCCCGCATCCCTTCCTGGCGTGTTGAGCTGATGAGGAGAAAGCGTGCAATGTCTATGCCTGGTGATTCAGTTGGTGAAGAGCCAGAGAGATGGTTTCTATCCTGTTCCTCAGGTGGCTTTATCTTGTTCCATGGCTACAAAGTGGACCTTGTACCCTGGCCGGGAAGCTGCCTATGCAGGGCCTTGCTGTCTTTGGGGCAACAGCGACAACTAGAAAATCAGACTTCAGTCCGTCCATCTTGCCCTCTTCACTGGCAGGGGACATCCTGTCACTTGTCACTCAAGTCTTGTTTTCACCTTGCTATGCAATGACAGACACAACACAAGAAGACCAGGGGTAAAGGCTGACACTGAGCTCTCACCATTAGGAAATGTATTTATTTCATCAAGTTAAAGGGGGAGAAATTGACTTCTGCATGAAGGTCAAAAGGAACTGGATAAAAATTCAACATCAATACTTAATTTTTTAAAGAAATTGCTCAGTAATCTAGAAATAGAAGGAACAAAGAGGTAGAACCCAAACAAGATAAAGAATGTCTGCATACAACCAGCAGCTAATATGATATACATGGTGAAAAAGTGAGTCCCATTAACATAAAAAATAAGATAAAGGTGTCCTCTCTTACCGTGTCTAATATGGTCTGGAGTTTCTAGTCAATGAAATAAGACAATGAAAAGAAAAGCAAGATGTAGCTTTTGGGAAGGAGATAAATTATGGTCTGTATATAATATCACTGTTGATCTAAAAAAACTAAAGCAATTAATAAAAAACTATCTGTCTGAAAAAGAGACTGGAATAGGGCAGAAAGATATAAAACAGGGATAATTTTTTTCCTAGGTACAGCAGCAGTGATATTGGAATTGGATCAAGGTGATTGACCGAACACAGATGACTGCCAAATTTTTAGGACAACAGGGTTACAAACCCAACAAGCCCTGGAAAATAGGAGAAAGAAACATACACAAGAGAATAATATTGTGAAGAGTAGAACAGAGCACAAGAACCTCCAGCAGATTGGAGAAATACAGAGAGTGGGAGCAGGGGGCCTTGGCTCCATCAATATGTGCTTAATAGTTCACAAGTGGGGCGCCTGGGTGGCTCAGTCGGTTAATCGTCTGCCTTTGGCTCAGGTCATGATCTCAGGGTCCTGGGATCGAGCCCCACATCAGGCTCCCTGCTCAGCAGGGAGTCTGCTTCTCCCTGTCCCTCTGCTCGTCTCCCTGCTTGTGTGCTCTCTCTCTCTCACTCACTCTCTCTCTCTCAAATAAATCAATAAAATCTTTAAAAAAAAGGTCTCAAGCAAATTTCACTTATGAACTGATACCCAGAGACAGTATTTAAAAATTGAATGCAGCAGAATATTAAGAAAATAATATGTTGTGACCAAGTAGAATTAATTCTGTATACTACGTAGAATACATTCCTGTAATTTGCTACAATATAACAGAGGGAAAAATAGATGTGTTTTACTACACTTGAAAAAACATTTGGTAAATTTCAATACATAGTCTAATTTTTAAAAAGGAAAAAGCCTTAGAGAAGGAATAAAAGGAACTTTCTTTAACTTAACAAAGGTGCCATAGTTCCATAAGAAACACAAATGGACAAGGGAACGTAGGAGGTTTGTTCACCATCACCAGGAGATGGGAAAACGCAACTTAAAACAATAAAAATATAATTTCTCCCTAAGATAAAAGGAATTTAAAAGATTAATCCTATGCCAAACCAGCAACCCTGTAAGGAAACATTACTGGGAGCAAAATTTGAAAACCATGACGAAATTTTGCAGAGCATTTTGGAAACAAGTGACTAGCATTTCCACGATTTGTGAAAACACAAAGAGGCGTGAAAGAGATGTTAATTGGTGTGCTTTTTAAAAATTGTCCTACATCCATTGAGTGCCTCATATAGTGCTTCCTCCCTGTCCTCACTGTGGAAAATGGAAAATGCACGGAGCTCAGCTTCCATGGCGGAGAGTCCAGGATCTAAGAAGCACGAAGACAATAAGAGCAGGACTCACCACCTGCCCTGCTGCCCAGGCTCAAGAGCAGTTTAACTATTACAAGGGTCAGAGCTGAGAGTTAGAGCCAACCAGGTGGTCTCCAAATAAACATGACTGTGACTGGGGGTCTCATCCATTCCTGCCTCCAGTGGATGGACAGAAACCGGAAGGGGAAATGAAGATGTGCCCTGTTTATTGCAATTCCTGGCTGTGGGTGCAACTCAGTAACCCAGACACAACATGGGGTTCGGTGCTGGGCACACGTGGCTAAGTAAGAAATGATTCGCCACCCCTAATAACTTATATCTCTGTTTTTTTCTCTATTCCGGAGACTTCGACATAATTAGGATTCCCTGGGCAAAAGCTAGTTACTCCAAAGCGATGGTTCTCGAAGGGAGGCCCTGAGCAATTTGTCAGATATGTGGAAACTAGTGGATCTGAATTGCTGGGGGTGGAGTCTGAGTTACATTTAAATTTGAGAACCATTACTTTATATTAAGCACTAAGCAATGCCTCGCTTATTTTCCTTGTAAAAGTTTTGCCAAAGATCACTTATGGCTACAAAAGAGACCACTGTGTGTATACCTTGTATACGCTATTTGGTTATAAAATGGTGGGACGCATTCGGCACATACGGCTTCTGAAAACATACCAGTATCCTAGAACTACCCTACATAGAATGTTCTAGAGCAGAAACATATATTTATTTACTGCTAGATCAATGCATCATTATTTCTTGAGCTTCTATTATGTATCTGATACTACAGATTACGTTGCAATGAACCATTTCATGCATATAGCTTTTTTTTTTTTTTTTCTGAATGAATTCCATGGGATAAGCGTGCAGCGGGAAAAAGAATTGGAGCATCTTTTTAGTTCTCGATGCTTGCTGCCATGCTGCTTTCTAAATGGGTTTGTCCTCAAATGATGTCAGCTGTCCTGTGAGCCGCGAGCTTCATCACCAACTTCCCCACACAGGGCACAATCCTTCTATTTTTATGTGTTTAAAATATTGCCTCAAGGTGGCTCAATTCCACTTTCTTTGTTTTCTAATGAGGTCGTAGATTTTTCCCATGTGTTTCTTTAATAATTGCCTTGCCTCTTGCATGACTCATCTGTGGATGATTTCTTGCTTATCAGAGCTATCACTTTAACAAATACTCACTCAAGAAGTTCCTATTAGACTCTGCAAACAGAAGGTTTGTTCTCAGTGATTGAGAGCATGGAATTAAGCATCAGAAAGAATAAAGAATCCCTCATCTGAGCCATTGGTAGAACTTGTATAGAAGTATCTGTTTGAGTTTTTCCTGGGCTGCTTCTAGCCCATATGGAGTATGTCTGTATGAATCAGAAAAAAAGATGTCTCTTGCTGGGGTTGCTGTCCCATGGCCCCGGGGTTGAGGCCTGATGAGCGGAGAGTGTCTGTCTTCAATCAGCTCCAGAGCCCACATGCCCCTACCCAGTGAACAGTCTGCTCCACCTTATCCTACTGCCCTGGGTCTGTTACCTCCAGTTCCTGTGCAGAACTCCCAATTTTCTGAAAACCAGAACAAAGCAGGAGGAATTCTGCTATTTCCCTACTTTTATGGCCAAAGTTTCTTGCATGATGGTTTTCGGACTTGAGGAATGGCCCCAACCACTTCCGGTTGTCTTTTCTGTGGTTTGGAAGGAAGCCCTGGGCTTAAGCAGGTAGGACCCTAAGAAGGACCCAAGAGTTGGAGGCCATCTCCTGCCATGGCTCATGGAAGTGCTGTGTGTGTCACTGTTTGTTATTAGTGAGAACAGGGGAGACCATGTTGCTGAAGTCATTTTGGTGGCATCTAAGGCAATTCCCTGCAGGACTCCCTCCCCATCAACTTTGGCATGTTCAAAGAACTTTCTGGCTCTACCTCGCCTTGTCCCCGACCACTGAGCTCTTAGTAACTCTCCTTGTTCTTCCAGATGTTGACACTCATTTGCACCATCAGCGAAATGCACTCAAGCCTTTCCCAGCTTACAAGAAAAATCCCTTGTTCCATGCAGCCCCTCCTCTAGCTATAGCGCTTTCTCCTTCACCTGACAGCCAAACTTCTGTACTCCTTCACCTCCCATGCACCGCTGAGCCTGTGGAGCTGGGTCTCCACTCCAGCAAGCCCTCTAGAGCTGTTCTCGAAAGCCTACCAACCTAACTCTTTACTTGCCGTGCCCAATGGACATTATCCAGTCCTTATTGCCAGTGGCCTCGAAGTTCTCCCCTCAGTTTCCCTGACTGCAATCTATAGACCTTAGTAGGAGCATGACTCAAACAACCAAATGATAAAATAAATAAATATATATGTATATCTATGTACATTTACATAGGAATATACTCAGTGGTCAAGGAAATGTTAATACTGGCCAGATTTTGGATTCTATTAAGAAAATACTGTTGATTTTTCAGGTGTGAAAATGGTCCTTGTTTTTAGAAATATCTATTGAAATGCTTAATACTAACATGGTGCAGTGTTGAGGATGTTTCAAAACAATCTAGGCAAGGGGCGTGGGCTGGGGGTATAGAGGAAACAAGACTGGCTCTGAGCGATATGGTCACCAGCCTCCAAGATGGCCCCAGTGACCACCACCTCTTCGTATCCCTGCTCTTGTGTACTCTCCTCCCACATGGAATAGCGTTGACCTGTGTCACCACAAGATGTGGTGGAAATGAAGGTACCTGACTTCCAAGGATAGGTCACATACATCTTCTGCCTTGCTATCTCTAAGATCACTCACTTTGGGGAGGAGCCAGCTAACATGCCATGAAGACACTTGAGCAAATCTTTGGACAGATCCACATGGAGAGAAAGTAAGACCTTCTGCCAAAGACCGGTAATAACTTGCCAACCACATGAGTGAATCACCCTGGAAGCTGATCTTCAAGCCCCAGTCAAGCCTCTGATGACCACAGTTCTGGATCCACACAGCTAAGCCACTCCTGGATTTATGACCCACCAAAACAGTATGCAGTAACAAATGCTGTATTGAGTGGCTAAGTTTTGGGGTAATTTGTTACCTGCAATAGAAAACCAGTACAAGTGAAATCACTGAAGCATGACTTCATGACACCATTCATTTTACACACGTTCAAAATTTCATTATCAAAATATTTGATAGGCCAATATTTTAAAAAAAAGAAAACAAAATCTTGATGTTTCTTAGAATTCCATTATCTATCCTCTTCTCTACACTCTACTTTTATACTTAAATGAATGATTTCGTGCTTTCATAACTTTTTGCCTCCCAAATATCTAACTCCCAGACCTCTTCACGAAGCCACATCCATGCACCTAACGCCAAACATGTCCTCCCAAACCCGCTCCTCTCGTGGTTCTATCGTGAACGTTATCATTATCCGACCAGTTACCCAAGTCAAGAACTAGGAGTCATGCTGGACCGCTCTCATCCCCTAAGCCAACCACTTTGAGGTCCTGTTTTTTTCCGTCTTCTAAATAGCTGCTTACTCCCTCTCCCTCCCCCTTCTCCATCCCCACTTCCGTGGCCCTAGCTGAGACTCTCCTCATTTTCTTCACACCAACCTCTTATGTCACTGTGTATGCTTAGGGTAGCTAAGCTATGGGAATGGATCCAAATACACAATGACTCAACATAATAAATGTTTATTTCTGGCTCACATAACAGTCCAGGGTGTGTTTCCAGAAAGTAGGGAGGCCCGTGCTGATGGCAGCACCAGGATCTTCCTGACTTGGTTTCCAAGGTCTCAACTCAGCTGGCCAGCAGGAGGAAAAGCATAAAGCCTAGCGCAGGGGAGGTCTCAAAGGCCCTTGCCAGGATGTAGCATAATTCCCCTCTGCACACATTGCGTAGATTGGGATAAGGACACACGACCACACCTAGCAGCAAGAGAGACAGAGAAATGTGGTCTAGCTGTGTATCCAGGCAGAAGACGGACGTTTTGGAAAATAGCTGGTGTTCTCTGCTAAACATCTTTTATTTGTCCATCCTTCACTGTGCTACCGGAGTGGTCCAACATGGAACTTGGGTAATATTGGGTGGTGCCCAAATTTGCCATGTTGTCTTCTACACTATGTCTTTACCCACTTTTCATCTCACTTTTCTACCCGCAGAACTCCCACGCATCCCGCAAGCCTCAGCTCAAGAGTCGCTTCCTCTTGGAAGCCCTCACTAATGCCCGACCTCCACTCCCACCCAGGCAGAGGTAGAGGCTGGCTCCACCTTCTGCTCCTTCGCAGCTCAGACCCACCTCTAGCCCACAGCTATCAGCTGATCTCGTTATTCCGTGCTGGTTAGTCCATGCTGGTATACGTGTCTCTCCCGAGGAAAGTGAGCTGGCTCATGGGGAAAGAAGTAGCTGTTCTATCTACTCTCTTCCTGTCCGCCATCTTTAGCTTTCTCCATTTCAAATTCCAGTAGCAGCCAAAAATAAGCATCAGCATATAGAGAAAATATCAGAGACGTAAATAAGAAGTTCCCTCCTCCTGTTGGGTTAAGGGCACCACCAGCATCCGCTGGGGCTTGCTTCATCTCCCCTCATCATTTACACCGAAATCACCAACATTCCACGCTCTTGATGTTGCTGGGCCCCCCTCCTCTCTGTGCTCTCCACCCTGGCGAGTCCTGCCCTTCCCCTCAATCTCTCCTCCTCCTAACTGACCTCCCTCTCCTCAGGCTCCCCCTTCCACCACCGGGTGCGGATTCAGGAGGGGGTTTTCAGTGACACTCTCCCAGTCCTAGCCAAGGCTAGGAGGTCCCAAATTCTTTCCAGTTTCATCCCCTGCATACCTGCCATCCACTGAGGCTCTAACCCCAAACTGCTGTTTGTCATTCCTTGACTCTAATAGAAGCTTTGACCCCTGTCTTTCAGAGCGTCCTTCCTTCCCAACCCCCACCCTGCCCTCTCCTACCATAGAACTCTTCATTAGGAAACCGCTCAGAGAATATCTTTTTCGGAAGCCATCCCAGCACACAGAGGTCCATACAACCTGCTCGCACAGGATTTACCACAGAGAACTACTTCTTCGCCCAGCACATGACAGTCCTTATTGAGGCATCTCTCTCCCTGTGCCCTGCAGTGGCCTCACTCGTCCCCGGCTTACTCTGTATTCTCAAAGAACTATTCCCCTGGCCCGCAGGTCTGGACAGGGAAGGAAGACACCAGTGAAAGATTAGGAAGCTGGAAACCCAAAGGAATCAAGATACCTCCCCCCTCTCCTCAGCTTTCCGGGATGCTCCTGACAATGTTCCTTGACACCCTCCTACCTCCATCCCACCTCCATCTCCCCCCAGAGGACCAGCTCCCCCCACTGCCCTGTCAGATGCCCCCACGCTTCCTGCCCCCACCACACATCCACACTCCCCCTGACCTGCCATAGCCCTGGGCCAATGGCACTTCCCTGCTCTTGCTAATCCCTGGGTTGCCTTACCAGCCCCTTTGACATCTCAGTTTCCCCCTCATCAGGTAACCAAGTCCCTGTATTAAATTCCCTCTGGTTTAAAATGTAGAGTGCTTCCGTTTTACTGGGTGGATCTCAACACAGATCCACCACCTCTAAATCAAGATCCTCCAAGACAGGAACCATGTATATGCAACCAGTGCTCAATAAATGTTCATTTCGAGAATGAGCCCTATGAAGCTCTACCTTCAGTTAAGCAATGTAGAGAAAAAGGGGAGCCCTATCTCTGGAGATGTGAGTGGCCCCCACAGGTAGGTGATCACAGGAAACCTTTCAAACTGGCCAAGAAATAACCGTCTTATGGAGGGGCCTCGACAGAAACAAGCAGGAAATTCTCCCAAACTGACCCTGACCCCTGGCCTTCTTCACTAAAATCAACCAGGATTCCATTAAAAAGTTTCAGCCGCAAAACGGGGCATTCTTTCCTTGTGATTTACATTACCCAGAAGTCTCTGGTTTCCCGGAATTTGTGTTAAGTAGTAGCTTTCAAAGATGATAATATTTGCCAACAATCCCTGGGGCACCACTTTACATTTTCCTAAAACAAAGAGGGGATTATTTTGTCCATATTTCTCATTTCTACAGGCTTTTGCATATAGCAGCTCTTCCCCCTCTGGCATTAAGCAGCAATACTCTGCCATTAAATTATGAGAATTATGCTTTGTCTTTAAACATCAGTTGTCAATTAAGGTTGACAAACAAGCTTCCTGACATTCTCAGGAACATCTTGCCCAGCATGTGGTTACTAATTTCTCACTCCTTTTGTGAAACACTGGTCACAGGCAAGCAGGCAGAAATAAATATGTGAGTTTTTGATTTTTTACCAGCTCCCCAAGCCCCACCTTCTCGATTCTCTGCGCCTGCATTGTCCTCCCGAGCAATGAGCTTTGAAGATACATAGAAAAAAATGAGGCTGTGATGATTGTCGATGGAATCAAATTGAATAATTCTCTGTTGACAAAGTTATTTTTCTGTCTGGCTTTTTTCATCCTTCTTCCTAATGCAGGAGGGAGTTTTATCAGTCTTCCTCCTGCCTGTGGATCTGTGGTCCAGATTTTGGCTTCCCTGTAAGGTCCAGTTCAAATGTCAACATCTCCTCTGCGAGATGCCCATGATGCTCTCCTGCATGATGTAATCTTTCTGTCCCCAGGGGAGTCTTTTCTCCACTTACCTTGTGCTGTCTTTGTAGACGTGCCATCCGTAAGCTTCGTGAAGGCAGACACGTTCTCTATGCCCCTGTGCCTGTTATGTTAAGTGCTCCACACGTATATACCCAATTAATTTTTCAAGATTCAGCCCCATTTCTTTCTTTTTTTCTTAAAGATTTTATTTATTTGAGAGAGAGAGCGAGAAAGAGAGAGAACATGAGCAGGGGGTGGGAGGGAGAGGGAGAGGCAGACTACCCGAGGAGCAGGGAGCCCAATGTGGGACTCCATCCCAGGACGCCGGGATCATGACCTGAGCCGAAGGCAGACGCTCAATCGACTGAGCCCCACCCAGGCGCCCCAGCCCCATTTCTTTCAAAAGCTTTTCCTAACCAACCCCAGATTCACTTATGCCTGCTACTACATACATATGTGTATACATACATGTACTCATACATACATACATATGTTTATCCACATACGTTCTCATGCTTTCTTTGAATAATTCAATATAACAATCATCTGAAGCAAGCATCGTTATCCCCACTTCACAGATGAGAAAACCGAGCATCAGAGACTTCTCAGTAATCAGGTTACAAGCTGGCTGAGCAGCAGACCTTGTACTCAAATTCAAGAATGCGTAATTCTACAGAGTTCTTTTTACTACACCACCGTGTCCCTGATCACTCTAAGAGGCTTGAAGTCTTCCTCACTTTCCAAAACCAACAGCAGATAATATAATCCTTCCAGGGTTACATTAATTTTAATATCTATATTCCTTTGAGATTGTTTCTCTTTCTGTTCTTTACCTCATGGTACGCTGTGCTTGGGAAAGCCTTCTGCCTACGATGGGTGCCTGCAACCTTGGCTGTCTTTTCCATATAGAACGTATTTTGCTTGGATTTCTCACAATTCTTATACTTTAGGAAAGTTTCCCAAAACACACTGAAGGTTTTGTTGTCTGTATGCACATCTCCTCCTTCCTACTGGTCACCCCTCTCTTATGCCAGACCATCTCTTTACTAATAATATTTCATTTGAGCATGAATTGGCTAGCTTCCCCCTTCACTTTTTTAATTCTCCAAGCAATTCAACTTCATTGTAGAAAGGATAGAAAATTTCTTATAAATAAAAGGAAAATATTAATAATTAGAAATCCTACCACCCAGATGAGTCTTAAGGAGGGCACTTGTGATGAGCACTGCGTGTTGTACGGAAGTGATGTATCAATGAATTCTACTCCTGAAACCAATATTACACTATATGTTAACTAACTAGAATTTAAATAAAAATTTAAAAAAACAAAACAGACTGCCCCCCCAAAAGAAATCCCACCACCCAGAGAAAATACTATTATTACTGCAGTCTCCATCTTGCATTATTTTTACCCATAAAAATGTATTTGTATACATGCATACCAATTTTTAAAAATAAAATTATATTATGCATATGAGTTATTTTTAACTAAAAATTTGTCATTTAGTGTTCCATGAACTTTAACCAACTGAGCCATCCAGGCTCCCTGTTCCATGAACTTTAAAAAGAAGAGGGTTGGGGCACCTGGGTGGCTCAGTCGTTAAGCGTCTGCCTTCGGCTCAGGTCATGATCCCAGGGTCCTGGGATCGAGCCCCGCATCGGGCTCCCTGCTAGGCTGGGAGTCTGCTTCTCTCTCTCCCTCTCCCCCTGCTTGTGTTCCCTCTTTCGCTGTGTCTCTCTCTGTCAAATAAATAAATAAAAATTTAAAAAAAAAAAAGAAGAGGGTTTTTTTCACAAAGAATAAAATTTGTTATATATTAAATAAATCTTATTAATTCATATTATTCAATTTATCTATAATCATAGATACTTTCGTCTCTTTAAGTAAAAACTCAAAGGAATTATGCTAATGTTTCCTTACACTATTGTTTTGATTCTTCTCTTCACAGATTACAAATAGATTTTATATTATGTATTTTGCTGTTCAGTGCCTATAATTTTATTACAGTAATTTTACTGTAAATTTACTGAAGTTTGTATATGTCAACAATAAACAGCAATCCTTTGTCCTATTTATTGATTTTTACAAGAACATAAAAACTTTTTATGTTAAAATTGGCATATATGTATTGAGTACCCACTGTGTACAGGAGGACAGAGTGGGAAACAAGAGACAGAGCCCCTGCCCTCACGAAGCCTATGTTCCCATCACAAGTAAGACTTTGCTAGGCAAAGTATAAGTAAGTAATTCCATAAGCTTGAATTCAAGAAAGTCACCAAGATATTTCCAGGTGCTGTTAATTTTGTCATGAATTTATGCACGGGCATATCTGGATCTTTCTTGCTCCCTTCCTCTCTCCCCTTAGGATCGCCATTTACCCACGTCGCACCTTCCTTCTTTGTCTACCTGTCTACCTGTCTACCTGTCTACCGTGATGTTCCTTCCAGTTCTCTGCTCTTGTTGTCCCTTTCCTCTGTGTTCTCAAAGCGCCTTTCACTGAGCTGACCTCATTCTCTGCAGTGGTGACTCTACTCCTTGTTGCTTCCAATGCTATTGTAATCTCTGCCATGGTCCTACCATCCCCTTGCATTTTAGTCTATATTTCCCTTTCTCTCTCATTTCATTGTCTCACCATAACATCTTTTACCTCTTCTGTAGAGAATTCACATTTCTTTCAGTGCCCTGAGAGCGCTAAGCAAATGCTCACTAAAATTTCACTGTCTTTCCTGAAATGCACTCATCCTCTGGTTTTGAAAGCTATGGCAATCCTCTAATTCTATGAGGCAGAATTTTTTCACCTATCGCATTTCTGTCTTGTTCTATTGCTGTTTGCTTTTTTTTAAGTCATTCATTTAATTGAAGAATATATTAGTTGAGGATCTCCACAGGGCAGGCACCAGAGGGATAATGTTGAAAGGAAAAAAAAAAAATCCTAGCACTGGCTTACAGTGTCATTCCCTGCTGTGAAAGAGACTTTAAACAAGTAAAAAACAAATATCCAGTATGAATTGGGGCAAGCTATTAAAGAAAAAGAAAGGAGTCCTACGGGAGAGAATACCAGAGTGGGGAGGATTCTGCCTTTGATTGTGTGGCCCTCTAGACCTCTTGGGAAGTGACATTTAAGATGAGATTTGGAAGATAACAATGAGCAATCCATGTGAAGAAAGAGGGTAGGTGTGAACCAGGCAGGTATGAAGCACAGCCTGTGCAAATGCCCTGAGGCTGGAAACCCTATTGCTCTCCTCTGCCCAAATCACTCTGCAGGATCTAAAGTGAAAGAGGAGGACAAAACCTGGTCACTCCCAGGCTTGGATGTTCTTGGAGATGCTACGAGAAGTTACCAGGATCTTTTTTTTTTTTTTTTTAAGATTTTATTTATTTATTTGACAGAGAGAGACACAGCAAGAGAGGGAATACAAGCAGGGGGAGTGGGAGAGGGAGAAGCAGGCTTCCCGCCAAGCAGGGAGCCCAATGCCGGGCTCGATCCCAGGACCTGGAATCATGACCTGAGCCAAAGGCAGATGCTTAACGACTGAGCCACCCAGGCACCCCAAGAAGTCACCAGGATCTTCAAGGAAAGGAGTGCATGGTCTGAATAATGCTTTAGATCTACTGCGGCCACTCCTGGGAAGCATGAGGTGGAAAACAAGTCTGTTAGGATGCAAAGTCAGTGATTTGAATGAGAAGTCGTAGTTTAGATATTGGCAAAAGGATTCAAGATGTATTTTGGAATTGGAATTTTGGGTTAAGTGAACTGGATTTAATGTGGTACAGAGGGGTTTGTTAAACAAAAGGAAGAAATTGCCAGGCTTTAGGCTTGAGCAACAGGGCGGATAATGCCACACTCACTGAGATGTGAAAGCTCAGCACGGAAACATGTTTAGGGCTGAGAATCAGGAGTTCGGTTTGGGACATGATAAGTTTGTGATGCATTTGAAAAATAGACAAGATCGGGACTTTGAGTGGAAATCTTGGATGGAAATATAGATTTGGCAGTCCTCAGGTTACAGAAGGTATCTCACATCACGTGAATGGATGAGGGCACCATGAGGAAAACCATAGAGAGAGATGAGTAGATCCAGCTGGAGGGCTGATGATGTGTGTTCTCATTACCATTCCAAAAGAAGTCTACAGAAGACTGGAAAGAAGTGAGGCCAGAGTCTGCCCCCAGGTCCCATTGCGCTGGGCTAATTTGTATTTGTTGGTTGACTTCCATATTTCATTCTCTGTCATAGGAAGGCAATTTTCCACATCAGTCTACTGTTGGCTTGGTAACCACTCTTGATACATCCGCTCATTTGAAACAGCCTCCCATCCTCTTGATGAGAAAGTAGACATTAATACCACTCCTGTCTGGGAAAGTCCTCATCTGCCTCCATGTGAAACCCTGAGTTATTGGAGATGGATCAGAGAAAATCCCCAACTTGCTTTTCATTGCTGTAAGCCATGTGTCATATTCTTATTTTAACCACATCTCCCACCCTCACTCTCAGCCTTGATCACTTTAACTTAAGGGGTGCTGATAGGGCTTTAGCATTTCCTTCTTTCTCTGTCATTTCTGTCGAGTCCCGCTGCACTGTACTTACTAGAAATTCTTTGAATTTTGTGGAATGTGGTTGGCACCATTCCCCAGTTTCAAAACAAATTAGTTGGGGGTATTTTGTTTTTGTTTCTTTAATGTCTTTCAGTCATTTCCAATTCTGAGAAAAGCTTCAGAAATGTATACATAAGCTACCATCTTTGCCAAAAGTCTGTGGTAACCGGCATGGTTTCTTGATTCCCCTACATGTGCTTAATTCATATCTAAATATTCTCAGAAAATGTGTTAAAAATAGGCCTTTTCAAATTCACAACCTAAAAAGGACTTGTGTTTGAATGTATACTAGATCACACCACCTGGTCCCATGTTGATTCAATTACACATTGTTAACAAGGATGTTTAAGATTCTAATGCAAAAGAAAAGTGGTATATCCACATGATGGAATAGTATTCAGCCACAGAAAGGAGTGAAGTATAACATGGAGGAAACTCACAAACATTGCACTAAGTGAAAGAAGCGAGACACAAAAACCCACATATTATATGGTTTTATTAATATGAAATGTCCACTATACAAATCTATAGAGACATAAAGTAGATCAGCAGTTACCAGGAGATGTGTGAAGGGAAATGGGGTGACTTCTAATGGAAATGTTTTGGAATTAGCAAGTGGTGATGTTTGTGCAACTATCTAAATATATTAAAAACTACTGAAGCATATACTTGGGAAGTGTGAATTTTATGGTATTTGAACTACATCTCAGTAAAAAAAAATTCTCATGCAATCTCCACGGGGCTTGAAACCTATTGAAAAATTTCAAGCCATGACATGCACAATTGAATACAAAAAGGAATCCACAGAACTATGGAGAAAGTGCCAAGCCCTAGGATTTTATGTACCAATAACAGAATCAAAAATATTATTAAATGGTACCAAAAAAACTCTGAAATATGTACAGTGTTCTATCATTTGAATAAAATGGGGGTTTATATAAAACCCCCATTTATATTTATATATGCATAAAATACCTTTAGGCAATATATAAGAATTGGTAACAGTGTTGCCTCCAAGGAGAACTGGCTAAGGAGGTATGCCAAGGTGGTGAGACTTTTCACCATATACTTTATGCTGTATTATACCATATACACCATGTGTTTTTCACCTCTGATTTTAAACCAGGTGAATGGAAAAACCACTGAAAATATAGTAAAATTAAATTTTTTTGCCTACCTACGGTTTAGTTAATATTCTCAAATGCAATTGCTAACTGTAATTGTGGATTTGTCTATTTCTCTTTTCCGTTCTATTGGCTTTTGTTTCATATATTTATTATTACATGTACACACATTATTTATTTATTTATTTGAGAGAGAGAATGAGAGAGAGCACATGAGAGGGGGAAGGGTCAGAGGGAGAAGCAGACTCCCCGCCGAGCAGGGAGCCCGATGCGGGACTCGATCCAGGGACTCCAGGATCATGACCTGAGCCGAAGGCAGTCACTTAACCAACTGAGCCACCCCGGCACCCCATGTACACACATTTTTTAAAGATTTATTTATTATTTATTTGGGAGAGAGAGAGAGCAGGGGAAGGGGCAGAGGGAGGAGGAGAGAATCTCAAGGAGACTCGGGGCTCAATCTCACGACCCTGAGATCACAACCGGAGCCAAAACCGAGAGTCGGACACTCAACAGACTGAGCCACCCCGGCGCCCCATGTACACACATTTTTTAAAGATTTATTTATTATTTATTTGGGAGAGAGAGAGAGCGGGGGAAGGGGCAGAAGGAGGAGGAGAGAATCTCAAGGAGACTCGGGGCTCAATCTCACGACCCTGAGATCACAACCCAAGCCAAAACCGAGAGTCGGACACTCAACAGACTGAGCCACCCCGGCGCCCCTACATGTACACACATTTAAAGTAGTGATGACTTCTTGATGAGCTGACCTCTCTTACATTAAGAAATGTCCCTCTTTATCCTTTGTAGGAGCCCTTGTGTTTAGGTTTATGTTGTGTTGTTCGCTTTGTATTAGAAATCAGTGATCCAACTCAACAACTGTGTTTTCTTCTACATCATTTAACATATTACAACATCCATGATAAGTATTTTAGTATTATTTTCTATTAATTTTATTAACTCTGTTATTTCTGGGTCTGATTTTCTCGGTTGATTTTTTTAATTGCCTTTTTTAAAAAGTAGTTTCAGGTTCACAGCAAAATTGAGTGGAAAGTTCCCGTATACCCCCTGCCTCCTCTACTCTCAACATCCGACGCCAGAGTGGAAAATTTGTTACACTCAATGAACCTATATGGATATGTCATTGTCACCCGGAGTCCACAGTTCAAACCAGAGTTCACTCTTTGTGTTTACATTCTATGGGTTCTGACAAATGTATAATGACATGCATCTGCTGTTATAGTATCATACAAAATAGTTTCACTGCTCTAAAATTTTCCTTGCTCCACCTATTAATTCCTCCTTCCCCTCTAACTCCTGGCAACCACCGATCATTTAACTGCCTCCATATTTTTGCCTTTTCCAGAATCATATAATTGGAATTACACAAAATACAGCCTTTTCAGATTGGCTTCTTTCACTTGGTAATATGCCTTTAAGGTTCTTCCATGTTTTTTCAAGATTTTATAGCTCATTTCTTTTTGTACTGAATAATAGTCTATTGTCTGATGGACCACGGTTTTTTTATCCATTCACTTACTGAAGGACATCTTGGTTGCCTCCAAGTTTTGGCAATTAGGAATAAAGTTGCTATACACATTTGTGTGCAGGTTTTTGTGTGGATTTAAGTTTTCAGCTCCTTTGGGTAAATCTCAAGGAGCCCAATCACTAGGTCATAGGTAAGACTATCTTTAGCTTTGTAAAAAACCACCAAACTGTCTTCCAATGTGGCTGCACCATTTCACATTCCCACCAGCAATGTATGAGAGTTCCTGTTACTCCACATCCTCACCAGCATTTTCTGTTGTCTTGTTTGGGATTTTCCCCACTGTAATAAGTGTGTACTGGTATCACATTGTGGTTTTAATTTGCAATTCCCTAGAGGCATATGATGTGGCGTATCTTTTCATATGCTTATTTGCCATCTGAATCTCTTCTTTGGCAAGGTGTCTCTTCGGACCTTTTGCTCACTTGTTTGTTTCCTTGTTCTTGAATTTTTTTTGTATATTTTGGATAATAGTTCTTTATCAGATGTGACTTTTGCAAATATCTTCTCCTGGTTTGTGGCTCATCTTCTCATTCTCCTGACAGTATCTTTCACAGACCAGAGGCTTTAATTTCATGGTGTCCAGCTGATCAAGTATTTCTTTCATGGATTGTGTGTTTGGTGCTCGATCTAAAAAGTTGGCACCATGCCCACGGTCATTTAGATTTCTTCCTGTGTTATTTTCTAGGAGTTTTACACTTTTACACTTCACATGTAGGTCTGTGAACCACTTTTAGTGAATTTTTTATGAAGGGTGTGAGGTATGTATTTAGATTCATTTTTTTCACTTGGATGTCCAGGGTTTCAGCACCATTTGGTAAAAAGACTATCTTTTTTCCATTGTATTGTCTATCAGCTGATTATATTCATGGGGGTCTATTTCTGGGTTCTCTATTCTGTTCCACTGATATATTTGTTTATTCCTTCACCTATAGCACACTGTCTTGATTGCTGCAAATTTATAGTGAGTCTTGAAGTCAGGAAATGTCAGTCCTCTGATTTTATTCTTTTCCTTCAATTTTGGGTTGGTTATTCTGGATCTTTTGCTTCTCCACATACATTTGAGAAGCATTTTGTCAATATGCCCAAATTGGGATATGGATTGGGATTGTGTTGAATAGCTAGACATCTTAAAAATACTGAGTCATACTATCTTTGAACATGGAAAATTTCCCCATTGATGTAGTTCTTCTTTGATTTCCTTTGTCAAGTTTGTAATTTTCTTTGTACAGATCTTGTTGCTATTTTTTTAGATTTATATTTAAGTATCTCACTTTGGGGGCCTGCTAATGTAAATGGTATTGTGTATTTAACTTCCAATTCCACTGGAAAAGCAATTGGCTTTTGTGTATCAAACTTGTATCCTGCAACCTTGCTACAATCAGTTATAAGTTCCAGGAGGGTTTTGTTGATTCTTTTGGATTTTCTACATAAACAATCATGTCATCTGCAAACAAAGACATTTTTATTTCTTCCTTCCCAAACTGTATACCTTCTATTTACTTTTTTTTTGTCTTATTGCATGAGCTAGGACTTCCAGGATGATGTTGCAAAGGAGTGATAGGGTTCCTCCTTGCCTTACCCCTGATCTTAGTGGGAAAGCTTCTAGCTTCTCACCAGTAGGGATAATGTCAGCTGTGAGTTCTTTGTAGATGTTTTTTATCAAATTGAGGATGCTCCCCTCTATTACTAGTTTGCTGAGGGCTTCTATCATGAATGGGTATTTGGCTGATTTTTCTCCTGGTTATGGGTCATATTTCGCTGCTTCTTGGGCACTGAATCATAGGCCTGGACACATACAACAGAAGAGCTATTTCGCAAATAGCAAGTTGTCCAGGGTGACTGGAAAGTAGGATGTAGGAATATGAAATGGAAAGATAACAGCAGCCAAAACACAGAAGTATTTGTAAGCTATGCTAAGAGTTTACCTGGAAGAAATACCCAAGCTTCTTTGTATGGGAATGGGAATGATCAAGTACAAAAGGAAAATTCCCTAACCCGAGAGATGAGATGATTGAAGAAAAAAAGGTTTGAAACCACTAGAAGAGATAGCATTCAGGCCAAGATGAAGAACTTTGTCTTTGAAATAAGCAAAGCTTTCCCTTTTATTGTAACAAGAAGAAAGTCAGAGAGCATGGGTACTGATTCTGAGAGGTTATTTAATTCTGCAGTGGGGATGTGAGTGTTAGCACACAATTACTTAAATGCTGTCCATAAAATATAAGTTTAGGTCACTGATAAAAGTTATGGAGGTCTGAAGAGTAAGAAAGTATGAAGTAGTCATCTTGGAGAATGGGAGAGTAAATTTGCCAGGAAAAAATAGAAGGATGGCTGGGTGGTTGTAATGTTTGATTGGTGGGAATTAATGCGGAGTGAAACCAGAAAGTGCAGTTGTGTTCTAGCCTTCGATGTTCAGCTGCTGAGGTGCAGACACATAGACAGATGATTTGGAATTTTCCAGGCAAATGACCGAGAAATAAAGTGTCAAAGAAATCAAGAATGTGCTACAAAGGAATGATTATAGGGGCGTCTGGGTGGCTCAGTCGATTGAGCGTCTGCCTTCAGCTCAGGTCATGATCTCGGAGTCCTTGTATCGAGCCCTGCATTGGGCTCCCTGCTCAGTGGAGAGCCTGCTTCTGCTTCTCCCTCTGCTGCTCCCCCTGCTTGTTCTCTCTCTCTCACTCTCACTCTATCTCAAATAAATAAATAAAATCTTTTTTTAAAAAAGAATGATTATAATGAAGAACCATGAAATGGGTATGAATACATGTAAGGATATAAGGGAGAAATTAATAATAAAAAAGTGGGAGGGTCAATGGACAGGAAGTCTTATGAAGCTGAAATCATGCTGGAGTAGGAGGGGTACAAGAATAAGTGTGTGCAAATATTGGAGTCATACAGAGTAGGATGCTCAAAACCAGAGATTCGGGAGACATTTGACAATTAGAACTAAAGGACCAAGCCTATGATCATGGGAGCTACTGGTTGAGGTGGATGGAGGGAAACAATGAATGGAAGTGATTGGGTACAGGAACTGGGGGTCCAAGGTATTGGACAGATAATCTACCGGAGACCATAAGAGGACTGAAAAGAGCAGATGAAGGAAATTGGAGGCATGGAGGAGTATTGGATTGTATGGTCTAATGGCATAAACTTCAGAGGAGATGGACATATGTACACACAATGAATGTGTGTTTTATTCTTGTTTTGGGGGGGTTTTTTGGACAAGAGAGGTAACAGTGAGGAGCAAGATCCATACCCATCCCATCATCCCACCCCTACAAAATCTTATAAAGGTAAGGTAAAGGTAAAATCAGCTTCCATTCGAGAGGGCTACAGGGGATGCTATGCCTTTGTGGGGGGGTCAGCCAAATACCAGTTGTAGAGTACTAATAACAACAAATATGTTGAAACAGAAGAAATTGCCCAAGCAGACTGTTGGTACAGAAGAAAGGAAGAGGGAGAAGATTTGAATCCTGGAGAACATTGACATCAACATCTCACACGTAATTTTTAAGTATTATGTGAAAAATAACACATGTACATAATTTTAAACTTCAAATAATACTAAAAAGTTTATAATAAAAAAAGAACAGATTCCTACTCCCACCCCTCTCCATGTTCTGCCTGCTCTCTCTGAAGGCAATGTCTCAAATCTATTCTCATGTATTCCTGTTTTCTCTTGATACAGAGACTGAATCTTTAACTCGACATCCCTCTATCTCTTTATTCATCAATTTTAGATATTAGGTATTAGCCATTGACTTCCTCATGATGGTGGATGAGGACTTAGGTCTTCCACAACTCACCCTTCCCATCCCACCACACCACCCAACCAGCTCCTCAGCAAGTTTTGGTTAAATCCTTAATCAGTGCTGACACTATAATAATGTAGTGATGCTTCTGAGGAACCCGATGGTCATTTGTAACCATGCATCCTGTCCTGTTTAGCACTTCATTTTTCCTAGAGTTGATAATTACCCCATGTTTTCATTTGTTTGATTTTCAGTGTACCTCTAACACTCTTATATTTTTTTCCAAGATTCTCCAGCATCTCTGTCACCTACCTACTGGTAACTTTTTGCCTGCACTCAAAACATACTGGTTGCATTCTTCTTTCTGGAGACCTGAGTCCTCCCTGAGGACCCCATGTTTCTGTTTCAATCTGGACTGGTTTTTCTCTAGGCCTGCTATGTAGTTTTATTTTTAGGACTTCCTTTTGCTGTTCTCCCTCCCCTTTCCCAGATCCCATGTCTTCCTCTTTCTTGGTATACTTCTGCATTTTCGTAGAACACATTCTCCCATACCTTGCCAAGAAAGGTTGCATAGGTGATAAAGATTCGGAATCCCTAAATATCTGAACATTTGTATATTTTACCTTTATACTTGATTGATAATTGGATGAGGTCTAGACTATTTCTAAATTGGTGTATTATTCTACAGGTGATTCTTGAACAGGCATTTGTAACTAAATTAATATGGTAATAGTATGAATAGAAAAATGAGTGAATGAGATGTGAGGAAGTCAAGACAGGGTAGATTATTTTTTTTAACTTGATTTTTAAAAAGAAAGACATGGGGGTTGGGGGATGGGCAGAATGGGTGAAGGGAAGTGGGAGACACAGGCTTCCAGTTATGGGATGAGTAAGTCACAGAAATATGAGGCAGAGCATGGGGAAGAGAGTCAGTGATATTGTAATAGCGTTTTTGTGGTGACAGATGGTAGTGACACGTGTGGTGAGCACAGCAGCATGTACAGAGATGTCAAATCACTATGTTGTATTCTTGAAACTAACATCACATTGTGTGTCAACTCTACTTCAATAAAAAAATAAATTTAGGGACATCTGGATGGCTCAGTTGTTAAGCGCCTGCCTTTGGCTCAGGTCATGATCCCAGGGTCCTGGGATCCAGCCCCGCATCGGGCTCCTTGCTCAGCGGGAAGCCTGCTTCTCCCTCTGCCACTCCCCCTGCTTGTGCTCTCTCTCTCTCTGACATAAATTTCTTTAAAAAAGAGGAAAAGATTAAAAAGAATAAATTTTAAAAAATTAAAAATTAATACAAAATAGAGTAATACCTAAATAGAATGCAAAGTAAGGAAGGTTTTCTTTTTCTTCCTTTATTAAAAAAAAAAAGGAGGGATTTAAGGATATTTAATATTTAATAGGCTCTAAGAAATGACCCAAAGGAGATTAAAATGTCAAGAATAAGATGAAAAAGAGATAATTCAATAAGACATGATCTAGGTCCCAGGAAAGAGAGGACGAGGAACACAGTAAAAAAGTTGGCTTTAAACAGAAGGAAGACTATTTTTCCTTTTACATCACAGGGAGGCAGACTGAAAAGAGGGAGAGTGTGGGTTGATGATAGAAGGACAGGAAGTTGAGAGTCTTTATTTATTCAGTAGAAGGCCAGGGTAGGTCTGAGCAAGAGAATGGAGGAAGTGGGAGGGACAGAATGTGCAGGCGGAGAGGGTTTGTGGAGTGGGAGAGAGCTGGACCCAGGTGGAGGCTGGTGTTGCCAGGTAGTTCTGGGTGAGAATAATAACCTCTACTCATCACCCAGCCCTCAAGGCAGAATCCTGAGTCCAGTAGCAGACACACACTTCCTCTTCCCATGCTGCCAGGACTCGAGAGGGTGCACCTCAGATCGCCTTGCACCCGACACGTCTTTACTGAGTGTGACCCATGTGCTTCCCCACAAGTGCTCGCCCACATGAGATCAGGCTGTTGCGGAGATCCGGGCAGTGTCCGGACCTGCTTCAGCGACAAGTCCCAGGGAGCTGCTTCAAAACCTGCTGCACTGGTGGTTAATGGAGGCGAGGAAGTAAGAACATGCTTAACAACTTTACATGCAAGATATCTTATAAAGGGTTTGTGATGGTGTGTAGTTTTCTCTTGCAAGACGTGATTTACACAGTAGCACTGCCAAATACCAGGCGTAGCATGCTGCATGTCCGGGGAAATCGAGCATACTCTCCTAAAAATTGCCCATGCAGCTCTTGGGGAAATCGAGTGTACTCTCCTAAAAATTGCCCATGCAGCTCTCAAACTTTACAGAGGAAGAACCTGAGGCACTGAGAGGATGAGTCAGGTCACAGAGCAAGTAAATGGTGGCATTGAGAATCAGCCTGCTGGCCTGAGCTGGTCCAAAGCCTGAATCGTAAACCATCGTCCCCTGTACCTGAAATACCCACACAGATTTTGTATGCTCATTCCTTCACTTAGTCAATACACACTGAACACTTTTCTGCTTGAATAAAGGAAGGGGAGAAAGTCCCCTGTGTCCCATATAAGGCATCCCTTTGGGGTCTTACCCTTGCCTACCGCTGACAAATCCTGGGAGCAGAGCTAATGGGGCCCTAGCATTCGTTGAAGCCCAGACTGAGCACACAATATAGACTAGATGGAGTTCTGTGAGGCTCTCTTGTCAAAACTGTGACCCAGGCTCTGCTTGCAAACCTCAGAAAGAAAAATTAAAAGTTAGGTTCTTCAAGTTTTTATTCTTTTGTTGGAAACTGTTACCTAGAACAGCACTGTCCAAAAGAAATATAATCCAAGCAATTATGCAATTTTAAATTCTCTATGAACCATATATTTTTTAAAACTATAGATGAATATTTTAATATAAACCAATGTATCCAAAACTTATCTTTTTAACATGTAATGAATATAAGAAACTATTGATGAGATAGTTTAATTCTATTTTTCATACTAAGTCTTTAAAATCTGGTGTGTAACTTACACTTAGAGCAAATCTCAGTTTGGACTAGTCCTATTTCAAGAGCTCAATAGCGACATGTGGCTGGTGGCTTCAGGTGGACAGAACAGAGCTAGGAAGGCAAACTGTCCTCTCCAAAATTCCTCCTGGTTATGTACCACAGAGTAAGAGAGTACAACTCCATCCTTTCCAAGGGCCTTAACCTCTAGTATTACAGATATGGAACATAGGTCAAGATTGAAGTCACTTGCCCAAGGGCATCCACTGAGTTGGCAGAAACCAGGATAAGCACATTTTCAAACAGTCTAACTCCTAATGCTATGGTCTTCCCATAAGACCATACTACTTCCTCTCATTAGGTGGACTTCAAATATTTTACATTTGAAAATACCCACAGTATTTTCCATTCTCAAGCAAATTCTTTTAGTTTTCCTCCTATGTGGCCTTCCAACCTGCCATTTGCCTACCACGGCATTTTGCATATGGCAGGTACCCTGTAAACGGTTTCTAATCAAATGAGATTTGTGCAGTTTGTACAAGCAGTGCCCATACAAATTATTATTCAAATGTCTCTCTGTAGTTATTTAAATACTTCAGGGTATACACCATGTGAAGCACTGTGTCAGATAATCATGCAGGAAAACAAAATTTAAGATGACCTCCTAGCCCTCACGACATCTGGCAATCGCTGAATGATTCTGTAATGTTCTTAAGCTACCTGCTATGGAATACCATGTAGTCTTTTTCTGGGAATCAGAGTTGCCCAGAAAACATCCCCCTGGAGAGTGAAGGCAATCTTTTCTCATTCCTGCGTGTCTGAACTCTCTCCCACTTCCCTTCATTTATCACAGATTACTGCCAGTGATTCTGAGACCATTTTCAAGTTCCTTCAGCACCCTGAAAGTTAATTTGTTTGGATCTTTAGGTAAATGTGCTCTTATTTGCTTCTCCCCAATCAAAGCTCTTCACCACTGACCCTCAAAGTGTGGCCTATGGCTTCAGTGGGATATTGAGACCCTTTCAGGAAAACAACTAACAGTATTTGTTGTCAGGGATACAATTCAAACTTTTAAGTAAAAACTAGTATTTTAGGGGTGCCTGGGTGGCTCAGTCGTTAAGGGCCTGCCTTCGGCTCAGGGCATGATCTCAGGGTCCTGGGATTGAGCCCCATGTCGGACTCCCTGCTCGGCGGGAAGCCTGCTTCCCCCTCTCCCACTCCCCCTGCTTGTTCTCTCTCTCTCGCTGTGTCTCTGTCAAATAAAAAAATAAAATCTTTTTAAAAAATTAATATTTTAAAAAACTTGTATCTGCCACTCAGAACTTGACAGCTTCCCAGTATTTATAAAGACTTTTCTGATGAGCTCAGGGTGATACTAGCAAATGTGACTTTTTTTTTTTTACATTTACAATGAAGTGTGTCAACATTTGGAAGATCTATACAAATCAGTGAGCCAATGTTTTCCAAGTAATCCATTCATAACATTACAAAATTCTACATGAATAAAAGATCATTCAAAGAATAAGATAGGGGCCCCTGGGGGGCTCAGTTGGTTAAGCGTCTGAGGCTTTGGCTCAGGTCATGATCTCAGGGTCCTGGGATGGAGCCCCACATCGGGCTCCCTGCTCAGCGGGGAGTCTGCTTCTCCCTCTCCCTCTGCTGCTCCCCCTGCTTGTGCTCGCGCTCACTCTCTCTGTCAAATAAATAAATAAAATCTTAAAAAAAAAAACAACCAAGATAAACCAACAGGTTTGAATCAAACAGAGTACAAAAAGTTCATTGAGGGTTCCCAATCCCACACTGCAATGAAGTTTTAAAAAATTACAAGTTGAGTTTGGTAGTATCAAGAATACCTACAATTATCTAAAAAGGCTCTTAAAAAATTTCTCCCTTACAAACTACATATCTGTGTACAGAGGTCATATTTTCTTCATATACTACAACCAAAACAACATCTCACAAACAATTAAATGCAGAAGCATATATGAAAATCCCGCTGTTTTCTGTTAATCCAAGTATAGATACTTGAAAAAAACATTTTTGGGCGCCTGGGTGGCTCAGTTGGTTAAGCGACTGCCTTCGGCTCAGGTCATGATCCTGGAGTCCCTGGATTGAGTCCCGCATCGGGCTCCCTGCTCAGTGGGGAGTCTGCTTCTCCCTCTGACCCTCCCCTCTCTCATGTGCTCGCTCTCTCATTCTCTCTCTCAAATAAATAAATAAAATCTTTAAAAAAAAAAGAAAAAAACATTTTTTTTAAAGCCACTGTTTTGGAAAGCCTAATTATCTTCATTAAAAACATTATTTATGTTAACATGTAATGAGTTTATTGTTATTTTTAATTAATAAATATTTCCCAGGTGATAATGTCTCAGATTTCATTTCCAATAGGGTAAAATATCAGTAGGTGTAAATAACCTACACACACAAAAGCTCTTCAAGGTCTTCAATAGATTTTAAGAGTTTAAAAGAATCCTGAGACCAAAAAATGTGAGAACTGCTTATACCTCTGTTCTACCCATTGCAGCTTGAAGACTACACCCTTTAAAAAAAAAAAAAGTTCTCATTTAGTTGTTATAGGAAGTAACTGTGTAACCCAGTAGCTAGTGGTCTAGGCTTGGCAACCAGATCTAGGGAACTTAAATCCCAGCTGCACCACTTACTAGTTTTTCTGTGCTGACCAGTTACTGAATGTTTCTGTCTCCCTCGATTCCTCATGCATAAAATGGATATAATTGTGCTTCCTATCTTATAGGAATTAAATGGCAACACTTGTTAAACTCTTAAATCCAGAATTATCATCACCCTTACAAGAATTCACACTGCCTTTTAAGAGTGATATGGTGCTAATGTAACAATGGAAGGTATTCTAAAGCCTTGAAATTGTCTTCCTTCATCAGGAAGTCATTTTTCCAAACATAATACCAGTTCCATTTTTCTCCAGACTCACCTTAATGATTTCTCATAACGGATTTCTAAGTACTAGCAGCATTAAACATTGCATTTTTTTTTTCTGTTATGAGATTGGAAAGCATGTATTGTGCCTACAAGATAGGTCGATTTTCATGTGACATCTCTGTAATCACATCCGTATTTGGGAAAAGGCCCTATCACAAAGGCTCAAAGAGTTAACATGAGCAGGTGAGCAAAACAATTTACCAGGCACTGACTCTGATGATGAGCTTGGCAATTATCTAGTGATGACTCTCTTAGGTTTCAAAATTGCTTTTACTGCAGGTACACAACTTAATGGACCCAATTAGGAAACTTTTCTTTGTCAACGCATGCATCACCTTGGACGTTGTAAGTTGCAGAACATATGTGACATTGTTTTTACGTATTAAGCCCGAATAAAACACTCAGAAAATTTGCATAATCATCACTGTTGGACCTATGATAATGCTAATTCCTTACTCAACATAATTGACAAACAGCAGGAACTTCTTCATATGTATCTCAGGGAGCCACATGAATGTAGCTGGATTAATATCTTATCAAGGCTCCCTGTAGCTAATTACAGTCAGATACATTTTGCTTTTCAAAGCCTCATCCACCTTTAAGACCTTAGAGTCATCATTAAAATTGGACACTTATTAATTTACTTTCAAGTGTGCTCTTTCCTGTCATTTCCATTTTTCTATTGCCCATCTAGTGGTTTTTATTTTTAATTGCAGATATTGTATCTTTTGCCATAAAATTTCCATGTGGTTCTGTTTATAATTTGGTTCTCTGCTGAGAACTTCTTTCTGTTCAGTCAAGTGTGTTTATCTTTATCTCATGGAGCATGATTTTAATAGTTGCTTTTATGTCTGATAATTCCAGCATCTGGGTTATCTCGAGGCTGGCATCTCTTGATGGACTTCTTCCTTGGAAATTGGTCACATTATCCTGGTTCTTCCTACTTAAGCAATTTTGGATGCTGAGTTGTATCCACTTTGGGTCTTATTAAAATTTTCTGAGAAGTATTTTGTTTGTTTGTTTAAGCAGGCAATCAACGCAGTCAGGCTCAGACTGCAAATTCCCTGTCACCTTCTATGAGTGGTGGTCCCCATCTCATTTTCATTTTTGTAGACTTTGCTATGGTTCCTTAGGTCTGTCTTGTGCACGCCAGCTCCGGACCGAGCCCAGGACTTGGAGAAGTTCATTTACACAATGAGAGGGCTCCCCTTCCCAGCTCTCTCCTCTTCAGGATTTTCCTCCTCCCCTCAACCCATGCTCTCTGGCCAACAGGAGACGCTTTTCCTGGTTTCCTCTGGCCAGCAGCTGGATTTCTCCCAGGGTTTCAGCCGCTCATGTCTCCATGGGCTGCGCAGCTCAGCAACTGGAGCTGACCCCTGGTGCAAACCTGTAAGACAAAAGAAAGAAAAGAGAAAGGGAAGCATCCTCATATAGGGTGCTTTTCCAAGTTTTGAGTTTCCTTCACAATCTGTCTGCTTGTCTTTACTTTTCAGAGTTCTTAGGTATTTGCTTCTTTGCGTTCGGTCCGGAACTTTTTAGTTCTCGACCACAGCAGAAATGGGCTTGAATGGTTCAATTCCACCTCGGCTGGAATCAGAAGTTCCCCTGCCTACTTCTCCAAATTTTATCTTCCATTGTTCTCCACGCCACTCACTGTGCTCTAACCTTTCTCTTCTTATAGTTTCCTAAACAGCCAAGTTTTGTCCCGCAACAAGCCGTTGTACTCGCTCTTCCCTCTGTGTAAACTCTGTTCCCCACTCCAAAATGTCAATGACCTTCTCTGATCTCTATACCCACCTTAATGCCAAGTAGACACAGTAAGCATGCAGCATACACCTGACAGACGGCTGGTTAGCCTGCTTAGCGGAGAACCAATTACTTTAAACAACAGCGTATTTCTAAGTTCAACCACAAATAAGGTACAAGTTTATTCAACAAATTTAAGACCAAACTAACACATATTGTTCTTGTTCTGAGTCTTGATATAAAAATATGTGCCAACACCTCGCCATCGTACCTATCAAGAACTTTGCAAATGTCCACAATAGCCAAACTGTGGAAAGAGCCAAGATGTCCATCGACAGATGACTGGATAAAGAAGATGTGGTATATATATACAATGGAATATTATGCAGCCATCAAAAGGAATGAGATCTTGCCATTTGCAACGACGTGGATGG
>NC_138374.1:70649724-70680323 GCF_054177405.1 Leptonychotes weddellii
AAAAAAAAAAAAAAAAGAACTTTGCAAGATACAGAGCTCTCTTTCATGGCGTGAACACCTGTTCAATGTTTCTCTTCTTCGTTCATTTTGCAGGACTTAAACCTTGTACTAAAATGTGCTTTTCTTCTGTCCGTAATAAAGGATACTGGCATGATTCCATTATGGATTTGTTGTTTACACTTTTGTTGTTCGCTTTGTAAATTTGGTTATGTATAAGACGTGGCACAGCATCCCAGTATGGTCAAAATGATAGTTCAAATGGGCTCAAATTCAGTTCCCTAATTACCAGTTGTGAGGCCTGGGCAACTTGAATACTCTTTCAGGTTTGGGGCATAAACTGAGGTGAAACCACCCTCCTTGAAGGGTGGGTAAAGTGCGGCAAGCGTCTGCTACCGTGTCTGGCACGTAGGGCCCGCACAGAGTGTTTTCCCAGTGGCCCACCGGTACTAAGAGGTAGCTGGAGCTCCCTGAGGCCTCTTGTCTTCCCTCTTCCTTTGATTCTCACTTCAACTTCCTGCCTCTCTGCTCTGTGTTTTGGTCTCCAGGTAGGTGACTTATCACAGAACTCCTATGAATTTTAAATCTGTATCTTCAGGTTTTCTGAGGTAGAACTGTGTAGAAACTTTCTTGGGAAAGATTCGAGCTGCCTTACCTCCTCGCCATGATTTTACCTCAGTAGATCGTGTTCATAGTGATATTTCTGTTTTAACCTCCTTGGATTTTTCCGTGGAAACAATGGCCTCATGTCTTCTCCAAGGACAACAAAACACATGCAATGGTGTCTGCCGAGTCTGGCAAAAGGGAAATGTAATTCATGCCTACTCCTTGACTGAAGACTAAACATTTTCAAACATTCATCTGATACCCAGTACTAACAATCCTGAGAAGCCCATGCATTATTCACAGGATCTGCGGTAGCTGTGCACCATCAACAGAGTATTAGCTGAGTAATTACTTAAAGACCCTTGTAGCTCCCTTGTTGAAGAGAACCATGTAAAACGTTGGGCTTCCCTGCCAATGATATCTTCATGGAAATATTGAATAAAATGAAGAAGCTGGCTAATTTTCACATCCACCTGTAAAGTTTAAGTACATTTCTTTCCCTTACAGATAATAAGGATCGCAAACTTACAAGATCTGTAATTTCAAAGACAGGATTTTAACTGAAAAGAGAAGCATAAACATGACTCTAATTTGTTATTTTCCCTAATTTACATGTTACAGTGTGTTCCAATTATCAGTCAATTGGACTACCCTAGCTAACTTTTAATACACAGATAGCACTGTCATAGTATTTTTACAGATTATATTTTTGAGAAGCTTCATGATCTCTATATGTCACATTTAACTGAATATTATTAAATAGAAAAACATAACTAAGTTTTTTCCAAGTCTCAGGTATTTTAAGAAGAGTAAACACATGGCTTATTTCCTTGAAAATTAGGTTTGACGTGTATTTATCATTACTATTGGAATGTACATTGAAATTCCAATGAGGTAGGTTTAGGAGACATGCCCAGTAAGTAACGTTTAACCTTTAGGCCAAGAATAAAGGATGGATGCAATATTTTTTCTAAATTTACATGACAATTTTTCTCACATTGGGGAAACCTATTCCACTACCTTAATTTTTTCTAAAGCAAAATAAAATGTAAAAAAAAAAAAAAAAATCTCATCAGACTCAGAATAAAAACAAAATGCAAATTTGCCAAAGTGTCTTTAAAATCACTTGGAATTGTACTTTAAAATTAAAATTATTAGCAAAAGCTATTAGTTGATATTTTCTTTCAAAATTTCCTCCTGATGGGAGGAAGAAAGTGACCAATAGCAAATACCAGATAATAATGCCACAATAAATAAATATTTGCAAATTTCTATCGTATCAAATTAAATCAATTATACTATTTGCCCTTTACCACAAAGTTAAATTTCTTGGATCTTGAAATATGGTAGGAGAAGGGGCGGGGTTCCCCCTTTGTGAAAAAGTTTTCTTTTATTATTTAGATATTCGTGCTTTTCAAGAAGTTTTTGCTCATAGGAGTTAAGAATTAAAGTATACAGCACTAGGCCATAAATTTCACCCCTTTTGTTTCTCGAGTAGCTCAAAATTTATAACTTGTTTCCCATGGATAAATCACAAATGACATTTCCTTTCAGCTTTACAGAAATATTTAAGGCCATAACAGAACTTGAACTTCTACTGAAAAGCTATATCAAGTATTTTCAACACACACACATTAAGAAAAATTTTAAAATGAATTCAACTCTGGGAATGAAGAAGAACATACTATTTATATAGATTTTGCCAAAACCAATCTAGAGAACAAAATGATTTAGGACACAATGACTACTTTGGGTGGCATTCTCAAGATTATCCCTAGATACACCAGTAAAAATCTTAAAAACTCAGGAACCAAATATAGACAGTTGTAAAAGGTGAGAATGAAATTTTACAAAGAATAATGAGTGCCTCTTGCTGTCCGACAGGTTGAAAGAACATTCTAATGCCACTGATTCAAGGGGTCTACTCAGTTCTCACCTTCCCAGTGAGGATGATTCCAGACTACCCCCGTCAGCACTGCGACTCACCTCTCCACATCCAACCTACCGGACTCTCTTCCACAATCCACCACCGGAGTCCTTCTTACCTTACAGATGCTGTTTATCATCTGGTGTTTATCATCTGGTATCCTTCCTAGAACACGAGCCCCTCGAGAGCTGGGATCTGCTGTTCACCCATTTCTATCTCAAGGATCTAGAACAGTGCCTACAGGTGATCAATAACAATGGACTTGCAATTTAGTTTCTTGATTGCATCACATTGTTGGGTTTTAAGATGTCACTTTTCGTTTTGCTCCATTTTTAATCCCCTCTTCCCTGCTTCCTTCTCTGACCCTTCCAAGCCATCAGTCAGAATGTAATTAATTATGCAATGGTAACGAATTGTCCCAGAATCTTGGTCTAATTAATATTTGTTTCTTGCGCATGCTAACATCTACTGTGTTCAATCTGAGGAAGTTTTGCCCCATAAAGTCACTCAAGACCCAGGCTGATAGTACTGCACCACCTGAAACATATCCAGTCCTGGTCACTGCCAGGGAAGAGGGAAGGAAGACCAAAGGATTCTACAAGGGATTTAATTTTTAATGCCTTTCCTCGGGAGTGTCACATCCCTTTCACTGCTGGTTCACTGGACTTAACTAGTTACAATGGCCCATCTAACCTCAAGGGGAAGGAAGTCTAGGGCAGCGTATGCAGTGTTTGGGGATCATTACTGGATCACATGCAACTCATATTTCACAGCACCTGTCACAGTTTAGTAAAATCTACTTCCTCTCCTCAAGGGCAATAGAAGGTATGTCTGTTTTGATCACTAATATATTCCAAACATCTGTTAACATAGCAGGGACTTGATAAGTACTTGTTGAATAAAAAATTTAAAACCAAATACTCAAAATAATTAACTCTTTAATTTTTTAAAGAAAAAATACTCTCCATAGGAAAGCGTTTCTGTTTTTATGTCCATCAGTAGCCAAATGGAACTTGACATAAACATTTCCAATACACCAACTTTGGTTAAATGCACAAGTTTGAAAATAACTCATTAATGCACACATCCAGATGTTACTAACAAATTCATTAATATCCAAGAGTCATTCCTGTATGTCAAAGGTCATCCAAGGTTGACATAGTTTCAGTACAATGAACTGTGAGATTCCAGGAAGAAGTGTTTGCCTGAATCAAACTATTTAATCTCTGAAGTTGGAGTCTAGCACTCAAAAATTTAATTCATCCACCCACCCATCCAACACACATTTATAAACTGCCCAATAGGGCAATTTAATGAGAGAGGAAAGTAAAAACAGGAAGGCATTTGTAAACATGGGATATCATTTGGACAACTGTCTAGAGTGGGCAGAAAACCCTAAAGGTGCACGTCAACGCCAGTAAATGACAGGTTATAGGAAACCACACCTGAACATTTTCAGAATTTCACTGTGGTAAACAGTGGACAACCTGCAACACTTGAGCCTTGCTCCATTCCAAACAAAACCTCTAACCACTTCAAGAACATAAGAAACCACATGCAACAAGAGATATAAATTATTTTTAATTAAAAAATGAAAAATATAAATCCTTATTGAACACTTCATTTAAAAATATGCAGTTTCATTTTAAACCCTGGTTAATGCTCAAAAGATGGCAGTGGACTTCATCATATATGTAAAAATGTTCCTGAAATATCAATCAATACATTTCTAAGTTACGTGTTGCCCTGCCGCTGAATTTTTTTCACCCAAATCCTCAAATAACTATCAAAGAAGAGTTGCATGTTTTGTTATAAGATTCCCCCCCCCCCGTTATATTAAACATGGTTCCAGAGCTGAAGGTGAACTACTCATGAAATACTGTCTCTTTGAGATGCTGGAAGTCACACGAGCACGGAGATTTCAAGACAATTAACTGATAAACAACCAGCTTTTCCCTTTTTTGCAGGTGTCAAACCAATTCAGTCCAAATTGAACACCTGTTTGGGAACTATAAAAACTGAGAAGCTCATCCTTTTCCAACCTCCGAGGACATGGACAGGCCATAGTGAAATGAACTATTGCATGGTGTCTCACAGGTTGTTTAACCACTTAACACACAATTCCAAAATGCACATTTAAAATGGTTTTTGAGGAGACAGATCTACAATGTTAAGCTTGTCTATGCGAAATAAACGTTAACTATCTTATTTGCTTAGACACTTATCCTGATGCTAACAATATCTACACATCATAAGGAACCCACGGACTTGGAGAGGTTCTCAATAACCGCACATGATCTGCACCTGTAGCACAAGAAAGAATCAAGTCACTGTTCATTGTCTGATGTGACTCAACACTCTACAAATCCATGTCGCCCATATTAAGCTTAAGGGCTCTGAGAGTATGCATAGTACAAATTTCATTTCTTAAATAAAATATATACATGAATATACAGGAAAAATGACTGCATGGTCACAGAAAGTATCCACAATGGCCATGTCTCCACGTGGTGGATATGAGTATTTTATTATTGTTGTTACAGGAAAGGATTCTCAAAAGAGTTAACTCAAGAACCAAAGGGTATTACCACCAACGAAATTTGTCCTTTCCTGTCTTCACATTACCTACTTTTAAAGCCACCAACCAATATGAATTTGCCAAGAGTGGCTGCCTACATTCCGATACACTTGTAAGAAGGAAGCTCCCTTGTAGGATGGAAAAAATAGCAAGATCATGATTATAGACTTGCTCCAAAACTAAAAACAAAAAACCTGATAAGCAACTTAATCATTAGGCTTCCTATGGCTATACAATTCTATAGAAAAATCAGTCTCTAACACTTCACCTTTAAAAGTTTTAAAATACTGTCCAGTTTGGACTGATTATTTCTGTCTCCATCCAGAAACATTTCTCTCTGTGCTAGTTAAAAGCACTGCCAATCAAAACTTATACTTTAGTCATTTAGATGTGTGGCTAGTTATCTGGCAGGAATAAAAGAACAAAAAGAGTTGGACGTTAGCAGCAAATTCCTGAGATTTAAGGGTTTGATGTTTTGTCTGCCTCTGGAAGCCTGCAGGTTAAACACGGGTGATTTTTACTTCTCAGTGAAAATGGTGGTGGCATTCACTGGAGCACACTAGCTCAAAAGACAGTGTGCTGAAAACACGCAAGAACAATAAAGCTGCCACTAAAGTCCTATGTTTCAGACATCGCCAAGACCCTCCTATGAAATACAGTGACTTAAAACTCCAGGATGGTATACCTCACAATACAAAATAGAAGCGCATGTATACCCACACACTTTGAAGACTTCTTTAGATGATTATACATTATTCACATTTACTGTTTTTTTAAAAAGTCACATGACGAAATGTAAACCTGAAATGACATTAAATCTCACTGTTACATACGTGATCTGCTTTATTCTCCAAATTCTCCAAACATCTGTACAAGCTGCACTGTCACTCACTAGATCTTACTATGCTCTGTTGAAAGGATGATATGCCTTAGTCTTTAAACTTTTACGAATATTAGAAGACACAGGATTAACTCAAGTACACAGAGTCTTTGAGACTACTCGGGACTATCAATTTTTAAATGGCACAAGTCACAATGAGTAGATGAGGCTTCCTATACGATGGCAGTCTATGGAATCATAAAGAATGGAAAAGTCACCAAGTTGAAATCTGAAGTACCAAATCCACGCTGGGGAATTATCTTTCACACATCTGGCTTAGTGGGGGGGGGGGAGCGGGGAGAGACAGTTTTTCAAGAATCTTGAACTTTTTCAGGATTCAAGTGTTATTTAATGTGCTGGAAACAATTTATTAAGTGTTAAGGCCCTTAAAAAAAAAAAGCGCCTCTCTTAAACATGAGTAGACAGACACTCTACTCCCAAGCTGACAAAGGCCCATGTTTTTGTAACTGCAGGCTTTGAAGGACACGGGGGGGGGGGGGGGGGGGAAGCTACAGAGAATCACATCTGGCTGCCCATTATTGCAAATGTCAATAAATTTAAACGATTCAAATGATAAATACTCTCATTTAATAAAACACCCACACAATGACAAGAATGAGACTTTAATCAGTTTTAAGTGGAGTTTATAACACTAAGAGATAAAGGGTTGTTAACAAACACAATAACAAACGGACATCTGATTGGTATGAGGCATTATCCCGCACACATCATGTTTTGTGCATCCTCAGTGCATAGCATTTACACACAGAGCCACTGCTGCACAGCACAAGAGCATCTGAAGAGGCTGAATCAGAGTAAGGCTGTTTAACAGACTGAAATGTTGAGTATATAGATTCTCTATGGAAACAGATTGAACTTGCGAACCGGCAGGGTGGAAGGCAGCTCTGCCAGACGCGGTGGCGAGAGCCCCCACTCCCGAGCACAGTCCCACCCCCTCCGTCTGCATGCATGACACGTCAACAGTATGTAAAGGTACACGAGGCACTTTGTGGCGACCACAGCCATCGTTATGAACATATTGCACACATTTTCTAGAACTAAACATGTAACTTGTACCCTACTCTTTATTTTTTTAAAGCTGAAACATTTGATGCTGCCGGTAAACTCCACTTAAGTTTATAACCTGTGCCACAGCAAAGAACGGGGATGCTATGTATTCAACTGCCCTGTAATAATTATGGCCAAAAAAAAAAAAAAAAATGTTCGCAAGGAGCTACAGAGGACTTGGGATGGCACAGGGCCCAACTGTAAGCTTTCTTAAAAGTGATGCCTTCAAGTAACTTCAGACATGTAAGCGGCTGCACATCCAAAAAGTCTAAGTAAGAAAACATTCCAGAAACTCAAAGAGATTACCTACAGAATGCATTTCAGGCTAATTATGAATACTGTCATAAATAAAGTTTTAATTAGGACTCAAAAACCTTTCAGTCATAGCAATTCTTGTCAAATTCTATGGGGATGGTAACTGAAATAAAGGAGAGTAGTATGTATAATATATATTTATATATATATAATATATATATATAATGCCATTTTTCCATTTCCAATGACTACACCATAAAATGTAAGCAAGGCTTCTCAAAAACATTGAAACATTCAAAATCAAAACCCTCATTCAGACCTTCACATTCCAAAGGAAAAATAATAACAGTGCAAAAGCCCATTATAATGTCATTATTTATGACCTGGCCCTCCATGTTACATATTGGAACAACACAAATTATGTTTTAATATACCGTGCCCAAAACTGTAACAAATTAACAGTATTAATAACTATCATCAAAACACGAATAGTTGATTTTCATTTTAGTCAATAATTTTCAGCTTTTATGAAAGATAAGGTGGCATATAAATTTCAATGCTGAGATCTTAGGAATAGTTGTCTCTAACTTTACCAATTTAACTTATGAGCAGTCAATCAATTCTCTACATATCAATGTTTAAATACAAATGTGTAAATCCTAAGAGCTTTGTTAAAAATTTAAAAACTTTATTTGTTGAATGAAACTGATGAGGTATGGAAAACATGTGAACATTATTTACTAAGAATATTTTAGATGAAGTTCTGCCTAATCTATTTAACCATCAAACTCTATAAATGCTGCTCTAGTAGGTCCTATGCAATCTGTATTTGTAAATTAACTAGTCAGACCACAGCTAGTGAACAATTTCAGCACCAATAAGTTATTGAAAATGAGATTTTATACCATTAAGGAGTAAATTGGCTGGATATTCAAATGTTTCAAGGTCAATGTATAATTTGAAAGACACCAAATTTCTGGGGGAAAAAACTTCTTTTTAAATAGTATCTTCACATTAGCTTTACAATAGTAGTTGTATTCTGCTTAGAATCATATGCAGTCTGGGCATATCAAATATACGATATTTAAGAAGTGAAATTGAAGCCCTAGTCCTAAGTCTAGCACTATGAAGAAATGATTCAACACTGCACGTTAAAAAAAAAAAATCTATTCTTTCAATAAAAATCGATAAAAGCGTTATGTGGGACAATTTCTACTGAAAAAGTAAATGCCTCATTATTTGTGCAGTGTTGAAAATTTACTGCAACTCTAATTTCCTTTTTAACACAAATAATGTCCTTTTAAATATAAACATTATATGTATTCAGTATTCAAGTAAAATTCCCTAACAGTTAATGACATTTAAAAAATGTGCAAAACTGCAAAACTCATTGTAACAGAATGTGTAAGGTCAAAAGGGCGGAACGGCTGACAGCTATTGGATTGAATAAGTGCATCATAAATCTTTGAAGGAAAAAAAACGCTTACTGTAGAATCTCAAATTGAAATTTCCTGTGCAGCATTACAAAATGTTTTATACTCAATGAGGAAAAAAAGCTTGCAGGCAGCACATGAAGCATCCACAGCAGGTGTATGATTGAAAACTAATAAAGTAAGTGTACGTGGTTGACTGATGTCGGTACGAACAGCATCTGACTTTTCGCACTGGCCTTGATTACACGGGAGATGGAGCACTCGTTACAACTGAGAAAATGTATTTGATAGATCATTGTCGATTTTCATAATGTTTCAAGCCCATTCTTTGTTGATAGCCTCCACATTTATATGGTTAAGTCATTGTTGCTGTGTTTCTTATCTATGACCACATTATTTTTATATCCCTTCATTTGTGGATTCTTAAGAAGTTGTGGAAGGTTCATTCCTGCACCCCAATACAGATTCACTCCCTCTAGCTGCCTTTTCTAGCACCAATATGCTTTAAAAAAAAAAATAAAATGCACAAAACAACAAGCAGTGACAGCGGCCAATTCCTCAAATGTCCAGATTAACAACTGTAGCATGCTAAAGAAAGGTGCGTGAAGTAGCTGGAGATGGTATATGGTCCAGAGTCCAGCATGACAGATATCCCTTTCTGAGCACTCCCCCCATTCCCCTAACCCGAATACATGCATTAGAATGTAGCAAAACCCTTGAGAAACTCCTCTTAGCCAACTGCAAACTTATCTGTTGCCACAAGTGCAAAGGGGTAGGATGTGAACCTGTGCATCACAAAACTCTTTAGCCACTTCAGTTGGTGACAGAACACAAAATGAGAAATTCCTACGTATACACATCAGTCTGTCTCCACTTTTTATAAAACTGGAATAAAATGGGAAAGTGCCATCTTTATTTATCCTAATTGAATTTTAAATGTCCTTTTGACACAAAAAGGTATATACATGACACAGCTACACAACCTTTTTTCAACTGGACAACAAGTGTCACAACCCTGTGGATGTATAGGGTAAAACAAGATTGGTCAGGAAAAGAGAATTGTTCCTATAACTGGTAATCTGACACAATGTCCTATTGCCATTAAAAAAAAAAAGGTCCAATTTCAGTTTATTCAAGTTTGTTGTCATGGTGTTTTATCCCTCTTGATTAAAAAAAAAATTCAGACTTTTGTAATTTGTGTATGCTGATCTTCATCAAAAGGCTCATTCTCTGGATCAGAGTCAGTGGTGTCCGAGTACCTGTAATGATCAGGTTCGTTGTCGCTAGCGTCCGGCGTCACAGAGGCTGAACTGCTAGCCTCGGGATTTGATGGCTCCTCTACCGTCTTCGTGAAGTACAGCTTCACCTGGAGAAGAAGGAGGCGGTTTAAGGGGGAAATCCAGAAAGCCGACTAATCTTAAATGACTTAGTAAAGATACGTATTTTTAGCAGATTCGTTTTTAAAAAATGCGATGACAAATAGGATCTTGAAAAGGCAGCTATCTTTTAGATGACCCCCTTCTTCGGATTTCCTAGGTTTTCTTGTTACACACTGAAAAGATACACTGGGATGTTAATATGCTAGTCTTTAGTAAGCATAAGCTGCAAGCATTAACTAAATAATTCTGCAAAAGAAATGCCCTAAGACTGAAGTTCATTGACCGTTTACAAAATATATTTTCAATCACAAAATTCCACATACAAATAGCTGAGTTCCAAAAGAATACTGCACTTACGACCTGTCTGAGCCTCAGTGTATCTTCTGATACAAATACTACTAAACAAAAACAAAGTACTACATTATAAAAACACTGACCAACAGTGATGTTCAGGATCCCGTTAGCCCTAAAGTTTAAGAACATCAGACAGTGGTTTCCATTACAGGCAGCGCCGAGAGAACTGTGAACAGCTCAGCGAGGCAGGTATTTTCATCTCCAAGCAGAGGAAACTAAGGCCCAGAAGGGCAGCCAGCAGTGGATATGAGGCTTCAATCAGATGATCCTTCTGTTCTATCTACAGCCCCTCACCGTTATCCTCCTCCTCCATCAGCAGATCCCTTTGGGTCCACCTGCACGATGCCCTCTCTACCTCCTCTGACAGCTTCTCACTGTGCCCACTGCCACCACACTAATCCAAGCAGCCACCACCTCTCATCTGCATTAAACCGCAGCAGCAGCTTCTCACCTCACCTCCCAGTTCCATTCTTACCTCCTCTCCAGGCTACATTTTAAAGACAAAATTCAGATGACATCCTTCCTGTGCTGAAAACATACCAATGTCTTCACACTCAGACTGATGTGATCTAGTCAAAACGACTGCTTATCTACTGCTCCTCAAACATGGGAGAATCATTCCTGGCTCAGGGCTTTTGTATCTGTCCTTCCCTCCTGTCCCAGATATTTGTACAGCTCACTCATTTCATTTAGGCCTCTGATTAAACGTCACCTGCTAGAGAGGCCTTCTCTTAACTATCCAGCTAAAACACACACCAAGATCGTTCTCTATCCCACCTCTGCTTCATTTGTTCATAAGCACTTACCACGGTCTTTGTTTACTGATAACTGAAATAGTTTGTATTTGTAATCACAAATACATATTCTTGTAATATTAAAACAAAAAAACAATAAAACTAGAAGAAGTCACACTATAAAAGCTAACAATTAAGGAAAATGCAGACTTAGGTAAAACACAGTCAGTGGAAACCCGTGGATTCTAAAAGACACTTCTAACCACTTAAAAGAAATGTAAGATCTAATGGCACTTAATATTGGATTTATTTTCACTTAAAATATGTAGCCTCCCCCTTATTTTTAGGATTACTCACAATATTCTTATCAGCTATGGGTAGGCCTGCTGCATATTATAAAGATGGAATGAGGCAAAACAAGTAAGAGAGAATTTTTGAAAAGAGAAAGGAAGGTATGGTGAAAGGACGAGGGGAAATCAGGTAGAAGGAGAAACCGGAAAGGGGAAGGAAAAAAGGGCAAACTACCATTTGGAAATATTGACAAATCAGATTTTTTTTTTACCTGGAAATTTCTTATAAATGCACAGGAATAGAAATAGGTACACACATCACATATAGATAAAAGTAACGACCCAAATAACTCCATAATATGAGGAAGCAGACAGGGCTTTAGAAAGGGAGTAACACAAGAGAATGATCGGAGAAGGGCTTCAGAGCACCAAGACTGAAGTGAAGGCTACAACACGAAAGGGTAGCCAAATGAGGGAAAGGCAAGGGAAAGGCGGAAGGTGGAGAGGTACAGGGAGAGAAAAAGAACTGGAAAGACTGGAGGCAGAAGGAGCTTAGCATTTGGAAGAACTGAAAAATGGATCTTGGAGCAGGAGGAGAATGTGGCTAGAGCTCATGTAGGAGGTAAGCCTGTGCTGAATTATGTAGGTCCGTGTAGGTCATATCAAAAAACCACAAGGTCTTTAAAAAGTATAGACAAGAGTGACACAATCACGTTTATTTTAAGATCACTCTGAGGAGCTCAGAATAAATTGGAAGCGGACAAAAGTAGGAACAGTTAAGAACATTCTATATGAATCATTCCCAAATGATTGAGTTCCCTTTTACTTCTTTCTTCCCCCATTCCTACTTCATATCCCATAAACTGAATTCCCCTTCCCAACCCCTGCCCCAGATTCCACCAAACAACAACAAAGAAGGGGTGGGAGGGGGCGGAGAAAAGCAGCCTTTTTTGACTCTGTGTGCATTCATGTTAGAAACCCTCATTACTGATACCTAAATATTGCTTCTAAATAATACCTAATTTAATTTAAAACTTAGTCACACAAGTCCTTCACCAGCTATACATTTAAAACACACACACACACACACACACACAGAGCCACCCACTAATTCCTCAAAATGTTTTTAACTGACCTTAAAATTTGGAGAAAAGTATCGGTTGGCCTTGTCTTTATTTGCTTTGTCGAGATCATTTTTTGTTAAAGTGAGTACTAGATATTCCTTGTCATTATCTGCACGCTCTATACTGCAAATACTATCAATTTCTTGATCACATAGACTTCCATTTTCTACTTTTTCTGAGGTTTCCTCTGGTCCTGGTATGAAGAATGTGTTTACCCAAAAGTGAAACATTTTGTCCTTTAAAAAAAAAAAAGACAAATTTTAAAATTTTTTTAAATAAGAAAATATATCACCTATATTCAACATTTGCCCCAAGAAGTCAATAAAATAAGCCACATGTTTGAATAAAGATAAACAAACAGACTTATATTTGGCAAGCTGTGGGTTACCTGTTGCATCTAAGTCACATACATTTATTCTTTTGTTCAAATTTTAGACGAAAAATGTAATCCCACAAGTTCTAAGATAACTTACTTTTGTTTTAAAACCTTAGCTAAAATTTTTCCTTTCTTGTCTAATATAAGCTTTAAAAAAATGTTTGAGTTTGTATGTATGTGTGTATGAAAATGGGTTTAATGTTCTATTTCAACGAGTTATCCATTTCAGGGGCGCCTGGGTGGCTCAGTCGGTTAAGCGTCTGCCTTCGGCTCAGGGCATGATCTCAGGGTCCTGGGATCGAGTCCCCACATCAGGCTCCCTGCTCAGCAAGGAGTCTGCTTCTCCCTCTGCAACCCCTACCCCGAATCCTTCTCTCTCTCTCAGATAAATAAAATCTTTAAAAAAAGCTATCCATTACAAAATCTACTTTAACAAAAGTTCTTGAAATGTCAGCACAACTTCCCGATGAAGCAAGGCAGATCCATTTCTACTTCAGAAGCAATACAAACTCTAAGTGGCTCCAGTTTCCTACACGACAATATGTGTGTCTGAAAATGTTCAGAATATGGGGGAAGGAAGACAAGCAATTCTGACTTTTTTATGTTATAAAATGCCTATTTTTTAAAAATTACTCCTTACAAATAATACGAGGTCCTGTTAATCAAAAAAACACATCAGAAGTTCATCACTTCAAACCTTTCTTGACCAACACAAGAAAATGTTCTCTCTCTCTCTCTTCTCTTAATGACTGGAATTTGGCCTACATGGATCACGTGACAGTTAATGATATGCAGCTTTGTGACATCTTATCTGGTGCCTTAAATTGCCATTAACTTTTTTATTTTAATTTACCTTCGAGTTTTGCTATTTTCCCAGGAAGATGGTAAGACCCTTAGGTATCTTACGTTTAACTGTCTTTTTATCTTTTAACAGTACCTAGCAATCTCACATATAAGACTTTAAAAAGACATATTTGTTAATTTTAATTATTTTATTAGCAAAGTTATTTTTTGCTTACTTAGAGTCAGAAGAACATAAGCTAGTACTATTTAAATCTCCAAAAATGTGGATTCTGTATCGGTACTGATTATGTTAAACCTGTTTTTGTTTAAATCACAGCAACATTTATAACAGGCAGGGAAAATCACATAAAATGGAAATATATGTAAAGTAATCCCAGATACAGATATATTACAAATATTAACCTAATCTTCAGTTTTGTATGTATTAAAGTAATGTACGGATGATAACTGAAAATAAGAACTTATGCACTCCTAAAGGTATAGGGAGACAGTGATGCAGGTGCCTACTTTTAAAAGTAAAATATAAAATTTTAGGGGCACCTGGCTGGCTCTGCTGGTAGAGCGTATGACTCTTGATCTCAGGGTCATGGATTCAAGCCCCACATTAAATAAATAAATAAACGCTTTTTAAAAAATAAATAAAATTTTACATGTACCAGTCTTATAATGAATAGAAGGGAAAAAATACTTAAAACACCGGCTAACGCTCCCTGGACTATTGAAAAATTACTTTCCAAAGTTATCGAGATATATTTAACTATCATTTATATAGAATAGGTAGGAAATGGGTTTCTGGTGAAAAAACCTGTTTAACATGCTGTAATTTCCCAGCTATGTGGATTCTGGATATAGGAAATTGTATTTCTTCAGATAAGTCAAGGTAGAGTTTAAAATTTTTGTAATAAATGAAACTTCCTCTTATTTTCTTTTTTTTTTTAAAGCTAAATATCAGGAAAACTAAATCAGTCCCATTACTGAGAATGTCTAAAGATTGGCAATATGTTTAATGAGGCAGTAACAACATACAAAGCTAGTATTTTTGTTCATTACTAACCCCAAATTTTGCACCTTAGGCGCACTCACCTTAAATATTCACACTTAGTATTTTAGACCAAGATAGTTTAAGAATGAGCTCTTGAATTCTCTAACTGTGGCTCAGTAATATGCAAACCTCACTAACTTTCTAAAGCTGCATATTTAATACATTTTTAATACATGTTTTATTACTTCTTTTGCATACTTTATCACTCTCCTAACTAAAATTCGCAATAATTCAATAAATTTGAGAAAGCTAAATATAAAATGATGTACTCTCAGGAAACATAAACCAAAATAGGGGAAAAGTGGTTTGTGTCATTACACAAGACCAAGGAACAGATCTTATTTATACATATAAATGAATTTTTTTACAAACTCATGGCCCCTTGCTAACTTTTTCTCGGTAATTGATCATCCTGTCTAAAAGGACGGTAACTGATTTAATGGGGTATGTAATCTTTAATATTTTTATGAAATTTCTCTGCATAACCCAACTTAAAGAAAATTCATCTCAAATTATAATGACAGGGGCGCCTGGGTGGCTCAGTTGGTTGGGCGACTGCCTTCGGCTCAGGTCATGATCCCGGAGTCCCGGGATCGAGTCCCGCATCGGGCTCCCTGCTCGGCAGGGAGTCTGCTTCTCCCTCAGACCCTCCCGACCCTCCCCCCTCTCATGCTCTCACTCTGTCTCTCTCTCTCAAATAAATAAATAAAATCTTTAAAAAAAAAAAAATTATAATGACATAAGGACTTTTCCTCTAACAAGATTTTTTACCATTATAATCGCTCATCAGTGTTACAGTAAGCAAAGCATGTGCAGATCTAACAACCAAATATAATTCATTAGACTGTCAGTCACAAAATATTATCCTGTAAGCTCTCCTTAAGAATGATTTCTGCCTAACCAAATATTTTAAGCAAAAGATCTGAGGTTACTGTTCAAAGTATGGCGATTTTGGATATTCTTCCCAATAAAAGGTAAGTGCAAACCTTTTTTAGCATCTTGTTCTGTTTGTGGAAGAACTCTACTTTGATGTCACCACACACAGGCAAAGGCTGAGGGAACTCAAAGTACATGAACTTGTCTTCCCGTCGTGTGGGTCCTGAATTGGAGGAATAGATCTTCACCTTTAGCTGGCAGACCACAAACTGAGGATCTGCATGGTTAAACACACGTTAGCATCACTTCAGAGGAAATGCCTTCAAGTGTCAAACTGTCAAAAACCATTTTAATAGTTAATATTAGCAATACACACAAATTAGTGATTCTGCATCTGTAACCCAGATCTAAAATCAATATTTAAACAAAACAAAACAAAACAAAGTCAAAAAGTATAATCAGTCCCAACAGTAGACTTCTGGCACTACAATAACAGCAAAACTTTAACATTAAAATGTTAAAAATCTAATATAAATTAGATTTATAATTAAAATGCTAAAATAATTTTCTGGCACATCTATGAACTGCGTAAAAAGTAACTTTAAAAATAGATATTTGCTGCAGTATTTTAATGTCTCTACCACATAACAAAACCCACAAAATACAAATCATTACATGTTCACAAGATGCATGAGAATATAATCTATTTATTCCATAAACACAAGACTCAATATTTATAAAAATATTAACAATTATTTATTTATTTTACCTATAGCTCACATTTTATTTCTTAAAGGGATATAAAGCCATCATCATGAGAAACAGGAAGAGATTTGAAATGTCTGCAAAGAAATACAACAGACTCAAGCACAAACTGCAGCAAAATCCCCCTCCCTCCAAAACACACTCCATTTTCATTAACAAGTATTTTGGCTTTGGCCCCTGTCTGTTTTAAAATAAAGGAAAGGATTGTATGTTTTAGTGATTAACCTTATGAATAAGAAGTGGGTCTTGAAGGAAATATGCCAAGACAATCGAGAAATAAAATCCCAAGCTTGCAAAAGGTACATGAAAAATCATGTATATTTCATATATTTTTATGTATAAAATATACACATATATAAAAACAGGCATAAAATCCTCAACACTAAAAGGCATCATCCTTAAAGATGCAAAAAGAAGTATCACATTGTTTATCAATGTGACCAACAAGTGAGAAAAAGGCAAAAGGCTTATCGAAGCTAGATGCACTTTCCAGTTTAATAAACACATACCAGCTCGTCTGTGCAGTATCTAAAGCAGCATCAGCACTCCCATAATAAACAGTAGGTTTGATAACAGCCTGTTGGGTTTTTCTAATATGAATCTGTGAGGCATTTATCACAAGAAAAAGGGCACTCCAAAAAGGGGAAACATTACACTAACAATCTGTCAATAATTTCCGCATCCTTGACTAATGGTTCAAAGTACAGCAAGCCATTTTACAAGACTATGTGATTCTGAAAATTTCACTAGAAACTCTAGCTTGAAAAAGCAAACAAAAAGGTATGATTTCAAAGCTGTGATAAAAATCAGCCAGGATGAATATGCCTTGTAATCTTATTAAGACTCCACTAGTTCAGAATCTGATAATCCTCATTTTAGAACTTTAAAAGGCATATTAACGGTATAAGCCAGATTTCAATTAAATTACATCTAAAATGTGCATCTTCAGGAATTCGAGAACCATATAATTAATTCATAAACTAATTACAAATCGTGCTACTTAGAATTTAACTTTAACTAAGTTAAAAAGTTTTAATAAAAATAAGTGGAAAAGATTTCCTCAAATCACTAAAGAAAATCATTTCCTTTACAATATGAATTTCCCATCTTAGATCTCTAAGACCCCAGCTTATCAGAAGTCCAACATCAGTACAGTTCTGCTGACTTCTAAGACACAGGTCAGGTATTTTCTCTTTGATACGACTGACTGTGTTCTAAAGAAATGACAAGTCAATACCTGGTCAACAAAAGTCAGGATTAAATTGTTTTGACATAGGCATATTGATATACTGTACTGAGTATTGAGAGAAAAATCACAGTGATCATCCTTTACTAACGTTTTAACCCTTTTCGATGTAAAGAGTATAGTAACTTTTCCTTTACTTAGGGATATTAGGACAATAATCCAATAAGAAAACAGCTGCTGACCCTTGACAACTTTGCAGAAGCGACTTCATTTTCCTCATTGGCCCCAACCTTCCTCCTGAACCCAAACGCACAACTCGCCGTGTCTCAGTCCTCCCACTCTGTTTCCCTGAGCCTTCCCCTCCTCTAGCCCCATACCATATTTACACAGAGGGCTAGTTAACTACTATGTCTATTGCCTGGTGCTTCCCCAAATACCAGATCTAACTCTCACCTAAGATTCAAACCCACACTTTCAAGAACCCACTAAGGATCTTCATGTGAACAGCTCACCTTCACCTGACCAAAACATGTTTAAAACCAAAAACAATCATGTCTCCAAGTCTCAGTGAGATTCATTTTTCCTTCTTCCCTTTTCTGTGAATTATTGATGTGTCCAGAATCAAAATTGACAAAATATTTAGACAGAAACGGCAAAGGAAAGAGCAATCAAATCCCATTTGATTGCCTTAGCAAAGCACATCTGGCTTACAGCAAGTCCCGTTAACTGGATTCCTTTCCACCCCTGGTTCCCCATCACCACTTCCTACACAGCCAGACTTAAAACAGAGCCTAAGCCTCTCAAACTGTCAATGATGCCACAGCATCTATCAAATCTAGTCTGCCATCCCCATTCAGGGTCCTCTGACAGTCGGCCACACATCCCACCCTACTCTGTCCCCTGGGTCCAGCTCATGTCCTACTGCTGTACTTCAAGTCAGGCCTCCAACACTTCCTTCAGTTTTAATGCCAATCTAAACAGAATGCTTTCTCCACTGTTCAAAGAAGAGCTGGACTTGCTCCATGCAACTATCTGACAACTCTCAAAACTTTTATTTTTCTGAAGACACCATTTATAATTTATACATATAATCTCCCATTCAATTATGTATTACTTATAATACAGCTTCATGACACAGTATGAAATCACAGGGCATAAATGGAGAACTAGAAAATTCCTTAGTAAAGATTAAAAAGTTTTCAGTAGTCAGTAATTTTTAAAGTTTAAATATAATACTGAAAAGAGACAAAAACAGAACAAAAATCCACCACAATGTTTAACTCCAGGCAGGCAGAGCAGAACTGATAGGAGATTTTTGCTAGAGAAGTCAATGTGAAAAAAATTAAACTAGACAGGAAGATTACTGAACTGAATGTTCTCTTTCCCTTCTTATCTCCCTAATATGTTATACCTTTCTTTTGGCCCTTACACCTGATATTTATCCTACAGGAAGAGCAGGAATGTTTTCTTCCTTTTTCCTTCTCCTCTATGAATGTGTTAAGTTCCTATGTCAATCACCTCTGACAGTCCAGTGCCTTGCATTTAGAAGTTATCAAAAACCTTATTATTTTTTTGACGTAGAGTTGACACACAATGTGACATTAGTTTCTTCCCAAAAGTGTGTACACGGTGCTGAGCTCCCCACCAGCGGAGCCACCACCTGTCCCCATGGAGCACTACTGCAGTGCCCGTGACCACACTCCCCATGCTGGGCCTTTTACCAGCACCTTTAAAAATCGTACTGAGATGACGCCAGCATCAATGAGGTCTCTGAGAAGCCTATAACATGCTCTATTCATAAATTTGTGGCCTGTGATAAAGGTGTCCAGCCCTAAGAATACAGGAAAGATATGATGAAGACATGATGAGGACACCTAACTGAAAAAGACAAACACCACCAAGAAATTAATTTCCTCAGTATAGGTTAATTTAGGGAGAGAAATTTTTTAATTACATAAATATTTTCAAGAAGCAAAACTTAAAAACTAAAAACTAAAATCACTAACAAATTACAAAATCTCACTGAAATATTATTAGAGGTATTCAAAGAAATACTGTAGTGGTCTCTTATCTACAAACTATGAAATTGCACTCTGAATAAATGAAACATATTTCTTAAACATGAAAACATGACTGATCACTGCCAAGGCAGAAACTAATATAAAATTCTGTTACAGAAAAAAGCAGCAACAGTTTGGTCTTTTACAGGGCTGGATAATACTTCCTTCCACGCGTTCTCTCTTGACTAACTGCTTTGGGTCTGAGTATTAAGTATTAAGGCTCCTATCAGCCTAGCTAAGAACTCCACCCAAGAACGGCAGAGAAGCAGAACAGGATCAGGATGACGGAGGGAGGCTCACAGAGGTTTGGGTAAGAGAGAAATCAATGAGAGGCAGACATCACTGACATGATCTCTATTTAGTACGTATCTAGAAAGTTTCAGATTTCAAAATATCTTCATTTTGACAAGCAAACATAAAGACCGGTAGATGGTGTGCCTGGGGTTACACAGTCCAGTAATGAGAGAGCTAGGACTGGAACTTGGATCTAAATCCAGGTTGTCTCTAATACTCCACACACTTTGACTCAACCCTATTCACTCAACGTATTTCAGTTGGTCACCATGTCTTATAATTTTTTCCCTTCCTTTCTACTGTCCCTGTCACCATTACTACCACTATCTAGTGTTCCTAAGATAGGAAGGAACTGGTCCCTGCCCCCACACCAGGAAACTAATGAATCCCACTGCTACTCTATGCTGGATCTCCACTGGGATGGGTTTTTTAGTCATCTGGTCACAATTCAGGCTGCATTTGGTAGATGCAGCAAAGAATGTTTCTTTCATAAATATAATTTGGCTTCTAAGACATTAAAACCCATTGCTCTTGACTTCCGTAGCCCAATTTGCTGAACAACTGAGCTACTTATTTAGTCTGGATACTTCAGAAATATATACCCCTGCATAAATTTAAGTGTGGTAAATTTCTTTCTAGATTTTTCTGTAAACATCTAGTTATGTTCAGAAAAGTGTTCCAATACATGGAAGGATGAGAATTTAGAGCACTTACTGCAAGTTCCGCCACTGAACATTGGAATAGTTTCAAACATCATCTTGTGAAACAACAGTGCCACTGGTCTATAATCCAGATGATTCTTTAACAGGTAGCTATAATAATACACATAGCGCCTCTGACTGGGAATAGTTACTCCCTGGTGGACAGAAAAAAAAAAAAAAGAAAGAAAGAAAAGCCAAATTCAAAAGAAAAATTCCATTATAGTTATTTTACTAAATTGTTACGGTAACTGGGTTGTACCCACTGAAGAACATATATACATTAGAAATTTGACCTTAAATAATTAATATTTAAATCCAGCTCGACAACAGAGTAAATCAGAGCAACATCAGTACAAAGGAAAATATCAGAATAACTTTTCTCCCTTAAAATATAATTATCATAATACCCTCATTTATTCAATGGTCACCACAATGCTCCAACCCATGTACCCAGTAAGCAAAGGCCTCTGCATATCCAAAATAACGGTCAAAGGCATCTGCACTACAGCCGTGCTCTTTATACACAGGGCTTCCTGCAAAAATTTATGGACTTTTATCGAACACACAATTCCTCAAAACCTTGGTTACTTGTTTTTTAGGCAAAAGTCTATCAGAATCAGCAGAACACATAAAGGCATAGTGCCTTTAAGACACAGAAATAGCACCAGCAAAAAATGATGGCCTTGGACCCCCCAGAAAAACAGGAATATGTGGCTGGCATAAATGTATGCAAGAATTCTATAACAGAGTACTTAAGAGATGTCCCCAAGCTACATATATCTCTTTGCGGAAGAAACCAGGGATATACATAACGTTTGAGGAAATTTCAGTATTACAAATGCTAAAAATATATATAAAATTCATGTGCTATTAGAAAAAACCCTTATCTAAAGAAAAAAATCTAGTGTGCACAGCCATGCATTCATTAATGCTGCTGAATAAATGAGGTCTGAGGTCTCCTTTCCTAGGATGTGTGTAACTTCAGGAAAATTCAAGCATTTCACTTAGAAATAGAAGGCGAGTAGTAACATGAAGACGTCTAACAGTTAAAAGTGACTTACAGAAAGCTTAAAAGTATATTCAAGAGAAAAAAGAATTTGCAATATTTTTAAGTTATTATTGGCATCTCAATCTCCCCATGTGTTAAACACTCTGGACACAAATGCTTTTCTTCCCTCTAATGGAAAGTATAAAGTATGTTAATGTGAGTTTAAAGACAGATACACAGAATGGCAGGTAAACAGGTATTCACTCCAGTATTCTCAGGTTTGTTTTTTTGGTTTTTTTTTTTTTTAAAGCTTAGCATGATTTCATTACAATTAAAAAAATACATAAAATGTCAAAAAATGGATAAAAGCCGTTTCAAATAAGGACAAATGATTTAAGATTCTGGCTATAGTGCAAAGACCATGCAATCAGAATACTTGGATTTGAAAGCTGACAGTCAAAAACACCAACTCTAATTTGTTTCCTCAGGAAAATGAAGACAATTAATACCTACCCTGTCTTCTTCACAGGATTCTCATGAGGAGTAAACACTAAATGCAGTTACACAAACGCATGCTAAACCTACAAAATGTTACACAAATCCTAATTAGCAGTTCTAGATATCCTACCCACATTTGAAGTATAATTTTGGAAGAACTGGAATTTTGGTTCTGTGTACAGTATTTTCTTAAAGAAACGGTGGTAAAATAGTATTACTGTGAAAAGCTCCTACAAAAAACTAATGTTAAAAATCATTATTAATAAAAAGTGTTTAAATTTAAAATGGTGTACTGTAGCTACTTCAGTAAACAACTTTTCATATTTATCAAGATAAAAAACACAATTGCAAAGCAGGTGGGAGGAGAATAGCAGATGGACGATGGCTGGGCAGGAAGGAACCTTTTTTGAACTATGTGAATTTATGATTTAGTCTAAAAATTAAATAAAATTAATTAAAAATTCAAAAAATTAAACCAATGGGAGTGTATAAGAAGACAAAGCTGCCAAGTTATTTGTTGGGGTTTAGTGGAATGATAGATGATTTTTTTCCTCTTTATCTTCTTGGTGTAAGTTTGTATGAATAATTAAAAGGTTTTCAAAGCTTTAATTTTTCTCAAGTAGCAAGTGATTGGTAGCACATCTATAATGCAGTTTTTTATATACTGAGTTAATCCTTACCAAAAAGGTGAGGCAAATGTATAGTGAAAGAATGTATGAATCTACTAAATGTCAATAATGGACGAATAATTTGTGTGTAAATATAAGCTGAACAAAATTACTGACACAATTCAAAGAAAAAGACTGAAAAGCACAATTTAAATTTAATTAATTCTTTTACTATCAAATTATGCATAATTCGGCTTCTGTAGCTTAACTTTGCAATTCCTACCTAGCAGCGTCCTCAAATACAATGCATTCAGATTCGCAGAAATAACAGAGTTGGAAGTCTCAAATATGTATGGACCACCGGCATTAGTGTGTCCTTTTCTCTTGTCTCATCTCTCATGACCACGATGCACACTTACTCAAACTTAATTAACGGTACAATGAATCATACTGTAATCTAGATTTTGAAATAAAATGAATACAACTCCCATACTAAATAGACAATGCAATTTATAACACTTCAAATATTTTATTTCCTGAATGCATATACTGAAAACAATGGTTTATGTGCATGTTGACTATAGCATTTTGACTATATATATATGTTGCATTTGACTATAGCATTTTGACTATAAAGACTAAAAATCTCTTTTAATACCTAAGAAATGAACATTTTAATGATCTTCAAAAATTTATTTTATAAATATGAAAAGAGGGCTGAACTTCAAAGCTCTTGCAGATTAAAAAATAACTACATTTTCAAAATTTCCATTTTTCATTTAAATTAACCAAGAACATTTAAGTTAAACTGGTCTATAACTGTACCCCCAAAGTATCCACCCCCTACCATTAATGACTCTTCTTTTCCACTCTAAATGCGAAGAAAATTACTTATATTCTTAACCTTTTTTCCAGAGGTAACTTTTAAAACATTCTAATCTTAGCTACACTTGGCCTTCTTCAGGCTGACTTCATGCCACATTCCTGGCATCATTTCAAAAGGCCACCATTGCTTCTTCGATTCCCTATGTTCACAGACCAGGATGGGGCCCGGGAAGATGTGTGGTGCTCCTCCCAAGGTCTACTGCCTTTACTCAGTCTTGCCCACGACTCCCAATCTCTTTCATTCCAAACCTTAAACTGAGCGATGACTTCTGCACTCTGTTCAACCCACCTGTCTTTCTCTCCTGTCTCAGACAGACATCACCCTCAATGAATGTAGCTCCTACTTTACTGGGAACCCTGAGGTCATCCAGTGTGGACACTCTCAAAATTCCCTTCTCCCATCTTAACATTTTTTCACTCCTGATATTTTATAAAAGTGCCTCTGCGTGTTCGCCTAGGTTCCATTGTGGCAAGTGCTCTATTAATTATCCCCTCTCTGGCATTTGTCTTTGTTTTACCTGTCTCCTCCTAATAATCAGCTCAGGTAACCCTTGTCCTTTATCCAAAACAATTCAAGGACCAAAAATGCACACTCTCGCCAAATTTTGTATCTCTCTCAAATTGTCACGCTCCTTCTCTATATAAACAAACTCTGAAAGGTAAGCTTCTGCTCCTTAGCTCATAGGAATGTTATTATGAGGCTGATTTCTTAATGGTCATTAGTTTTTTGGTTTTTTTTTTAAAGATTTTATTTATTCATTTGACAGAGAGAGACACAGCGAGAGAGGGAACACAAAGCAGGGGGGAGTGGGAGAGGGAGAAGCAGACTTCCTGCGGAGCAGGGAGCCCGATGCGGGGCCCGATCCCAGGACCCTGGGATCATGACCTGAGCCAAAGGCAGATGCTTAACGACTGAGCCACCCAGGCGCCCCATGGTCATTAGTTCTTAATGGTCACTAACAGTCATTTCCTACTATTTTCTTAGTCTCATCCTGAATCATCTTTTGCTGCCATTTTGAAAATTCCCTGCCTCTATCTTAGAACACACTCTTGAAGGTTTTCTCCTACCCTTACTGGCTATCTCTTCTCTTCTTTCCCTAAATGTAAGCATAGCTCAGAAATCTGATCTGAGCGAGCCTCTCTTTGTCAGTCCTCTCTGTTGTAGTAGTTTAATTATCAATCTTACACATTAACTCCAAAACCTGTGTCTCTCAATACAACTTTATCTCCAACTCCCAGTCCAGAATTTCTAAAACGTGGCTGGACATTTCTACCCAGAAATTTCAGAAGCACTTAAAACACAACATATCCAAAAACTGAAGCTTTCCTATTCTTGCATGGACCAACCTCTGTTATTTCTATTAATTATATTCACTATTTTCCCCAGCATCGGAGCCCAAAACCTCTTCTAATACCATCACTGCTACTGGCTATTGAACTGTTACCATGTTCTTTGCACTGTTCTAAGTACTTTCATAAGTATAATTTAGTATTCATGAAGTGGGTATTACTGGTAACACCATTTTATAGATGAGGTAAGGTCACACCTCTTATAAGTAATGAAACTAGGTTTCACCCTAGTACTCCAACTCCAGAGTTTATACTCAACCACTGATGCTGCCATCTTCTTCCTGCTAGAGTAAAGGAAACAATCTGAGAGAAAGGAGCGATCTACCCAGGGTTACAGAAGAGAGGAGGAAGGAAATTCCAGCACTACAGCAAAGGCCCAGGCCACAGAGTAAAGGCAGAGATTGGTCAGCAGATCAATTACCTGGCATCTACATACAGTACATACATACATACATACATAGACATAGACACACACATACACACACACACACACACACACACTGTCCACACAACACGGAAAGCACACCAGCGGTTAAGTTCATTTAGGACACTCTTAGATTTCTACACATGTACTCAGATGCCAAAATCCAGACTTAGTGATGTACCTCTCAAAATACCAGTTCTAGTTTTCTGTGGCCATTCTAGTTCAATCACCTCCTGCAATTTTGCAACAGCCAAATGATTACCAGCCTCTGATTTATCTATTCTCCAACCTATTTTTATACCCACTCCTCGATTAACTTTATAAAAGTGTAAGATGAATCACACTAACAATTCAAAATACTAAATGGTTTCCCAGTGACTACTCAAATAAGAAAACTTATCACACACTGTAATTCCATAACAACACTGTAATTCCATAACAACATAAAAATACAGCCCAACCTCTTTACCACTCTTACCTCGCACAACTCCCTTGAATGTGCTTTTACTTTTGGCCAAACGAAAGTACTTAATTTCTCCCATATTATACTTGCTGTTTTTAAAGTATGCTATCTTTATCAGATTAAAGGCATTAATCTGCAAGCAGTCATCTGGGAAGTTTTACATATTTTCTAACACCTAGACCAACTTAAATAACAGAATTATTCGATACTTCCAGGTCTGACAGCAGCCACCTGAAATACAATTTAGATTCAGTACATCGTGAGGGCTCCTACACATTTTCATTCTTGGATCGTCTGTTCAAATTTTGGATTTCACCTTGTTCATTGAAAATTGCTTATTTCTCAATTTGAAATTTTCAAATTCATTAGCACAGACCGAAATATAATTTTTAGTTACCTCCACAGTGTAGTTGTATCACCTTTCTCAAATTTAATGTATAATTTGTGTTTCCCCTTTCTCTTCTTTTTCCTTGAAAAGAGCTTTAAAAGACATGTATTGGTTTTATTGGCAATTTCATACAATCAGTGTTTGAAATTATTAGTTCAAATGGTTTACTGCTTGCTAATTCACAATTTATATTTTCGTCTTTATTAATCCCTCTCTCCTACTGGTTATTATCTTAATAATCTCTAAAATATATTTCTATTTTCCCCACTGACCCCAAATTATTTAAGTAACTAGTTTTACATTTCCAAATGGTTGATATGATTTGATTAAACGTTTTTTAAAAATCTCTAGCTGGAGGTACCTAGGTGGCTCAGTCAGTTAAGCATCCAACTCTTGGTTTCGGCTCAGGTCATGATCTCAGGGTAATGGGACTGAGCCCCGCATCGGACTCCAGGTCAGTGTGGAGTCTCCTTGAGAGTCTCTCTCCCTCTCTCTCTGCTCCTCCTCCACTTGCGCACACACACACACACACTCTCTCTCTCTCTCTCAAATCAATAAATGAAATCTTTAAAAAACAGACAAAAAGGGGCGCCTGGGTGGCTCAGTTGGCTGAGCGACTGCCTTCGGCTCAGATCATGATCCTGGAGTCCCGGGATCGAGTCCCGCATCGGGCTCCCTGCTCAGCGGGGGGTCTGCTTCTCCCTCTGACCCTCCTCCCTCTCGTGCTCTCTGTCTCTCATTCTCTCTCTCAAATAAATAAATAAAATCTTTAAAAAAAAAAAAACAGACAAAAAGCCAAAATTATGTATTTAAAAACTCTCTAGCTATACTGAATTATAAATCAAGGAATGGGGTTTATATATTTCTACTTGGGAGCTTCGATTTTCTTTGTAGTTGGCCTAATCAATTATCAATCTTGGTAACCGTTTTACGGATGACAAAAAAAAGAAAAGAAAAAAGATACATTTTATGGGTTTTTTTTTTTATTATATTACTCAAGCCATCTATATATCTTCTTATTTTGTGCCTTCTTGATCTTCAAGTATATTAAAGATTCCTATTATTGTTACTTTTCTGTCAATTTTTTCTTCATTTCTTCCAGCTTTTCTTACTGTATTTGATGTTATGTTTAGCACATAAGAGTTCATACCTGCTAAGTCTTCATTGTGGAGTGTACCCTGTGTTAATATAAAATGACATTCTTGATCTAGTTTTATACATTTTGTTGTAAATGCACTCTGATAATGATATCCTGTCATCTGCTTTTGCCCAATGTATCTTTAATGAACCACTTATTTTTCTTTTTTTTTTTTTTTTAAAGATTTATTTATTTATTTGAGAAAGCGAGAATGAGAAAGAGAGAGAGAGAGTACATGAGAGGGGGGAGGGTCAGAGGGAGAAAAAGGCTCCTCGCTGAGCAGGGAGCCCGATGCGGGACTCGATCCCGGAACTCCGGGATCATGACCTGAGCCGAAGGCAGTCGCTTAACCAACTGAGCCACCCAGGCGCCCCATTAATGAACCACTTATTTTTCTAACCTGAGTTGTTTTATGTAAGTCTCTTGTATATGATTAATCTCTTAAAAACAGAAACTTAGAAGTTTAGGTTATACACATCTTTCAAACCTAGGATACCGTCATAGTACTTCTGGGCCAGAATTCCACCTGGATACCACAACACAAGATATGTAATGTTTTGCTCATATTCTGTGCATCAGGACCCTCAGATCATCTTCTCTAAGATGAATTCACAATCTAGGTTCCTCAGTTAAAGAAGTAATTTTCTACTTCAGTAAACTTTCCACTGGCACTTCTAAACTCAGAAATAATGCCGATGTTTTAAAATAATAGTGTTTGCTTGAAGCTTGAAAATCTATGCTTCAGAATGTTCACAACAAGATTATTACAGGAAAGTAATTCAACAAAGAGAGAAATATAGCTCGTAGGAATGGTTATTATTACAACGATGACATATAGCAGTAGTTATTGCATATTAAGCTAAGTGCCAGACATTTTACATATATCCCCGATACTACCATGACTTTATAAGACAGATACTATCACCTCTATTTCAAGGATAAGAAAACAGTCCCAGGGCACATAATTATCCTGTTCAAAACCAGGACCTGAACCTAAATGTGACTCTGATTCTAGAACTTTATACTCTGATGTCCTGGGTTTTACTAACAGCACACAAACTAACAAGGTCATATGAAAGAAGTCACGCCCTGTTTGAGCACTATTTTTCCCATCTATGAAGAACCTCCAAAGTTTAGAGTATTACAGTGCTTCAGTTCCATGAAACTAATGGTAAGTAATGTATCAACAATAGTGCTGCATGAATCACAGAATCCTTCAGAATAATACAAAGCAGACACCTGGCACAGTTCTCTCCACACAGCATCCTTTGCCCTGTGGGAAGCTATCATTCCCTCTGTGGTTTTATGGAGGTGGGATGGGCTCTATTCTTCAGCATCAGATATATGTCCAGAATGTTTGGTTCAGGGATGGGTACATGCCCTAATCCAGGTAAATCAGAACCTAATCTAGGAATGTTTGCTCAAATTGTAGCTCTCTTCCTCCTGCAGTTGCTAAAGTAGCCAGGATGTAACCCTGGGGCTGCTAGGAGTCATGCCTTGCTATTATTTGCAAGGAGCCTGCCTGAAGAGAAAGCACATACAGAGCAAAGGAGAGAGCTGAGAGAGAGATCACCGACACCTGTTAAGCATCTAAGTCCGAGCCAGAGGCTTTAAGGTTATATAAGCCAATATAAATGTCTCCTTGTGTTTACGCTCTTTTGAGTTGGGCTTCTGCGAGTGGAAACTGAGACAGAGTATAATACAGCTACTTTTTTTTTTTCTTTTTTAAGTTTCTACTTTGGGGATCAAAATAACGCAGAAGAATAATCTGGACAGGCGAACACAGTCTGTAGAAAGAATACTAGATTTGAGGTTAGGAGACAGTTTTGAGTCATTACACAGACAATGACCTAGGACAGACTGATCTTTATAGATTTATTTGATCATTTATATTAGAACAGGTCTGAACTAAATCATTACTAAAGTCCTTCAAGGTATAAATCCTTATATATAACTTTATGAATATACAGATTGTATAACAGGCGTAAATACCATGCATTAGAGGAACACAGTTTAGCCCAGAAGAATTAATGTGTTAGAAAAATTAGAATGTTATATTAGGAGTTCTTTTTGTTTTGTTTTTACTGAAAATGAGAAGAATTATAGTTTAAGTGAGGAGAAAAAATAGAAAATTGTATTAGGTTACCATATGGGGAAATTTAGTAAGTAACTAGAAAAAAGTAACCTGACTATATGATTAGGACATAAAAACTCATTCCTCAGAGAAACTAGAAAATTTCCTCTTCTTGGGATCACTTAGAATAAAGTTAATATTTATTATTTCTAGAAAGTTCAAGTTCATTACAGATAAGCTAATGAACCCATGTACAGAGACCATAATATATATGAATTTTATCTCTAATAATAATTGCTTTGAAAGCAAAACAAAAAAGAAACCAAAAGCTCAAATATTTTTCCTAAAAGTTTAATCAAAGAAAATAAAGATTAATGCTTACTTTATCTGCTACCACTCTAGAAGGGGGAAGGCAATGGAAAAGAGAGAGGAGTAGCAGAAATTCTGGGTAAGTTTGTCATGTAACAAAAGTTTGCCTCTGAATTCAGAAATTTGGGGTATCTTTCCAAAATATATATTTACCAGCATTAGTAGGACGCTTTAACTCTTTTATTCATAGTTTACAATAAATGCTGTGAGTTCGTTCCCATTCTGACACGTAAGTGTTAAGTGCAGACAGCCTGAAGCACAGGACTAGACAGGAACCAGCCCTGGGAGGTGTTCAGCTGCACCAGGCTCTCCTGGGGGGCAGGACAGGGAGCTGCTGACAGCCTGTTTCACTCATGAAGTAAAAGGACCAAATCTGCAAAGGAATGACTCCTAGGGAAGTGTAACAGAGCTGCCTTCTAAATTACTGAATACAAGAAGGACTCTTCCTTCCCTCTGGCAGTTATTTTGCTCTCAGAAACATGCTTCTGGGGGCGCCTGGGTGGCTCAGTCGGTTAAGCGACTGCCTTCGGCTCAGGTCATGATCCTGGAGTCCCGGGATCGAGTCCCGCATCGGGCTCCCAGCTCGGCAGGGAGTCTGCTTCTCCCTCTGACCCTCCTCCCTCTCATGTTCTCTGTCTCTCATTCTCTCTCTCTCAAATAAATAAATAAAATCTTTAAAAAAAAA
>NC_138374.1:70680823-70748363 GCF_054177405.1 Leptonychotes weddellii
ACAACTTCTTTATGCATTCATCTGTCGATGGACATCTTGGCTCTTTCCACACTTTGGCTATTGTGGACATTGCTGCTATAAACATCGGGGTGCATGTATCCCTTTGGATCCCTACATTTCTATCTTTGGGGTAAATACCCAGTAGTGCAATTGCTGGATCGTATGGTAGCTCTATTTTCAACTTTTTGAGGAACCTCCCTAATGTTTTCCAGAGTGGCTGCACCAGCCTGCATTCCCACCAACAGTGTAGGAGGGTTCCCCTTTCTCCACATCCCCGCCAACATCTGTCGTTTCCTGACTTGTTAATTTTAGCCATTCTGACTGGTGTGAGGTGGTATCTCACTGAGGTTTTGATTTGGATTTCCCTGATGCCGAGCAATGTTGAGCACTTTTTCATGTGTCTGTTGGCCATTTGGATGTCTTCTTTGGGAAAATGTCTGTTCATGTCTTCTGCCCATTTCTGGATTGGATTATTTATTCCTCGGGTGTTGAGTTTAATAAGTTCTTTATAGATTTTGGATACTAGCCCTTTATCTGATACGTCATTTGCAAATATCTTCTCCCATTCTGTTGGTTGTCTTTTGGTTTTGTTGACTGTTTCCTTTGCTGTGCAAAACCTTTTTATCTTGATGAAGTTCCAATAGTTCATTTTTGCCCTTGCTTCCCTTGCTATCCCAAGTGCTTCTTACATGGCTGGTACTCACTATCAGAAGCATTTAGCCAACTCTCCTGAAGAAGCACCTACATCACACAGGGTGGATATGTGTGTGGGTGAGTGTGTATAAGAGCAGGAAAGAGAGCACATGTGAGAGTGCAGCTTAGTTAGGAAAGGTTAGAGTACTACAAAAACCTTTAATTACCCCCAACTCAGAATCCTGAGTAAAGCATTCTACAAGTCTGTTGGTTGTAATGCCAAACAAACAAAAAAGTTGCAGTTTAATGTGGTGAAGGCAAATACTTTAGAAAGGTCAAATATGTTTATAGCTTGCAACAGAAAAGTTAAGACTGCTGCAGTATCTCTAGCAAATAATTCTGTCCATTCCAGAAAAACCGACCTCTTTTTCTAAAACTATGAAGGTCACGAGAGGACTGGAAATACCACTTCCCTTCAGTATATGATGACGACTTCTCAGTTTAGCTTGCTACTAATTTTCATCAAATACACGCATGGTAACACAAAGAATAATACTTATTTTGGAGTCCTCTTTGGAAACTTCAGGGAACATTAACATTTTCAAAACGTCCCCATAAAACCTTCTCCTGAAGAAATCTCAGTATTTTGTAGACAGATAGTACACCTTAATGCCTGGCAAAACATCTGGTTTTGTTGCTTTGGCAAAGACAAAGCTCTCCATGTCACTGTGACTCACTGCTTTGTTCATCATTGTGCACTGGGGTGCAAGACTCTATCTTCAATCCTGAGAGAAATCTTATCTATTGTTGCGGAAGTATTCTCTTCAGGAGTGCCAAGCCTTGAATCACAGCCTGTACAAGAGGATTTGTCATGAAAAATCTACTGTTATGAAAATTGCCAAATTCAGGAAAGCCAAGACTTTCAATCAAGGGCTTCTCAAGAGGTTTTGTCAAGAAGTGGGAGCAATTATGAAATGCTTTGCTACACATAAGTTCACTGTTTTCAGAAGGCAAACTCTACAGCCAGGATTTTAACTGCTGTTAACTGGATAAAATACAAACTTGTTTGCACAGTTTAACTCTTCAACCTTAAAACTAAAATGTGAAGTCCTAATCCTTTCCTTCCTAACATAGTGTTATGCCAGATCTTGCCAAAAATGATCTCATTAACCAACAGCAAAGAAAGTGATGCAACATGGATTTTTCTGAAAAATCTTAGAGAATTCCTATTTTTTGACACAAGCCTACTTTCATCTGACAAAAGAATCTAGAGATTCCATTTGTTCTTTCATTCTTTCGTGAGATAGCATTTTAAGCACTTGTTTTCACCAAAAACAGTCAAAACTGATTGGATATCAAAGATGACATAAAAGTTGTCAAGTCAAAGACGATGGCATAGTTTTAATGTATTACTTGAAATTTAAATACTAGCAGCCCTTTCATTAAAACTTACTATTGGGCAGAACTAAAGCTTAATTTTGATTAATTTGTAAACATTTAGAGTTATTCATTGTCCTCAAGTAGTGGCCACTGTTTTATCCATTTAAAAAAGGGACATAATTCTTATGAAGACTTTTATTTTCCACGTTAAAAAAAAAATTTCAGTGTAATTAAAAACTATAAGCAAAATTTTATGTTCATGTAATATCATGCACATTTTTAGTGAGAGACTATAGCTTTCATCATATTTTTTAGCAGGTATGTAACATAAACATTTTAAGAGCCATGAGCTTAAATCTAGTATTCTGGCTCCACATTACACAGCTTCTCTATTTTTATTTGAAATTCTTTTTACTTGATTTCTTTCCCACAACTACAATGTCTACTGCTCATCAACCCTGCTTGCCCTAAACTTCTACCACTGCTTCAGCTACTATACTGTGATTTGACCCATTTATGGTTTTCTTCCCATTCATTCTCTTTCCCCTGTGCTGCCCTGTACTTATTCACTTAAGTGTAGAACAATTACCTTCTATATTTTTAATCAGTAAAACCGTTTCCCTCTAGATGATGAAAAAATGAACCAAAGTAAATATCTCAGGCCCTCTAGAATTCACGCCACTACTATCATCTCAGGGTGTACACAATATAAAGAAATGTAAGGCAATCTATTATAATCAATATTCACTAAAATCAAGCACTAATAGAAGATTCAGTTTTATAAACTAGCACCAATACATAGCACTTTGGCATCCCTAGATGTAATTTTAAAAAATCACAAAGACAGATAAAACAAGAAATGAGGAAGGAGAAAAGGAGCCAGGAATCAATACAACCACCCGCTAAAATGGTGGAAATGATCATGTTTCTGTTTTGAAGTTGTTAAAAAGAAATTAGCTTAGGGGCACCTGGGTGGCTCAGTTAAGCATCTGACTCCTTGATCTCAGAGTCCAGTTCAAGACCCACACCGGGCTCCACACTGGGCATGGAGCCTACTTAAAAAAAAATTAAAGGCAGGCAGGCAGGCAAGCAACTTAAACTGGAAGAGAACCTTCCTGATGGTAAACGTTATTAAAACTAGAATAAATTTTTTACATAAAGTTGTGATGTCTCCCTCAATAGAGTTCTTTCTCTAGGTGAGTTTCTCCCTCTATCTGGAGTGGTTTGGGTCTTTCCTTCTCAGAGACAGAAAAATGTACAAAAATCTCTTTGTTAGAAATATAAACATATTTTGTCACACTTACCATCCAAAGAAGTGAATCCCTTAGAAATTACTGTGAAAGTTCTCCCAAGAGTTTACATTCTACCCTCAAACATACTAACAGATTAAGTTTGTCACTGATTTTCAACATAGTCTTTATTAGTCTTCTGAATAAGAATCTTTGACTAATCTTAATTATAACTACATTCATGAATATTCATATCAAAGAAAAATTTTCATGTCCTTATAAAAGTAAAGATCATACTTTACTAGGAAATGGCATCCAAGTTATCATCCAAAGACATCTCATTCTCAGGCAAGGTTCAGAAAGATCAAGCTTATTTTTATTTAAAGTACTGCTTCTTTAAATGCTGTCAGAATTTTATGAGACCAAGTACACCATACAGTTAATGGGTAAGATTTACTAGCATGATATGAAAATGCTAGCATGAACAGAAAAATTGAAAGAATCAGTCATTTGCTCATATGATAGTTAAGGTAGTAACTGATTTAAATGTTCGGAATAAAGAAATAGGAGTTACCAACCATCTGTTTAAAAACCTGTTTTCCAATAAATGCTCAGATCGAGGAAGAAGAAAGAAAAAAACATCAAATATAACTTACCTTTTTGTCTCTGGTCCTTACTTCCCCATAGAAATCTAGGGCCTCTTGTGCCTTTAAAAATTTGCCCCGATGTAATAAATATGCACAAATCATTACACCAGTTCGTCCCTTTCCAGCTTTACAGTGAATTGCTGCAACATGATTGTCATCTTCACTTAGCCATTGGTCAAGATCTTCACAAAAGGGTTTGATAAGTTCTAGCTGTGGTGGATTATGGTCTTCAAAAGGATACTGTGCAACTGTAGTAAAAGGATAACCTCAGAATTAGAAAAAAGTCTTTCCTGAATTGTTTATTAAAGTAGGTTAACTTTAGAAATGTTGCATTTAAGCTTAACAGGTGTTTAAAAGAAAAACCTGACTCCAGAGAAAAATAATTTGCTGCCTGATAATTTTCCAATTTTTGAATAGAAAATAGTCTCTCATTAATTCTTAAACCTACCCACTAGACAGAGAGGCCAAGCATTATTTTTTCCACTTAATGAAAGAGGAAACTTGACTATGGAGAGGTAGCACAAGTCAACATATCAGAGGGAGAGGCAAACTCAAAATGAAATGTCACATAGGTAGGTTTCCTGTCAGGGCTCTCAATGCATTTTCTGACAAAAGGAGTCATACTATTTATAGCATTACATCACCACAAAGCATGTATTCCAGAGAAGGGATAAATTACCAATAAATCCACACTGGAAAGGACTGATTTTTACACTTCATAAAATAAAAATGCTAACTAAACATGTTATTTAAAGATGGTCTTGCAAATGTTAGTGTTGATTTTAAAGGCATTTACAAAAGAAACTGAAAAAACTACTTTAAAAAATGTATACAGTTGTAGTAAAGTGTATCTAATGTCAGGTCTTTTCACATGGGTTATAAAAACCCAAAATTTCACTGTTCCCTATAAGTCAGAGTTTTTTTTTTTTTTTTAAACTTGCCTAGAAATAGGAGTTTAACTGTATCACTATTAAATTTTTTTCTTATTGGTCCCTGCCTTGGTTCCATTCTATTAAAATCCTTAAAAATCCTGACTGACATCGAATGCATATAATTATCCTGTGGGTCATCTAAATATGTGAGAAGTATTCCTTCTATCTTCAATCAACTCATTAATAACGTGGAACAAGACTCAGTGTGTCGGGTGAGTCGTCCTGGGAGACAACGACTACCATTACAGGGAGTCGCCGGGACAGCTTTCACCTGGGCCTCGGCGTTCCATCTTCATCTCCCCAGTGGCACATAAAAACATCCAGGAAACTGTGAAACGTCTATTTAAAGCTAGATAAACCGTGACTAAAACACTCTGCCTAGTAAGCAGTAGCCTAAATTCACGAAAAAGGAAAAATTCTCAGTGAGTCTGCATTGGCTCTCAGCCATTAGTGCCTCTGAATTCTCAAACCAGCTGTTTGAATGTCCGTTCTAGATTTTTCAGAAGGAATCCACGGCAAACATTATCAGTATATAGCTCATGGCATCCACCTTCTCTTTCTATCATGGTAGCACCTGCCATGCTTCTCCACTCTCCAGGTGTCTCGTGGCTCAAGGGCTTCCACCAACACAGATGGAAGGTTTTTGTGCCCTCAGAAAAATTCACTACCCCTGGAGGAGAACTCACTGAAAGCAGCTCCTGCGCTCATCTATCAGGCTCCTCTTACCCATATCCGTCATACCCTTCTCTCCCTTTTAGGTCATGGCTCCACAGAGTTAAGTTGCTCTGTTTTCTCCCTATAATCTCTTACTGTTACACCAAATGCCTCCAACAGTAGATATAACCCTCTCTTTATTTTACTGTTAGTCTAGAAATTTTTCCTAATTCTTATAATCTACTCTGCATTTTAGTGTTCTTACTAGTACTGGCAGGTTTATATGATAATTGTTTCCTAAAACACACCAGCAAAATTAAATTTGTTTTCCAAACTGTCTAAGACCATCTTTAAGATAAATATTTACCTCACTTAATAATTGAGATTATTAATTACTGCTGTGACAGTAAGATTTGGTCTATTGGTTTTAAGTTATATAACAAAAATACATTACTCGGCAGTTAATACCTACCTCTGCAGTTAAATTTGGCGGTATCATAATGTCTTTCAGCACACCTAAAAGAAAAAGTTTAAATGTGATCTAAAGTTACCTTTTGCATTGGCAAAAAAAAGTATAGTAACACACATTTTCTGAACTTTTATACTGTACCAGGCATCATGCTGTTTTGTATTAACTATTTCTTTCAAGCCTAACAATCTATGAAGTAGGTAGCGTCATTATCCCCATTTTACCATTTAGGAAACTGATGTTAGGTGTTATGCACTTACGGCTTACACACTTGCTCACAAAACCTTGATGCCTCTCAGGCTCCCACCTCCCACCCAGCTGCATGTGTACCCTCAAATTTCCTGTATGGACACTCTGTGCGCTGAGGGAGTGTATGTTTGATTTCACCAAGTATGTACAAACAACTAACGAGTTATAGCATTGTCTTTATCTCAGAGTTGAGCATACATTGTTTTCTCAAACTATTATTTAAAAAGATACATATATATATATTTAAAGATTTTATTTATTTATTTGAGAGAGAGAATGAGAGAGAGCATGAGAGGGGTGAGAGTCAGAGGGAGAAGCAGACTCCCTGCTGAGCAGGGAGCCCGATGCGGGACTCGATCCTGGGACTTCAGGATCATGACCTGAGCCAAAGACAGTCGCTTAACCAACTGAGCCACCCAGGTGCCCTAAAAAGATATATTTTTAAAATAGTAAAATTATAAGGGCAAAGAAAAAGTAAAAAAAAAAAAAAAAAGTGAATGATGCTAATGTACTCAAAAACACTTCCTAAAAAATTTTTAAACCAGACCTTTCTCTTTAGAGAAGCCAAAGGTCATCTTTTTCAATAATCTCTCAGTTTATGAGTTTTAATTAAAGTCTGAGAGTAATGAAGGCGTAATAAGTAAAATATAGAATAGTAAAATGTTGACTTAGAGCATACTAAAATTTGTCTTTTTAATATTAGTGACACGTTCGTCATCATGCACTGGTTTACTCATGATTAATAAGTATATTTATAAACATTAATAAGGCTCCGAAAGGGATCCCATACTTTGGTTTGTGGTCAGCAGAATCATGGTAACTACAGCTACTAACCAAATGAGATTTTTTAAAAAATTATTTAAAGTAAAAACTTAGCATTTTAAAACAAATCAAGGTCTACAATCCCTTAATCTCCAATTCTGAAGTTTGACATTTTAACATTTTCTGTTAAACTTATGGCAAACTCAATTGTGGCAGAATCTGATCTGAGTTTATGATACTGTATGCACTCTTTAACTAATACACTTGAAGAGTCAAACACTTCATGGTAGGGACTGCTCCACACCCCAGGGGGGTGTTATGTAATACTAATAAGTATATGCTTCCATGTTACCTTTCTGCAAAGGGAAAAATTCTGAACACTGAAACACAACTGGCCCCAAGAGTTTCAATAAGTGATTATGGACATGGATTTCACATTTAAGAAATCCTAAAACTATTTGTATAGTTCCTCTATCTTAAATAGTTTTAAATTCTAATCCACATGAAGTTGAACTAATTATAAACAAATTAGAATCCACTAGTTTAAGTGGTCAGACCTGAAATAAATCGACTTTCATACTACTGCTTAACACAAAGCTTTTCCCCTTTTTTGCATATAATTTAATATATTGAGTTTTGCTCAAAAAAATTTATTTAGTAATGCCATATGCATATTTATGTATCCTTGCTAAATAATTTCATACTCCCTCCTATACAAAACATGACAGGTAGGAGGAAAACTGACCAAGAAAATAGTCACATTTTATACTTTCTTTAGTACAGATTAAAGAAGAGGTCTGGTAAACAGTGAAGAATCTATAACAGACTATTTTATAAGGACTCATGGAAAGATAGGACTTAGAAGGTGAGGGAGAAGGAGTAGGCTAGGAAACAATTCTAAGAAGCTGGTCTCATGGCAGCCCAACAAAAAATAAACATTTTGAGTTTCATGCAGCTTTAGTCCTCTAATATTCTCATGCTTTTTCAGGAGCTCACATGTTTGGTTTGACAAATACTGCTTAAGACTACCATCCTAAACTGATTCTCAAATATTACTGTTAAGAGGCAGAAATGGAGGAAAAGTGGAAATAATGAGCTACTACATGTCTACCAGATGTACACACCTTACAAAGGAGTTTCCATGTTTTTTTAATTCATAGTCACAACAATATAATAATAGAATCTCCATCTTATATATGAGAAAGCTAAGATTTAGAAGAGCATTAAAAAAAACTTGCCCCAAACTACAATATGCAAATGGAAGAGCCAAGACTCAAGCCCAGGACCTCTGGTTACAAAAGTCAAAGTTTTTCCAGCATGGCTCCATACTTCTACTTACAATACAAAATAGAGAACAATTTTAAAAACAAAAGCAATAACAAATTCTACTCAAAATCAGCCTTCTACAAGAGCAATATTTCATACCAACAAAAAGCAACAAAAAGCAATCATGAAACATGGAAAAGTTATGAAAATCTCTACAGGTATGGATGAGGGGTACAAGAGAACATATACTGGGGCCGGTAGTGATGGAAGTGATCTGGAGGAGGGGTTGCTAAGGTAAGAATGATGACTGTCTTCTTAATTAAGACCACCTCCAATAACTGTGCACACATGCACGCACACACGCACACACCCAGTTCCTTATGACTTTTGTGTGGTATGTTAGTTGATAAGTCTCTCAACAAACCAAAACTGAAGATACATAAATGGAAAATGGGATTTGACTGAGACAAGTATTAGGTAACTCTGACCACTTATACTTCCTTATAATTAAAATTCAACTTAAAAGATACGATTTTTAAAAATCTTCACCTTATATTGGCTTATATGAGACAAGAGAGATGAAGAAGCATTGAAAGAGTTTTTAATGAAGCGGTAGACAGAAAGTGAAGGAACAGGTAAGACTAATAGGAAAAGCTTCCAGAGAAGTGAGACTTGCCAAAGAATCAGCGAAGTATGCAGGTCTCTTCTGTAACTCTCTTCAACATCACTATCTCTAGCTTACAAAAGAAAACTTAACAGATAAAAATTAACAACAGGTAAAGGTTCACCACCAAATGATGGAGAGTTGTATGTCAAATAGAATACACGATGAAATACAGTAACCCTTTTAAAAACGAGTATCCAGTAAACATTTAAGGTCCTCAAAGGCAAGAAGTGTATTATGCCTCTATCCCCATCTTCCTCCCTCTTCCTCTTATCCCCACCAGCCTACAGGTATACAAAGGAACATACAAAAATGAAATACACACACTTGCACAAAACAAACTAATTTACTAAGCATCATTATATCCAAATTTGATTAACGATATGAAGCTAATTTTGTCCTTTCTTAAAATAATTTATTGAATGCTTGATAATACAGAGATATAAACAGATAGCCAATTATTAAAAAGTCCGTATTTTTAAAAATAAATAAACAAAATAAAAATAAAAAGTCCGTATTAAGAACTGTTCTTCATCCACACATCATAATTGCCATAAAAAGTTTAATATACCATTAAATACATGTATGTCTAGTGTAAATATTTTAAGATCTTTCAGTTTATATGTTTGCAAGGACATACATCACATGTAGTTAACATCCCCAAAATAAAAGAAATAAAATAGAAACATCTGCTGCTTGCCAGACTCCCTTACCCAGAGCCAGAAATACAAAAAGGGGTAGAGAGAAGGTGAAGAATGAAAAATGTCATCAGAAATCAAAACATGCTACAACCTGGTTTTTCTAGAAACTTCTGAAGTAAAATTTGGGGAGGTTAAAACAAACGACGACAACAACAACAAAACCAGAAAGGGAAGATTGGCATAAACGGTGGGTGATCTGCTACCATATGTACCTGTGTGACCTTGTTCAACTCACTTAACTTCTCTAGGCCTCAGATGCCCCATCTGTAAAATGAGAAGGTTGGACTAAATGATCTCTTTCAGGTACTTTCCAGTTCTGAAAGTCTATGACTCCATTAAATGGAGTGGGGAAGGGGAGCTGAAATATAAATACCAAAAGCTACTCTCAACTAATGAGACAGTTGATTAACTCTGGGGTCCAACGTTTAGAAATACAAAAACAAAAGGGCAGCCAAGTTCCCAGACTAGCTCCCAATGCCACCTTTAACCATAATAATGTTAAGTGATCCACAGTACTGACAGTGCAAGCCTAGGTCCTAAATTCTGGAAGCAGGAAGCCACTGAATACAGGAATGAAAAGAATTTCCTTCCTTTTCTTTGGATATAATGTTAAACTCAAATAAAATTTTGAAAAAGGCAGAATTTGTCTTTGGTATCTTTCTACCTTCCTTCTGGGACTCTAAATGCCTAATCTTTAGAGTCTAAACCTGAAGTGACTCACTTAATGGACTGCAGCTTTTGACACTTCTTGTCCTGTGCTTTATTTTCTTTTTTTAAACTTAGCTTCTGAATCTAGTTATTCAAAAAGTATAAAGCTTTGAGGTTTTTATCTTCCTCCACAGAAACACTCTGGCGTCTGCAACAAGGCTAGTTATAGGAGGTTACTCAGAACGAGAGGAAGACCCATGCACAAATCATTTGTAAGCTGGGGCCGGCCTACACTCAAGTCGCTACAGCACCTTTGTCTTTCACCTTGTTACCTGTCACCCCACACCCTCCACACTCCCCGCTCCCATAATCTGACCATAATGGATTGTCTGCCATATTCTAAACACTACTATGCCAACCAGCTTCTTCCATGCCATCCTCTCTGCCCGCAATGCCATTTTCCCCACTCGGAGTCATGCAGGAGAGCCTCTGAAGATTCTTTCACCCCAGCTCAAACATGCCTTTCTTCATGAAAACTTTCCTATAGGATACAAGTACTATTTCCACTGTTCTCCACACAGCTCTCTCCTGTACAACAGTTACCTCTTCTACAATACTATGTCTACTTATCACATCAGACTATAAACTATCAGAGACTGAAACTGTATCTTGTTCACCTCTGTACCACCAACAAGTTCTACAAGGTCTAACATGTGGAAACCATGGCATAAATGTTTGCTTCTTTGTGAATCCGAGGAAATTAATGAAAACTCACTAGGAGAAACAATAACGGTGTCTACTTCACTCTCATGTCTTCTGAGGTCTTAATCAGAATAGAAAGATCACTAAATTAAAGATAGAAAAGCAACATCCCACAAGCTGACAAGGCACACAGAATCTTTCATCCTTTTTGGTGATGATTTAAATGCCCACTGAAGGGAGAAGAGAATCTTGCTCTTACATTTGAGAAATAAATTCTACAGAAATTCTGACAGTCAATCGGGAAACATAACTTCAGATTAAAATTTTTCCTGTTGCATAATTTACAGACATCACATAGGAAAAATAAAAAACAGGTAGAAAAATAACACATTTTATATACCATTTTTTAAAAGGTAAAAAATGGGTCAATATTTTGGGAAAGAATAATAGTCTTCAAGGGCAAAAATGATAAAATATTTTCTTCCCATTTTTCTTTTGTTCTTTTTTTCCTTTTCACATCCCTACTCACAAAGTCAAAAAGAAAAACAAAAGGTTAAAACATAAGCTAGCTGTACCAAGGAGGCAATCTTTACATCCTTGCCTTAAACAAGATAAACCACCCAACTCAACAATTTCAGGTAACTTATTTTTGTTATATATAGTTAGAGAATACCCTAACAGCTGTTTCAATCAAATGACCTAAAGACACACAATAAACAAAACTACACCCACTCTGAAGCATATACCTCTATGGAAGATGTTATTAATGCTTTAACAGAAAAGCTCTGCTGTGAAATACACTTCAAGTTACCACCTGGTTATTGGCTCAAAGATGGGCTAGATGCCAAGTCATTTAAACCAGATCAAGTAAAGTGAATGTGTGCCAACATTGTTTTGACCTCATCACTATACTTTCTGAATGACCTAACAATGCTCTTAATCAGACGTCTTGGACTAATTGTTTTAGGAACACAATTCCGTTAAAATACATCTTTAACTCTACCTGATTCTAACAAGGAAATAACTTTCACTTAATAGTTATTTTAGAAGATATTTGCAAGCATACAAATAAAAGACATACTTACAGATTGTATATCTTGTAATGGTTTTTATGCTTTGAATCCAAAAACCTTAAAACAAAACAAACAAACAAAAAGCCACCATTAACAAAAATGAGCTAACATTTGAAATTACATTTATACTATTGAGAAAACCTAAAAGACAGATTCCATTTTCCTAATCTCAAATACCATTTAAGAAAAATAAATAAATAAATTCCAATAAATATTCCCTTCATGGGTTTAAACTAGTAATCAGGTCATTCTTAAATAATTATTACATTACACAGATTTATACAATCTGAAGTAAAGCCAGAGCTTTTCATAGAATAAATATTTTCATAATCTTCTCTCTTTAGCCTAACATTATGAGGCTGAGTATTAAATAAGTTATTTAAAAGGCAGCATTAGCACTTAGCTCAAGTTCACCTAGCTCATTCAGATGTGAGAGAAATAGTCATGTGTAATCAAGTCATCTTAAAAATAACCCTGAAAATTCAGCCATCATTTTCTTTCAAATGAGAAACTTTTCATATTTGAAAGATGCAAGTAGTAACTATTAACTCCATACAAAGTTTATTAAGTATTTTCACATATATATTCTCAGTTGACACTCACAAACATCTGAGAGAGCTTCTTCACATTTTACAAATGAGGGAAGTAAGTGTCAAAGAAATTAGAAAACTTGCCCAAGGTCATACAGCTAATAAGCCAAAGAATCAAGACCAAAGACCTCTCCCTCAAAACAGTTACACAACTAAACAACAGCAACAATTACAGCCAACAAAAGCACTTGCCATGTGTTTCTACCACATTTAAGTACTTCATGCATATAAATGTTTACTCTTATGAGGTAGGTAATAGGGGGAAAAGGGTTAGAAAAGTATAAGCTGAGGAAATAGGATAAACAGAATAAAAAGACAAATGGAAAACAAAAGAGAAGATTTAAAAAGATTTAAAGTCTAGGAGTTTCAACATATGAGTAGAAGTTCTAGAGAAAAGAAGAGAAAACACAAGAAGAAGAAATCCAAGATACAACTCAAGAATAATACCCTAAACTAAAGGATAGGAGTTTCCCAAATCAAAGGATACAATGAGTATTCAGCAAAAATGATGAAAATAGACCCAAATACAGGTGTATATAGCTCAATGAAATTTCTGAATACTGAAGAGATAAACGTAGGACCCTAGAAGCTGCCCAAAGAGGAAATAGGTTTCATAAAAAGTATCTGGAATCAGAATTACACCACCCGTTTTAATGGCAACACTAGCAGCTAGAAAACAATTGGGCAAAACCTTCTGAGTTTGAGGGAAAACTATTCCCAGCCTAGAATTCCATACCAAAAGAGATATTAAATCAAGTGTGAATATACAATAAAGGCATTTTTAAACAGAGAAATCTCAAATAATTTTGCTGCCCAGACAATCTCTCTCAGGAAGTTACCAGAAGATGTGTTCCACCAAAACAAGGGTGGGAAACCATGAAAGAGGACGATTCAAGGAACTGAAGAATCCAGCTCACGAGAAGGGAAAAGGGAATCCTCAGAATGACGGTGAAGGAACATCCTAAGTAGACAGCTATAAAGCAGATCTAGTGAACAACTGACCCAGATCGGGGTAGATCAGAAGGCTCCTGAAGAAGATAAAATCGATATAATACCAAATGTGCTTGAACATGTTAAGAGATTTATATAGTTTAGGGATAAATTAAAGTTAAGAATATAGAAACTAAGGAAGCTAAGAGAGAGAGAGAGAATTTTAACTCCAGGGAAAATAAAATGTTTAGGAAAAAACAGTTACAGTAACTGTAACTCGCATTTATCTAGTCATAATCACATAAAAACCCAAAATTTATATAACCAAAATTACAATTTAGCTACTAGAAGGAGGGCTGAAAATGTGTGGTTGGGTAGAGGGAAAAAGTTCATAAATTTGGATGTGAAGAATCATGCCACACAGTAGTATGAGGATTACTTGTAACTTTGTCACTAGTTAAAATGATGTATTTGTATGTCACACTAAAATATTAATTACAATCAACACTTAAAAATTAAGTTATTAGAGTATAGATTTTATATAATTTGTTAACTACAGTATTCTAACAAATTTTTGTTTTAATATTTTCTGAACTATTATAATCAAAACAAATGTAACAATGACTTTCTCCTATACCAGCAAAACATTCTCTAATGGACTTAGTATGACAAGATGGGTTCCTCTTATTTCTGCAGAGTCAGGCCCTCATCCCATAAACCACTCAGCAGTTTCTAGACCAGGCTCTTTCCTTGCACGACCAATGTTTCATCAAGGTTCCGGGTCACTAGTATTTTTTTTTTAATGGTATGCTTTCATGTTTTCATTCCTTGATACCCATTCCTATCAATATTATCTTTTATTTAAATGTATTGAGAGAACATGTATTAAGTACCTGAAACTGTGCTTGTTTCCCTGGGATAAAATTATTTAAGGACTATTGTCCCTGCCGTCAAAGTAATACTAGAGGAACTGTATCAGTGAGAATAAGGTTTAGCTGTGAGAAACAGAAGAAGGTCGGTGGGGGAGGGGCCCAAAAGCAAATATGCTACTAATTATATTAAATACATTACTCTCCCACATAAATTCCAGGATCAGTAGTCTACAACTGGTTGGGTAGATTTGTTTCATAAAGGCCTGGAGCCCAGGACCCTTCCATCATATGCTGAGCCAACATGATGGGCAGCCCAAGGTCCAAGATGGTGTGCCATTATACTTGTAGTAAGAATAGACCAGAGAAGGGAAAGAAGGATAGGCCCCTCCTTTAAGAATTCATCATTTCTACTTAAAACCAATAGATTTAAAGTTATCACATTATCAAATCTAGCCACAGGGGAAGCTGGAATTACCATGGGCACTCTGGGAAAGCACGTACACAGCAAACAAGCAAGTGTTCTATTAATGATGGGAAAGGTAAAGATGACCATTGACTTTCTCGATGGTTGTTCTCTAATTTCAATTATCTCTAATCTTTATTTTCTTCTGCAAAACAAAAACAAAAACTAATGACTAATACTAATGTAACAGGTATATTTGTAATCCTAATTTAAAGTCACTCTAAGAGGGGCACCTGGGTGGCTCAGTCATTAAGCATCTGCCTTTGGCTCAGGTCATGATCCCAGGGTCCTGGGATCGAGCCCCACATTGGGCTCCCTGCTTGGCAGGAAGCCTGCTTCACCCTCTCCCACTCCCCCTGCTTGTGTTCCTGCTCTTGCTATCTCTCTGTCAAATAAAAATAAATAAATAAATAAATAAATAAATAAAATCACTTTAAGAAGGAGTCCATAAGCTCCACCAGACTCTATCAAATAAAAATTAATTAATTAATAAAATAAAATAAAATCACTCTAAGAAGGAGTCCATAAGCTCCACCAGACAGCCAAAAAGGTACATGGCATAAAAAAAAGACTAAGAACTCTTGCCAAGGGACAAAGGGAAACAAAGGAAAATTACTACTTTGTGGTTCTGGGGATGACTGTTAATAAACCATAGAGGACAATATTTCATTCTAATATTTCATGTGTACTTTTCTTTAAATATTTAAGTTATGTGTCACTTTTTGTGATTCTTCAATTTAGCCCACTTCTTCAACTAACCAAGGAAGCACTGCTTCTGCTCAGAAGACTTCTACTCCACTATGAATATTCTACAGGAAAAAGTGGTGTTACACATCCTTTCTCTCGTCTCTCCCACCCTCTTTATCTTCTCAATCCCTATACCTTTCTCAATTTGTACTTTTGGATTTTTTCTTTAAACTGAGATAAAATTTACATACAGTGAAACAGATCTTAGGTGTACAACCATCTCCATCAAAATACAGAATACTTCCACCACTCCAGAAAATCCCCTTATGCCCATTTGCAGTCAAACCCCACTAAGCTCCCAGGCAGCTAATATTACCACAGATTAATTTGTCCTTGTTCTTGAACTTCATATAAATGTAATCATTTAATATGTAGTCTTTTGTAACTGACTTCTTTCATTTAATCTAATGTTTTACAGATTTATCCATGTTACATGTATCAGTAGTTCATTCCTTTTATTCTGTGTATGATTCCACTGCATGACTACACCATCACTTGTTTATCCATCCTCCTTTGATGGATATTTAGGATGTTCACAGTTTGGGGTTATTATGCATAATTATTTAAACATTCTTGTACAAGAATTTGGGGGATACCTGCTTTTATTTTCCTTGAGTAAATAAGTAATAACTAGAAGTAGAGTTGCTGGGTCATAGGAAGACAGGATAGATGTATGTTTATAAGAAACTACTAAACAGTTTTCCGAAACAGTTATACCATTTTACAATCCTATCTGCATTTTAAAAGAGTTTCAGTTGCTCCACAATCTCATCAACATTTGGTGCTGTCAGTTTTAATCATAGCTTTTCCAATGGGTATAAAGTGGTACCTTATTGTGGTTTTAAATTTCCTTTCCCTGATGACTAATGATATTAAGCATATTTTCATTTGTTTATTAGCCATTTTTATACCTTCTTCTTTGAAAATGTCTGTTCAAGTCACTGGCTCATTCCCCAGTCCCCCAGTTGGATTACCTGGCTTTTTATTATTGATTTACAGAAGTTTCATATATTCTGTGTCAAAGTCTTTTATCAGATATATGTATTAACATAAATATTTGCTCCTTATCTATGACTTGCTTTTTCATTTCTTTAATAATGTGTTTTGATAATCAACAATTTAAAATTCTGATAAAGGGCACCTGGGTGGCTCAGTTGCTTAAGTGTCTGCCTTCAGCTCAGGTTATGATCCCAGGGTCCTGGGATCAAGTCCCTTGTTGGGCTCCCTACTCCACAAGGAGTCTGCTTCTCCCTCTGCCCCTCCTTCCACTTGTTCTTTCAATCTTTCTCAATAAATAAATATTTTAAAAAATAAAATAAAATTCTGATAAAAATCCAATGTATCAAATTTTTCTTTTGTTTAGAACTTTGTATCCTCTCAGAAATCTTTTCCTACCCTTAGAGTTCACAAAAATATTCTCTATGCTTTCTTCCAGAAACTTTACTTTTAGCTTTTTCTCAGTTTACATTTTAATATGGTTGGAAATTTAGAAATTTAGATAAATGCTAAGGATAACTGGGATAACCAAAACAAAAACAAATTACTTGAAGGACAATGACTATAAAATTTAGGAAACAACAACTCATTGCTATCTACCATATCTTTTCCTCCAAGAAAATGAATAAGCAGGAAGTGATCTGCAAAATACAATTTTCTCACAGAAAGTCTACAATTTAAATGTGAGCAGAGCCAAAGGTATTTTGGAGACTAACAATTCTGGGTCTGGTAATGTTAAGTTTTGAATCCAAATACATAAACCAATAATGTATAATAAGGAAACACTCATCTTATAGCCCAAATCCAGGCAACACAATTCACATGTGGCTGTTCTGCACACACATTGAAGTAGGGTCGAAATACCAAAATGGTTATAGCAGTTATCAAAAGTTTTCAGGGAGAGATGGAGGTTTTCACTATTCACTTTCAACACTTCTGCAACTGTGTTGTTAAATATAAGCATATACTACTTTCAAAAGAAAAAAAAAGTTTCCTGCCCTACCGTATTTTCCAAAAAAGTACAGAATTGACGAAGTTATATATCACACTATTTTACCTCCAGAAAGCGAGTTTGATGAGCTTAAAAATCCATTGCTTTTGAACAATATATTTTAGTTTACATAAATATTTTCATATACTATTTCTGAATTAGAAAAAAATGGAAACCAGGTTTTTTTAATGTGACACCAACCCTCCTTGAGAAACAGTTTGGTTTTTTTAAAAAAGATTTTATTTATATGACAGAGAGAGAGAGAGCACAAGCAGGGGGAGCAGGAGAGGGAGAAGCAGGCTCTCCTCTGAGCAGAGAGCCCGATGTGGGGCTCAATCCCAGGAGCCAAAAGCAGATGCTTAACCGACTGAGCCACCCAGGCACCCCCAGAAAGAGTTTTAATGAGATTCATGCAATTCCTGTTTATAAAGACTCATGAGACTTTTTAAAATTGTATCTTCATTCATACTGAGCCTGTCTTGAGGATATTTTTAAAAAATTATTAGCATACACTATCACAAAATCGCAAATCTGATCTCAGTGAAAAAACAACTAACAAAACACAAACAATTTGTTAAAATGCTGGTAACTGCTCTTTAAATCCCTCCTAGAGGCACAGCCATGGAAAGATCAGTCTTTAATTTCATCAAAACACTTCCTGTGTTATCTTAGGTAGGAGTCCATAATGTATATTCAAAACCAGTTTTTGATTCTCTTTTAAATTTCAAGTATTATTTATCACAGGCACAAGTGCTCAGAACTTCTGCTTCCCAATCTTCCATTTTCCTATGTTTCACTTAGGAAGTACTGAGAACTTACTAAATAAATAACCTTAATGATTCCTTTTAGACATGCATTTTTTAAAAAATCACTTCAGTTCTTCAGTTCTAGAGAAGAAAACAATCTACTGGGGTAACCTTTCATAAAATTAAATATCCCACAAAATAATCCTGAATGGGCTAGTAAAATGGAAATACACTAAAATGGCAAACAGGCATCAAGCTGGTGGTGGCTTGTTGGTGTGCAATATTAAGGCTATTAAAACAACATCCAGGGGCGCCTGGGTGGCTCAGCTGTTAAGCGTCTGCCTTCGGCTCAAGTCAAGATCCCAGGAGCCTGGGATCAAGTCCCGCATCAGACTCCCAGCTAGCGAGGAGCCTGCTTCTCCCTCTTCCTGCTGCTCCCCCTACTTGTGCTCTCTGTCAAATAAATAAATAAAATCTAAAAAAAAAAAAAAAAACCCCACAAAAACTGGGGAAGAATATCATTAATGATTAGCAATGTCTACCATCAGCTGGGAAGAGAGAATAATATAAAAATTTTCACTGTATTTGCCATTTCTGGAAAATATCAATACAAATTTATGGGTAGAATTCAATATTAGAGTAGTAAGATTATTGTAACCAAATTACAGGCCTTAAATAAGCTTGTTCTTAAAATCTTTTTACATATTCAATATAAAGGGGTCATCTCTTAAAAGTTTTCTTACCATAACATGTATATATATACTTTCGACCATTATAGAGTATCTGGTAGAGGAATTATCCTCTTGCTATAAGCTACTGTAAAACTGGGCAAAATACATGAGGTAACCATTTTAGGCACTAAACAGAAGGCAGCACACGCTTACGATCCTTCAGAGAAAAAGAAACATGAGGTAACTTCCATGACTGCCTTACTTTCAGCTTTGAGGCTCTCTTCTGACACAGTGGGAGGAAACAGAACAAATGGAACAAAGGTCTCACTGAGGTAAAAGGCAGAGATTTGAGTTCCGGGGTGCTAAGGCAGCTAAAGTTTGTGGAAGAGAATAGCAGAGAAAAGGGACTGAAACAGAGTGCCTCAGAAGTCTGTACGGAAATTCACCTCCGGTCCTTGGCCAAGGGTTGGGTTGCATATGTGCAGGATCTGAAAGCGTAATGGAGAGGACACCAGAGATAGCACAGCCAGTAGGAGGAGTTCTGGCCCAGCCAGAATGCAGAGACTTCATTTAAGCACCAGGTATTCAGCTGAGACCCCAGAAAGGCCACACCTTAGAACAGAGGACCATGTCCTAAGACAAAAGACAAAACTGAAATAGGCCTGTCTTAACAAAGAAAACCAAGCCTGACAATACCAGAAGATTAATCGTCAATTTAAATGCCTGCCGAAATGAAACTCAACACCCTTAAAGAAAGTAACAGTCCAGACTCCCTACATCATATCATTCACAACATACAATATATCATTCACGACATTCAACATACAATTAAAATTTATTAGACATGCAAAGCAGAAAAATATGACCCATGACCTAGAGAAAAAAGCAGTCAACAGAAACCAATTCCAAGATGAACCAGATGTTGGAATTAGCACATATGGACTTCAAAGCAGCTACTATAAATACATACATGAATATAAAGGAAGATGATTACAGTAAGTGAAAGAATGAAAAGTCTCAACAAAGATACAGAAACTATAAAAGAAATTCTAGGCCTCAAAAGTTCAGTAACTGGAAAGAAAAATCTACTCGTAACAGAAGACTGGAGACTGCAGAAGAAAGCTGTGGCAGACTGCATTTTTCAAGAAGGACTGCATCATCCCCATCCTACATGGCTCTCCTTTCAACCTAACTTTAACACTTGTCCCATCAACTGGTAAAGTCTATGGTTCCTCCCCCTAGAACTTGGGCACACCTCTGTTGACTGCCTGAATCAAGAGAGTATAGCAGAAGTGACATTAAGTGATTTCTAAGACTAGATCATAAAAATGTCATGCACTTCCACCTTGGACTCTGGATTTTCACTCTTGGCACCAAGCTAACAAACACAATATGATAAAGTATGAACTAACCCACATGGAAAGACTTGGAAAGGCCAAGTAGAGGGGTGCTGGCCAACAGCCAAGATGAAGACCCAGATAACAGCCAGCATTTACCAAACATGTGAGTGAAAACACCTGTAGATGATTCAGCCCCCAATATGCCAACTCATTTCTAGTCACTGAATCTTTCCAACTAATGCTCCAGATACTGTGGGGCAAAGAAAAGCCATCTCCACCATGCCTCGTCTGAATGTGAGTATAAAATAAATAAATGCTCAAGGTCATATATATGTGTAGAGGTGGTTTGTTAGCATAAATATTAGCTGGAACACAAAGATAATGAATTTGACAACAGATTAGTAGTAATTATCTAATCTGAAGAAGAGAAAAAAGAAATTGAAAAAATGAACAGCTCATCAGTGTGACCTGTGGAATAATGCAAAGTACTTTATCACATATGTTACTGGAGTCTCAGAAGGACAGGTGAAAGACAATGGACCCTGAGTGGCTCAGCTGGGTAAGCATCCAACTCTTGGTCTCAGCTCAGGTCATGATCTCCGGGTTGAGATCAAACCCCACTTCAGGCTCTGCACTCAGTGCAGAGTCTGCCTGAAGATTCTCTTTCTCTCTCCTTCTCCCTTTGCCTCTCCCCCCACGTTCTCTCTCAAATAAATAAATAAATAAATTTTAAAAAAATTATCAACAAAAAATGAGAAAATTTGTTGCCACCAGACTTGCCCCTCAGGCTGAAGGGAACTGATGGAAATAAATACAAAAGAACATTTTTTCCTTCCCTTTCTCTGAAAGACAACTGTTTAAAGCAAATAACACTATATTCTGGGATTTAATACACATGTAGATATAAAATATAGGACAATGATCATATAAAAGAAATGGAGAAATATAGAATTTTACTTTTATAAGGTTCTTACATTTTAATGCTCACAATATTAACTCTAAGAGGACTATAATAAGCTAAGAATGTATTTTCTAATCCTTACTGCACAACCTCTAAAATATATATATACTTAGGTACAGCTAAAAAGTCAATAGAATTAAAATGGAGTATCTAAAATTATTCTATTAACCCCAAAGAAGAGAGGAAAAGAGGAATGAGAGAGAAGAATGAATGAATGAATGAATAAAGGAATATTGGACAACTAAACACAAACAGAAAAATGGTAAACAAAGCAATTCAGTAATTATACTAAATGTAAATGGACTAAATACTCCAACTAAGAAAGTCAGTGATTATAAAACAACTTTAAATTTGATCTTACTTAGAATATTTCTTTATGAAATATAGTACATATTATGTTTACATATACTTGCTATACAAATTGGAGCACTCTACAGGCAAATTAATACATAATGCTGAATTGTGAAGATGCAAGATTACATAAATCAAATGCAAAACTCAATCTAGCTGCTCTACAGTTATACCATACTACTAAACTTGTTCCAAAGAGGGGGAAAAAGAACCTGGGTTGCTAGATAAACGTTCTTTATAGGCCTCAGAAATTGTTACTACTTTGGTGAAGTTACTGTGATGGTCCAGGGTCTGATCCTCTACCTTTTGGGTGAGCCCTGATCCTGTCAGTATATTGAGTGGTACTATTTTTCAGGAACAAATTCAAACTCATGTCATATGACTGATATATAAATATCATAAAGACCATAACAGCAATGTATTAATATCCTTGAAAAGTCCAACTGCCACAGGAACTAAATTATCCACATCTTTATGACAAGTTCAATATCTTGCCATAAGCAGACCCACTGAAAAGTGAAAGTATAATGCTGCTGAATAAATGTGGAATCAAATAAAAGAAGCTAGCTAAAGCAATTTCTAACAAAGACATTCTGATGTCTCCATCTTTACAATAGGAATTGTCTTGCCAAAAATATCTAAAGTTCATTGGCTAAAGCTTCCTTTTCCTTGGCCATGTTTTTTCCATGTTTCAACAGCTAACTGATTGATCCATTGAAGGGCTTTACGTAGACTAAATCTATTCTAGCCCGTTAAATTCATGTCTTACTGTAAAGCCTGAGAGTCATTCTCTTTCTTGAAGGTGAACTGGTATATCTCTGCTTGGTGCCAATACATACTGATACTAAAGTTTATATTATTAGAGCATTAGATCATTTTCAAATGCTTGGAGAATTCATAAAAATTCATCTTACAAATATTTATTGAGTGCCTCCTCTGTGACAAGTACTACTGTATTTACAGGGTAGTACTGACAACCACAATCATAATAACAAATGCTCCTAGCAGTCTGAAAGAAATCCAGAAGCAAAACCTTTTTTAAGGTATCCTGTTCAGAAAAGACCCTAAGAACACTGGACAGTCCCTACTAATCCAAAAATAGGTAAAAAAGGAAAAAAATCGTATCTGAAAAGAAAAAAACAAAATAACTATTTGCTACATTTGTCTGTAGCTAACTCACTAATTGGCACCATATTTACCTCTGCTGTATTCATGTTAAATTAAAATTTGCTCTTAGAACTCTAATACACCTATAGCTGCCACTGCTACTACTAAAACATGAAATTGGGTTGTTGTTTTTCTTCCTAACACATAAGTCATCTCTGCCTTAATCCCATTAACACAGGCAAGCTCCAAACATTCTAATCCTTAACCATTTTCTCCTAGGCATCTTCAGGTTGTCAAAATCAGTTATACATACAAGTAAAGTACCCTGTTAAAAATGCACTCTTAACATTTGCCTGCACAGTACTGCCTTTTCCTGTATTACCTCAAGTTAAACAGAAAAGCAAAACTAAGAGTTTTATATTAAAGTCTGATCAAAGACAATGATCCCCAGTAGGAAAGAAAATCTACTCTCTCAAAAGAGGAATAAAACTAGAGGGAAAAGAAACAGCAGAGGAAGTGAACTATAACCCACTGAAAAAATTCAGAAAGCTGTTATTATGAATAAAAAATCACCAAGCATTTCTCCAAAAAAGTTGTATCATTTTGCACTTTTACCAACATGGATTAGAGTTCCAGTTCTACCTCCTTGCCAACCCATTATTAGCCCTTTAAGTTTTAGCCATCCCGGTAAAATATGAAACGGTGCCTCATTATCTTTTAATTTTCATTTCCCTGATGATTTATTTTGAATATATTTTAATATGCTTACTTATCATTTAAGTATTTTCTTTTGTAAAGTTGCTGTTCAAATTTTTTGTTCTTTTCTTTATGGGGTTGTCCTCTTATGAATTTGTAAAATTATCTTTATATTGAGTTGAGTTCAAGTACTTTGTCAGATTGCATTGTGAGTATTTCTCCCAAACTTGCTGTTTTTTTTTAAATTTTATTAATGGTGTCTTTCAAACAACAGAAGCTTTTAATGCTGATGAAGTCCAACTTGTGAATTTTTTCTTACCTGGTTAACTTCCTATGTACTGTCTAAGAAATCTTTGACTAAATCAAAGGTCACAAAGATTTTCTTCTCTGTTTATATCTATTAGTTTTATAGTCTTACATTTTACTTTTATGCTTCTACCTACAATATCCATTTGTATGTAATATGAGATTTTTGTGTATTATGAGAAGAAATCGAGGTTCTTTTTATTTTTCATACTGACATTCTGTTGTTCCAAAACCATTTGTTAATATGAGTATCCTGTCCCCAGTGAATTCTCTTGGCATCTTTGTCCAACAACGTATGTCTGAGTTTTCCTGTAATTTCCATTCTGTTCCATTAACCTAAATATATATACATTTTTTTCTTTTAGTAATTATATTGTATGGCCCAGCAATTCTTTTCATGGGTATTTAACCAAAAGATATAAAAATATATGTCCACAAGTCAGGTGAATGGATAAATAAATTCTATCATAACCATACAATGGAATACTACTCAGCAATAAAAAGAAACAAGTTACTGATGCAAGCAGCAACCAGGGTAATTATGCTAAGATTAAGAAACCAGACCAAAAAAAGTACATACTATGTAACTGCATTTATATAAAATATTAACACAGGCAAAACTTAACTACAGTTAAGATTTAGAAACTGCCTAGAACAAGGGTTGGGGGACTGATTGCAGAGGGGCATGAAGAAAACATTTATGGCAATAAAAATGTTTCAAATCTTGACTGTGGTGATGTTTACATGGATGTATATACATGTCAAAACTCACTGAACTGTACACTTAAAGTGAGTACATTTCACTGCATATAAATTATACCTCTATAAAGTTGATTATAACTACCAATATGTAAAATGCAACCCACCTCAAAGCATCTCAAATGTATTTTGCTTAATTCCAGAGATAGCAATACAAGGAGTATGATAATCATCTTCAGGAATGAGAACTTTTTAGAATGAAAAGCAAAATGGCACTAAGAATAGCACTGTCCAATAGAACTTTACCCAATGATGAAAATGTTCTGTATCTATACTGTCTAGCACAGTAGCCACTAACCACCTGTAGCTACTGAGCACTAGTAAAAATGAAAATGAATGAGTAAATTTATCTTAACTAATTTAAATTTAAACATAAATAGCTACATGTGGCTAATGGCTAACTGGATAGCACAAGTCTAAAATATAGAGATCTTTGGAAATATCCAATAGACCACAATACATATGCCTTAGTAAGGTAGCAGAAATGGGTACAATCATGGAATAGAGCATAAAATTGAAACAGGAAAGTTATAGTAATAACTGGGACTTCACAACTGTTAAAATACCTACTGAAAAAGTATTTTCAACCATATGCAGTTTTCTAACAAATTCCTGATATGCCTGATTAATTTTATCAGATTAATAAAATAAAGAAGAAAACTAAAATTCTGGACATACTTCTAACCAAAATGAGGAACAAGTTTGAGTGGAAATGCCAGGAAACAGGGAGAAAGTGTTCATATAATTTTAGAGTTCACGTCAGACAAGGAAGGAAATACTGGCATAGTTAGATATGATACAGATCAGTAAAACGGATTTCAAAAGCTTCATTTAAATAACAGGCTATGAATTCATAACTCAAAATCTAAAAGGAAAGACTGCAGAGAGACTTTAAAAACTAAAATTCTGTATAAACAATCACAAATGATACTAGTTTAAAAAAGGCAAATGGACAGAAATTATCTTAGAAAACCAATCAATACAGGTGCAGAGAATTTACTCACAATGTTCAGATTTAAAAGGTTTACAAGCAGGAAAAAAAAGGGGGGGAATAATCCTAGATGAATATAAAAGAGCATATATAAAGGAACATAAAAACGATAAAGACAAAAAAGAAAAGGCTTGGAGTGAGGAAAATGTTTGGATCAAAAAAGAACATTAAATAAGGTAGAACTCCACAGGTTAGACAGCCGTATGACACTAGAGCCAGAGAACAAGCAGAACTCCTTAAAAAAAAAAAAAAGGTTTAGCAGCCACTAAATTCCCTTTCACTTCCATCGTCTCTGTCCAAGAGAATGTTGCTCCGATTCAGTAACTCAAGAGTGGTGGATGCATGACATTTTTCTGGATTAAATGCGTTTTCAATTTGCTATTAAAGCAAGGTTATTTCTTAAAGAATATTCCTTAACAAATTATCAACAACAAAATCTCTGACATTCCTTGATTATACATATTAGTAAAGCAGACAGCAATCAATAATTTGAAACAGAGATAATCCATCAAGCTCTTTGTAACAGCTTCACCTAAATCTTGCAGTCATAAAATTCAAAAGACCAGCAAGGCGGGGCATTATAAAACTGTCCGAAGAAAGAATACCACTAACTTCCTTATTTTTCAAAGAGTTCATAAAAATCATTAAGGAAAAAAAATTTTTTAAGTAAGTTGAAGATAGGGTCAGTACACATGTACAAACCAAAGGAAAAAAATATGACCGATAAATATCACAAAGTTGCTTAATCTCACAATTGAAGAAATGCAATAAAAACTCAAATTACCAACAAATTGCAAAACATTTAAGTTTGATAATACTCAGTTTGCCAAGACTGTGAAGGGAGAAAGACACTCTCATACATGTTGGTGAGAATACAAAATGTTCCTGTTTTTGAAGGTAAAAGTTTAATCCATGCACCCACTGGTCTCAGGAACTCCACTGCCCCACTGCTAAGAATTTACCTTCAGTAAATACTTGCAAAAGGACACCAAGGTACATGTGTGAAAATGTTTATTAGAGGGCTGTTTTTAATAGTAATAAACAAGAAATAACCTAAATGTGCATCAGAGGTGACTATTTATTATGGAATGATCAAAAAATGGAATAAAAGCCAATAACAATATCAGTTCCATCTCCATGCCAGTATGGAAAATTCCTAAGTATGTTAAATGAAAAAAAAAAAAGCAAGATGCAGAAGACTAGGCAGTATGTTCCCATCTATTTTTCTTAAAAGGGGGATATAAGATGAAAACAATTTCTTAAAGAATACCTGAAAAGTTTTAATGGTTAAGTATCTTTGGGAAGAGAGTCTGAGGACAGGATGTGTAAAGTAAGAGAAATTTGTAGGAGGTATTATTAATTAGTCTTCTTTAGGCTGCTCAGCATCCAAAACCATTCTAATATGGAGAGAATTTCAAGGTGAGAAGCAAATACTCCCTTCCCCATCTTTCTCATCATGTGTGCAAGCCTAAGACCAATTAGGTCCTCCCACTCTGGACACTGAATCCTAGGTGGTGAAGGCAAGGTGCAGAGGAGTCAGATCACTGAAAGAGCACTCCAGAAGAGCTGAAAGCCTATGAGCACAGTCACCAACATCCAGTCATGGCAGCAGTACTTGGGACAGCAAGTGTCCAAGCAGCAATGTCCTAAGCAAAGACTGCCCTTATTGTAACCTCTTGACCATGCCTTGCTTCCCTCAGCTTCTGCAAAATTTCGAAGCCTGGTTCTCTAGCTATGAGCTATCTAACATTTTTCAAATAATTCTTTTCTGCTTAAGTTAATTAGAGCTACTTTCTGTCATGTGCAACCAAGAACCCTGACTCTGTTCTTTTACGTATTTTCCTATAGTTGTTCTATTTTGTTTTTTGGGTTTTTTGTTTTTTGTTTTAGAGTGAGGGTTGGTAAAATACTTTTTGTGCTCCCTTTAATATGTGAACTTTACAATTTCTTATCTAGCACTTTGGGCAACAGTGAGACTGGCAGGAGAATAAACAACCTATTTAAAAGAAAATATCACAGCATTTTTAAAAAGGGGGGAGGGTAAGTTCTCTCAAAGAACTTGAATATTACTTAGGAAAACATTCACCATGGCTGCCCCTCCCACTTCCTTCTCTCTCCTCCCAAGGATTTCATGCCCACAATTGGCTCATTGCCTTATAAATTTGATACAATGGAAAAGCGGAAAAAAGCAAGAAAACAGCACTTTCCAAAGGGAAATGGGAAAATTTAACTGCAGATACTTGGAAAGTAGACTAAAAACCTAGACAAGAACAAAGAGGTAATACCCTCAAAATGTGGAAAATCTAGAATACAAATCTTTCTAAGACAAATTATACCTTACTTCATATAATTTCAGTATATAAAAATCTAAATTCATTAAAGACAGCTGTGAGAATAAACCGTCTTTAGTTTTTAGAAGTCTTTACTTTCCTTAAAGAATTCCTATGAACTAGTCCTAAATCAGCTTGCCAAAGAGCATTTTTAAATTATCTTTGTCAAAAGAATATATAAACATGTATTTCAAAAGATATAAAAAACTTGTAATAAGAAATTAGTTGAGGGAAGATGGCAGAGTAGGAGTCACCAGGAATCCATCTCCCCACCTAAACAAAAATTGTACTGGCATAATCTGACTAGTGTAACTATTTTGGAACCCTGGAGTCTATTCAAAAGCTTGCAACTTTTAGGGGAAGGCTTACACAGTAAATCACAGTTAATTTCAGTCAATTTCAACTCTTAGTATGGTAGTCATTGCCCAGCCCCAGCGCCCCTCACCTCGCAGCAGGCAGCAATGTACATATTCCTAGCACAGCCTACACCAGCTTATGGGACTTTGTCCTCTAAACATCAGAGATCTGGGTTCTGATCATTGACTGCTGCTTCTGATTACAGACCTGCAGACACAGAAGCAGGCCACCATTGCTGAAATCCCCACTGATGGAAAAGGCTTCCAGGGAGAGCCTTTTTTTTTTTTTCCTTCATTTTCCCCCCTTTTTCCTCTTTTGGGAGCCAGGGATTTAAGACATGATATCCGTACTTGATATCCAACTCTTTTGGGTAACTACCCAAAGGGATGCAACTGCTTGATTTTATGGAGTATGTTTAATTTTGTAAGAAACCACCAACTGTCTTCCAGAGTGGCCATACCATTTTGCATGCTGTGGGTTTTTCATGTATTGCCATATTGTATAGTACCAGAGTTTTTGTATGCTACATACTGGATGATTTCACCTATATGACAGTCTAGAAAAGTCAAAAGTATGGAGACAGTAAAAAAAATCACCAGTTGCCCGTGACTGCGGCGGGGGGGGGGGGTGCATGTGGAGAGGGATGAATAGGCAGAGTGCAGACTACTAGAGCAGTGAAACTACTCGGTATGTTACTATAATGGTGGATACATGTCATTAAAATTTGTCCAAGCCCATATGACATACAACACCAAGAGTGAACCCTAATGGAAATTATGGGTTTTGTATAATAATGATATGTCAGTATAGGTTCATCAATTACAACAAATAGACCACTCTGGGAGAGGGCAATGATAATGAAGCAGACAATACATGTGTGAGGGCAGGGGGCATATGGGAAACTTCTGTACCTTTTACTGAATGTAGCTATGAATGGAAAATAGCTCTAAAAACCAAAGTTGATTTAAAAAGAAAAAATCCACACCATAGCTAATATGATATGCGATGGTAAAAGACAAAAATGGTCCTCTAAGGTCAATAACAAAACAGGAAGTCTGTTTTTGCTACTTCTATCCAAAAAGGCATCCATATTGGAAAGGAAGAAATAAAATTATCTCCGTTTGCAGATGACATGTTCTTATATGTATGAAACCTTAAAGATTCTACAGAAAAATTGTTAGAATAAACAAATTAAGCAAAGCAGCAGCATACAAAATTAACATGCAAAAATCAGTTGTATTCCTAAATACTAACAGTGAACAATCCAAAAAGAAAACTTCCATCCATGATAACCCTGAAAAAGAGTATCTACGAAAGAACTTAATCAAGGAGATGACATACAGAGAAAACTACAAAATACTGTTGAGAAAAATTAAAGACCTAGGGGAACCTGGGTGGCTCAGTCGTTAAAGAGTCTGCCTTCAGCTCAGGTCATGATCCCAGGGTCCTGGGATCGAGCCCCGCATCGGGCTCCCTGCTCCGCGGGAAGCCTGCTTTTCCCTTTCCCACCTCCCTGCTTGTGTTCCCTCTCTCGCTGTGTCTCTCTCTGTCAAATAAATAAAATCTTAAAAAAAAAAAAGAAAGAAAGAAAAATTAAAAGACCTAAAAAAAATGGAAAGACATCCCACATTCATGAATTAGAAGATTTGATACTGTTAAGATTTCAAATTTACAGATTAATGCCATTCAAAAATGCCCAAAACTTTTTTTTTTCCAGAAGTAGAAAAGTCCATCCTAAAATTCATGTGGACTCTCAAAGAACCCTCAATGGCCAAAACAATCTTGAAACAGAAGAACAAAGTTGTAAGAATCACAATTCCTGATTTCAAAATTTACCATAAAGTTACAAAGTGTGGTAATGGCATGAAGACAGACATATGCCAATGGACTAGAACAGCCCAGAAATAAACTCTTGTATATATGGTCTAATAATTTTTTGACAAGTGTGCCAAGACCATTCAATGAGGAAAGGATGGTCATTTCAACAAATGGGACTGGGGAAAGTGGATATCCACATGTAAAAGCATTAAATTGGACCCTTACCTTACACCATATACAAAAATTACTCAAAATGGATTAATGATCTAAACAAAAAAGACCAAACACTATAAAACTCTTAAAAGGAAACGTAAGAGAAAAGCTTCATAATACCAGTTTAGCAATGCTTTCTTGGATGTGTCACCAAAGGCAGTCAACAAAAAATAGCTAAATTGGACTGCATCAAACTTTTAACTTTTTGTCCATCAAAGGACATGATCAACAAAGCAAAAAAGCAACCCACAGAATGGGAGAAAATATTTGCAAATCACATATCTGATGAGGGACTAATATCCAGAATATATAAAGAACTCCTAGAACTCAACAACAAAAACACAAACCATTAGACATTTCTCCAAAGAAGATATACAAATGGTCAATAAGCACATGAAAAGATGTTCAACATTAATCACTATGGAAATGCAAATTAAAACCACACTGAGGTATCACCTTACAACTGCCAAAATGTCTAGAATCCAAAAGACCAACAAGTGTTGGTAAGGATGTGGAGAAAAAGGAACCCTTAGGTACTGTTAGTGGGAATGTGAATTGGTGCAGCCACTGTGGAAACAGTATGGAGGTTCCTCAAAAAATTAACAGTAGAACTGCCCTATGATCCAGTAATTTCACTACTAGGTATATCTAGCCAAGGAAAATGAAAACATTAATTCAAAATGATACATGCACCCCTATGTTTACTGCAGCATTATTTACAATATCCAAATTATGGAAGCAGCCCAAGTGTCCACTGACAGATGAATAAAGAGATGACCGAAACACACACAATGGAATATAACTCAGCCATTAAAAAGGAATGAGATCTTGCCATTTGCAACATGGATGGATGTACAGAGTATTAAGCTAAGTGAGAGAAGTCAGAGAAAGACAATACCATATGATTTCACTTACATGTAGAATCTGAAAAAACAAAACAAATTAATACACAAACAAAAAGAAGAAATAGACCCATAAATACAAAGGGAAGCGGGTAGGGCTATGGACAAAATGGGTGACGGTGAGCAGGAGATACAGGTTTTAGTTATGGAATGAAAAAGTCATGGTGGTGAAAGGTACAGCAGGGAATACAGTCATAGTATTCTATGGTGACAGATGGTAGTTACACTTGTAAGCATAACATAATGCATAGAGTTGTCCAATCACTATGTTATAAACCTGAAACTAACATAGCATGTGTGTCAACTATACTTCAGTTAAAAAGAAAAAAGATCATGTGGCAAATATACACAAAATTACAATCTCCAGAGACCGAAAATCACTGGTCATTTTCCTGGTTCCTCTGGAACTTGCGCTATACTATCTAGATTCAAATTTAAAAGAGGAACAGAAGAAGGGAGGGATGGAAGGCCTCCTATTAGGTGGTCAAAAATCTAAGACTGAATCTACTAGATGCTTAAATAGGCCTTCCAAGAAGGGAGACCATAAGGCCTCAAATTTAGACTTTGGAAGTTGTCTCAAGATAATTACAGTTAAAAAAAAAAAAAAAAAGATAATTACAGTTATTGTAACTGTGTACACTAAAAGTACTGATGCGTCCAATGTGCACATTTTAAATACCTCTGTTTCTAAAATCCTCTTTTAACATTTCTTCATTTTTTAAAACACTGGGCCAGGGCACATGAGAGTGGCCAAGTGGCTAACATGGATTTCCTAGAGCTCTGGTTCCCAGCAAATGAAGCAATTATCAGCTATCATACCCCAGAAGTAAAAAGAATGGGAAAATCTTGGAAAGATTCTAGCTAAAATAAGGGTTCTTTATGCTTCATCCTCTTCCTCTTGCTTTTGGGGAAGGGGCTTTGCAGGAGAGGTCAGTTACCAAGGCTCATAGAGAGGGGGAAGTTTCTCGGGTCTCTGCTTCTGTAGCTGACATGTGTGATTTCTCCAAGTTATGGTGATTTAAAATAAAGACGGGGGGAGAAAAACCACAATGAAATACCACTTCACACCCATTAGGATGGCTCTACAAAAAAAAAAAAAAAAAGCCCAGAAAATAACAAGTGTTGACGAGGACATGGAGAAACTGGAACATTTGTACTTGCTGGTGAGAATGAAAAATGATGCAGCTGTTGTGGGAAACAATATGGCAGTTCCTCAAAAAATTAAACACAGAATCACCATTTGACCCAGCCACTCCATTTCTGGGTGTATAACCAAATGAACTGAAAGCAGGGACATGCACAAATACTGGTACACCTATGTTCATACCAGCATTATTTACAACAGTCAAAAGGCAGAAGCAACCCAAGTGTTCATCCACGGATGAATAAGCAGAATGTGGTATATACGAACAATGGAAGAAAACGTGGCCTGCACAGGCCACAACATGAGTGCACCTTGAAGACATTATGCTAAGTGAAGTCACATGTTATGCTAAGTCAGTCACAAAAAGGCAAATATTGCATGACTCCACTTATATAAGGTGCCCAGAATAGTTACATACATAGAGAAAGCAGAACAGTGGTTGCCAAGAGCTCAGAGTAGGGAGAATGGGGAGTTACTATTTAATGGGTACAACGTTTCAGTGTGGTAGGAGGAAAAAAAAGTTTGAGATATGGATGGTGATGACAGTTGCACAATGTGAATGCACCTAATGCCACTGAAGTAACCAGAAATGGTTAAAATGGTAAATTTTAGGGGCACCTGAGTGGCTCAGCTGGTTAAGTGTCTGACTCTTGATTTCAGCTCAAGTCACGATCTCAGGGTTGTTAGATCGAGCCCTGCATTAGGCTCCAGGTTGGGCATGGAGCTTGCTTAAGATTCTCCCTCTGCCCCTCTCCCTGCCCCCTCCACTGTCTCCAATACTGTGGAAACCAATCAAGGAAATCAATCATTTAAGGTAAAATTTATTGTATATATTTTATATGTGTGTATATATATATATATACACACACACATATATATACATAATTTTACCACAATAAAAAATTATTCATCTGCAGCTCTATTCATCCTCAAACCCATATTCCTGCTTCTTCCCCAAAAGTAACCATCCTCAAATACTCGTATTCTTTTTCCTGGTATTTAATTCAGCATTTCTAAAATACATACATAAAACCGCCTCTTGTAGATTTATCAATTACCTACCTATCTGCTGCCACCGTAGCACCCCCACATTTTACTTCTCTTAATCCCAACCTTCAATGGCAATATGACAATTCTGGGTTAAGCCACCCAATAGATGTTAATATTTGCTTCCTATTCTAATTCACCTGTTTTTCTAAGAATCTATTATTTTCCCCAAACATTTCAATATCCACCTATTAGTTCTACTTTTTTTTTTCCCCCTGAAGCCCTCTGTCCTCCTGCTGCAATGAGAACCGGCTGCTTTTCAGCTTGTGGTACAGTTGTCATCCCTAGACTCTGCTTTGGTGCTTCTGAGCTGGATCCTCTGTTTACCAAAGCCCCTTTCTTTTCTTTTATGGTTTATCCTCTTACTTTGTTAGGGCACACGGTCTAGTAATTTCCTAAGAAATGTTGAATGGATACATATTTTTTGTTGTCCTTGAAGGTCTTTCTTTCCTCTTCTTGCACTTGACTGATGGTTTGGCTGGATACAGAACTCTAGGCTGAACATAGAACTTGTAAAGCGCTGTTCCTCCATCTTCCATCTTTAATTCTTAGATGCTGAGAAGTTAGATGTCATTTATATTCCTAATCCCTCCTAAGTGATCCCGAAAGCTTTTGAGACATTCTCATTATTTCTGGTGTTCTTAAAGAAATTTTGTAATAACTGCCTGGTATTGGTCTGTTCCTTGTGCTTGGCACTATATAGCTCTCTTCAATCTGGAAACTCAGATCCTAAATAAATTTTCTGAACTATGCCTATATAGGGTATATACCTCTGGTGTGTATATGTATGTGGTAAAACATTTTGTCCTCTGATAGATACGGCTACTAAGAAAATCAGCTTTGGAATCTGACAGACTGGACTCGACCCTCAGCTCACTACTTACCAGCTGCGGCACTTGGGGAAGTTACCTCTTTTAAACCATATATGAAATGGGGACAGGTTAACTCTAGAGATTTTTAATAAAATGATACATGTAAACTGCTTATACAGCAGCAACCCATGTATGTAAATAAATGTCCAAATGTTACCTATTATTAAAATATCAAAAACTAGATTGGTGCAGATACTATAAACACTGTCAAATCCATCAGGGCTCTGCTATTTAAGGAAGTAAGACTAACAAAAGAAGTGGGAGGCAGCCAACGGGTATAGGGTTTTCTTTTGGGGTGATAAAAATGTTTTGGGACTTGAGAGAGGTGGTGGTTACAAAATATTGGGAAGGTACTAAATGTCACTGAATTGTTCACTTTAAAATGACTAATCTTATGTTACATAATTTTTGCCTCAATAAAGAAAAAATGGAAGCAGGAAAAAGAAAGGCAGTATGAAGGAAGAAGTCAAAAGTTGTTGAAAAGGGAGAATGGAATTGATACTCTTTCCTCTAAATTACTGTGAAACTTTCCTCTACATACTCTCTTTTTAATTCTTTGAACTGAATAGCCAATAAGGATAATGTTGGGAAGACAAACACTTCTTTTTTTATCGAATATCAACATATAAATAAAGTTGATTAAGAGATCGACATATAACTAAGAGATGATTATTTGAAATTTCTTTGGGAAGAAAATGTATAAAACAGGAAAGCTGGAGGATGTGTATACATATACATATGAAAAAAAAGCTGATAGTAGAGAAGACAATGGATTAAGTCTTTTTTTTTTTTAAATCACTATATATCAGAACACTTAGCTCTAAGCATTTCCTTACAACAAATACGGGAATCTACCCGCATCTAAAATCTTTTCAATAAAAGGGGAAGTAAATTACTTCCTACTGATTTCAGACTAGGGGGAAATATTGTTATATGCATCTTTTTTCATTTTCAACATTTCCCAAAAGAAACACTGTTTAGAGAGATGTTATTTAATACAGTACAAAAGAAAAGAGAGAAGGGGGAAGGAAGGCAGGGGAAGAGAAAGAAAAAAAGGAAAAGAAAGCAGCATATTCGAATTTCACTCTTGGGAGATTTACAAGGCATAGTAGTGTATTAAAGGTCCTGCAGTAAGAAAGCCAGCTCACCTCTCTTAAACCTACATTTGTCTGATTTATTAAGTACAAAACAGTCCTTAAGCTATGTCTGTTAAACACATAATACATCATTTTGTTAAAGACTGCTTAGATTTATACCAGATAACATATAAATTAGGGTAACTTCAATATTATCCCGAGGGATAAGATTACCACACATATCCAAGAATAATCAATTATCTGAATAAAACATTGTTTCAAATTACCAGCTGGTCAGAACAAGAGTTTAGTGGCAGTAAAGGAGGGGGAGAGAAGGTGGGAATAAGCGGAAAAGAAGAAAAAACAATCTGGTAAGAGTTAGCTCTTCAACTTCCCTTGTTGAGACGTCCTTGTCCTGCCCTGTCAATTCTGATTATTAAACCAAACATCTGCAGTTAAGGTAGTAAAAAATTCCAGCTTGGTTCACTTCTCCCCCACTTTTTATTTTACATTAATTCCTAATCCTAGGAGGAAACCTCAAAAGGAGAAGTTAAATATTTGTCACTTGAGTACCTCCAGTATAAAATTTCACGTTGCCATAACAACCCATATCCCAAAACAGTTAAATACTACATAATTTAAGCAATAAAGGCATTTGCAATTCCAGTTTCTTTTACTCAGAGGAAAGATGTACAACACCAACAAAATCTGAACCTGGCACAGGATTTCTTGTTTGGGGGAAAATCATAGAAAAAAACATGGATTTAGAGAAGAAAAGATAATTTTAAATATTCTTTAGATATCCCAATAGGGCAAAGGAAAATCCAAATGGAAATATATTTAAGAGAAAACTTGTAAGAAAATAAAGACACACTTTTAGGAATCACTACTGATAATTACGACTGTCTCCAATATTGTGGGAACCAATCATGGAAATCAATCATTTAGGTACTAGAGACAGCCAATCCCTTGGAGATGTTAATCCTCACAGGCAAATTACTTGGAAGTTATTTCACTTCATGGGGAAAAAGCTACAGCTACCTTCCCGGTCACTGTTCGTCCTTTTTCTCATAAAAGCAGCGGAGTGGAATTAGCAACTGCAGCAAACAAAAGCCTCCCTAAGCCCTATATCCTCCCAGTCAAAAAACGGGGGAGGGCAAGACAAACCAGGCACCACACAGCTATTCTTCATTATTTACATGCTGCTACCATTGCCATTACCAGAGGGGTGACAAGTGCGAAAGCAACTATTGGCTAAATAACCAACCATACACATAAATCTCTTTTAAGGAATAACAGATTTGAAAAAGACAAAAGCTAGATAAAATAAACTAGATACATTAAAGCAGATAAAATAAACTTCAACCTTGGTTACTGATTACAAATTAAATGTGTGAATCTTAATTCAGTGGCATAAAGGTAGGAGTTACAAAGTCAGAAGATGAAAGATCAAAACACTCGCAGCACAGTGTTTTCTTGGTGAAATTATTACAATCTAAGGTCTGAAAATGAAATGTGTAGACCCAGAAACCAAACTTTATCAGTAACTTAGGATGATTAGTCAGCTTCAGTGACTTATTCACAGTCGAACGAGAGCAAAGAGAAGAAGCAATGCAAAACTAGCACCCCAGGTAAATTTACCACAAGGAGGCCCTTACAGTGACCAGAAACCTGTCCTCTACCCAGAGTATTCATACTCTTTTTCCACATGAGTACTAATCTGATTTGGTTGAATTAGTACTTGGTTGAATACAGAATTATACAGTAGTAATATAAAACAGATCAACCTGAAAATATTTCATCTAGGTCACAAGGAGGCTTAATAAACACTCCTGCACTACAGGAGAGAAGACATGTCTGGTGACTGCACTGCTCATTTTCCAGATTCTCCATCTCTCTCGATGCAAAATTTACACCCGTCATTCTGTTTTCCATCACCCACTGCATTTTCTGTAGATGTGTATTATCACTGACTAAGTCGTATCAAGCTGTTGCTCTTGTGGATCTGTGATGTTACGCATCCTTCCAACTGTGTCCTGCCCAACCATGAGAAGACACATTTATTTCCCTATTTTCAAGTTCTTAAATAGTACTTCTGACAGCTCCATGTACCTATAATTGTAATAGAAACTATAAAGAAGTAGTTTGGTTTTTCTGTACTTTTTGTACATACTGATACTGATTTAATAATTCTGAACAGAATATAAACACTACAACAGTCCAACAGGACACAAGTCAATACTGCAAAATGTAAATATATACATCGATTCAAGACAAATGGCTAAAAATTAACCACTTAGAAAAACAACTTATGGCTAAGCTCATATAAGGACACAGATAGGCTCATATACTTAGACAACTATTATAAAAGGATTCTACATCTGCATACTGCTTTACAAAGTGCTCTCCCACTCATGATAACATTAATTCTCATCAAATATTTAAATTCAAAGTCTCCAAGAAAGAGATTTCTGTAAGAGGATAAAGGAAATAATCCAAAATTTTAAACTTTAAAAGCCATTAAATTTTCTACTGACATTTACAGTTAATTTTTCATACATATATATTTTTGCTTTGAAATGAGAAAATATATTAAGACTATACAAGAGACACAAATTCCTTCTCTCATAAAATATATCATGCACTCTTAGGTTATACATGTATTAAAATTATTTAAATCAGCCTTGAGAAATACAGTTTTGAGCTGAATAATAATTACACTTAGAAAATTATGCAAGTTTATAAAAGAGACAAAGTCAGGCTTTGGTTTGCCCAGAGATTCCTGTCCAGATCCTCTGGTACCAAATACCTCCTCAAATGCTTAGTATACTTATGCCCCATTATAAACTGTTCTATGTAAAAAATAGATGGTTATCAGTTATCTCTACCTTAGGATGAATAAGTTTAAGTGAATGAATCCACTTGAGGATCTAAACCTAATCCCCAATTGTGAAATAAAAGACAAAAACCATAGTGTAACGGAATCCAGGAATTAACCTGGTAAGAAGCATTAAAAGGAGTCCATGATATCCTGTCACATACACCTGATCATGTCAAAGGTTAGTTCTTATCAAATGAGTTGTATCCCACTGAGGTCCATTAAACAAACAAAAAGCAGTTATAGAGCACCAACATAATAAAAACAGAGTTTACATGACAAAGCACATCATTTTCTAAGATTTAGAAGTCTTCTCTAAATGAAAATACAGCATGAATACATCAATATTTGAAACAGAAAATTAAGAGTTCTTACCTTACTACATCATCAATATTGTTCCTGTATACGCCTTCAAGTCTTTCTGCAGGAAACCCCATAGCAATAATGTTGGGATAAATATCTGAGTACTTAAGTTAAGGAAATATCTGAAATATACAACAATGCAAACTACATGTACATGTTGTAAAACATCAGCTGATTATAAAAATCACTATACCTACGCTAGCAAAAGGTTGTCAAATGTATGTTTTATAAACTATCATGTGTAATTAAGAAACACAGGTAAATACATTAATTCCAAAAAAAAAGTCCTCAAAATAATTATATGGCTAAAAGGGCCCTTAAGGAAAAAAGTAACTTCCACGTTTACAGTATTTAGGCATGTATACATGAAAGACAAAAACCACAGACTTTATAAATCAGAACTGAAGTTACCTTGGGACAAAAACCAAGTATCAAAATAAAAACAAAAACAGCTACACAACTTCTCATTTCTCATGGTTACAAAAGGCACCACAGCACAGAGAAAAGTAGATACAATCAACAATTAGGAAGCCAGATTTAAGACCTGGCTATGCCTCCATCCAGTTGTATAATTTGGACACGTGACTTAACCTTTTCAGGCTTCAATTTCCTATTCCACACAATCAGGTTGAGACAACCACAGTGATCGCTTCCAAGTCCTTGGTATTTGTGACTTGGTAATACCGAACTTAGAAACTTATTCTCATTTACCATCAAGGTGGTCAACATTTAGCATGCCATTCTTTTCACTTATGTTGCACACTATAGTTGGCATAAAAACAAACTTCTGTGCTCCAGAAGAATCTGTATCAAACTAACAAAAAAAAAAAAAAAAAAGAAAGAAAACCACAAAAAAACCACCAACCAATCTACATTTCTATGCATTTGTTGACCATGGCAGCGCTCATTTCTTCTTGAGCGCCATTATTCCTTTCTCTAATCTCATGATTTTTCTGACATGGACCTTCCAAAAACAGCCAAGCTAATCTGCCTCAAGCCTCCCTTCAACACCATCCCTGAAGTTCTCTGCCTGCCTACTCCTGGACACCATTCGTTCTTCAAGGACAATCCAAAATTCACCAAATCCAGTGCCTTTTTCTAGATCTTTTTTCTTCACTTTCTGCTGCTTTCACATTATTGAGTTGATTTCAGTATTATTTTCAATCCAAAAATAATTATCAAGTTACTAAAAGCTTTTATTTTAGAATTATTTTTTTAAATGGTTTTATCCATAGTTTTACCACACAATGATTGGACAGACCTAAACATATTTTAAGAAAAAAAAAAAAAAAAACCCACAGGGGTGCCTGGGTGGCTCAGTCTTAACAAATTGCCTTGGCCTTTGGTTCAAGTCATGATCCCAGGGTCCTGAGATTGAGCCCCGCGTCAGGCTCCCTGCTCAGTGGGGAGTCTGCTTCTCCCTCTCCCTCTGTCCTGCTCATGCTCTTTCTCTCTCTCAGTCTCGATCTCTCTCTCTCAAATAAATAAAATTTAAAAAATAAAAATAAAAACATCTAATAAAAAAAATAGACCACACACAACAGCATATACAGTATGCTGCTACTTTTTGTATAAAAAAAATATTTTTTTTGGATAAAATAACATTTACCCATATATTTGCTTGAATTTGAACTTCTCAACACACACGTGCAGTCGCACACACAATGATAACTGAGAAACTAATAAACATGTTTGCTAAATAGAGAAGGGGTGGCGAAGGGGAGAAACATACACTAAAAACAGCAACAAATAAACCCAATTAATTATCAAATTGATAACCAGGAAATAGGGTTTATTTCCCTGGGGTTATTTGGACACTGCAGTTTACTGTACTTCTTGGTAGGAAGCACTCTAAGAACAAAAAGAACTACAAAGAGGGGCGCCTGGATGGCTCAGTTGGTTACGCATCTACCTTCAGCTCAGGTCATGATCTCAGGGACCTGGGATCTAGCCCTGTACTGGGCTCCCCACTGCTCAGCAGGGAAGTCTGCTTCTTCCCCCCCACCCCCAACTTGTGCTCTCTCTCATGCTCACTCACTCTTTCAAATAAATAAAATCTTTAAAAAAAAAAGTACTACAAAGAAATTTTAAACTTCTTCTGAGAGTTCATTTTTACTAATATCAGTACTGATATCCTCAAGCTTTTTTCTTTATATTGTAGAAAAAAAACAATAAAACTTTACCAATGATTTTAAGATTCATGATTACAGGTATAAAATCAAGAAATCAAGTAAAAACATTAATTAAAAATATTAATATGAACTCATGTTTACAAAAATCTATGTTCTCTAGGTCTTTTCACTGAAATGGCCTAAAAGCATATCAATCTTAGCAGCAAACAATCCTGGGATGGACCCAGATTTCATCTCTAATATGTAATACATTAAAAGGTACTTAACTCCTTAGAACAACAGTTGGTGCCAGGTCTGGGGCAGGAAGGTACAAGATTGAGTCTGGGATATCTTTTTGCGCCAGAAGACAAGGAAGGTATTCAGAGATTAATGGTCTTTATCAGACAGATACAGGAGCTAAAATGAAGGACATCCCAGGGCCTAAAGTTGTTAACAATCTGAGTATCAAAGAAAAAATGTAAATGGTAGTAAATTAAAACACCCTAAATAAAATTAAAACTCTTGAGTCTATATAAAGACACTAAAAAAAAAACAAAAACAAAATATTTTTCATTTATCACCTTTTGAAGTGGCTATTGTTCTTTCTTTACTTTGAAAGTAGGTTAAGGGGGAAATTAAGTATTTACGCTACTTTTCTGAAGGTTCTGTATTTCAGGGCAACCAAATAGCCCCATTTCATACAGTAAAAGATCTACTTTACAGAAAAACACCAGTTAATAAACACAAAAGAACAGAACTTTAAAAATCATATTTTGCAAACCCTAATACATTTATTGATTTATGCAAGGATCAACAATTGGTTCTAAACCAACAGATGAGTGGATGATGAAGAACTGAACTTTCTTAGAGAGCCAAAGTAACACCACACAAAATACTTTCTGATGTAAGGAAACCAATATAATTGAACAGCAGGCAGAAAAGAGCGCCACCACTCAATTTCACTGGTCAATCTAAGCATCACCAAGGAAGTTAAGTAGAGATCCTATAACTTCCGATGTGATACAATATGAAGGACATAGCATCATCTATGATAGCCAAGGTATCTTCAACCTGAGAATCCACCAGCTATTTAGATAGAAGTTTTAATTTACAGTAAATACAAGAGATAGAAAAACAAGCTAAATGACATGAGAATAAACTGGACAAATTCAAAAGGTCTGAAGCACTTGACCCAGTCTCTGCTCAAATGTCTTTTTAAAAGGCAAGGAGAGGAGGGATGGCTAGCTATCCTTGATTTAAGAAGACTTAAGGGTTCTAAGAGCCAAGTTCATAGGTACAATGCTATCATACAGGATATTGTTCTAAACAAACCAGCCATAAGGAACATTTTTGAGCCAACCAGAGAAATTTGAATATGATCTGGGCATTATATGAGATGAAAATTTACTGAAATGGAAAAGCAGACATTATTGACTAAAAAAAAAAGGTTTCAAGAGAGAATACACAGCATTATGCCATACTGACGTAAGAATGCATATATACCCATTTGCATATATGTAGACAAAAAGATTACAAACTAAGGTACTAGAAGTAATCATCTCTAAGTGGTGGGAATATATATTTTTCTCATTTTTGTTTTATATTTTCTGTTGTTGATACAATGCACCTGCACTATTTCTATAATAGATTTTTAAAAGTTGTTTGTTTTATAGTTATCTCCAAGTCTATTTACTAAGTGTCATGACAAAATATTGTCTTGTCCTGCATAACTTAAATTCAGCTCTGTATGTAGTTTAAAAAAATGCTGAATTTCTGTCAAAATGTATATATATATATATATATATATACATATATATAATGAAAAAAGACTTAAGCAGCATTTACATGGCAATTTTTGTCACTTTAAGAATATAAAAATTCACCCCCAACCTCAAAGGGTTCTTTTACTACAGTGGCTCCAAAACCATCAGGATTATCATTTTTAACATTACAAATAATCGCTGTCATCTATTATTCTCACATAAGTAGTTCCACCTAAAAACATAGCTCAATTCAAAGAGCTATGTTCAATTATCAAAATGTTTTAGGTATTATGTCCACTCATGAGAAAAAAAAAAGAGAGACTGGAGGCTCAAATCAAGCCTGTAGCAATATTAATTCTTGAAGGTGAATAAACTTTACTTTGTGACGCCGTCTTGGGAACACACTCAGAAAACAAATGAGGCAGCCGTGGGACCCAAAGCAGTGGCAGATGCCACCAATCCAGAATTCCTACCTAAAAATTATAAATAGATGCCAGTCAAAAATATAAATTGAATTTTTCTGAGCAATGCAACAGAAAAATATTTTTTATTCAAAGAAATAATAATTACTGCTACTAACAAACTTTCCAGCTGGATCCTTAATTTCAGTGAAGGTAATAGTAAGATTTTTAGTCTTACAGAAAAGCACAGTAGTACAAAGTCCCCTGAAATGCAGTCATTTTAACCAGGACTAAAGGCAAATGTATCCTTGCACTATGAATACTAACTAATAAAGTAAATACGGTTGCACAGGACTTGGTTAACTTACTTAAACAAAACCATTTGTCCCTATACATAAATGGGGAGGTTATATACTCATTAAAGTAAACTCAGTTGGGGGCGCCTGGGTGGCTCAGATGGTTAAGCGTCTGCCTTCGGCTCAGGTCATGATCCCAGGGTCCTGGGATCGAGCCCCGCATCGGGCTCCCGGCTCAGCGGGGAGCCTGCTTCTCCCTCTGACCCTCTCCCCTCTCATGCTGTTTCTCTCTCGCTTGCTCTCTAAAAAATAAAAAATAAATAAAATCTTTAAAAAAAAAAAAAAAGTAAACTCAGTTGGCCCCCTCTTTCATTCACTTAATTATTCAAACACATAGTGAACATTCTGTGCAAGGGGCACTGAGAGCAGAGGCTAAGTAAGCAGACTACCGCACTGCAAGAGTCCCCACTCTATCAGGGAAGACAGACACACGGACGTGCAACGGTGCCACAGGCTCTACTGAATATAAGACCAGGATATTTTAAGAGATACACAGAGAGGGATTAATTCTGCAGGGGCACAGATAAAGCTTCACAAAGTAGGTGATATGTTAGATAATCCTTAAGAAGTAAAGTCAGACATCAGTAGACAGAAGAACAGACAAGAGCAATTAGAACACTCCAAGCAGAGGACAGAACAGGGATATGCAAATACATACAACATCGGGAAAAAGCAAGCAATCCAGTGCAGTTCACAGACACTGAGCTGTATGGAGCAAGCAGGACAGAAGCCTGGATTTAGTTTTAAGGATGCTGTGGCAGGGAGTTCAATTTCACCAGACACAGAAGGAGACAAAGGCCAGAATCAGCGTGGTGGTCTCTGTTTACAGAGCAACAATCCAATCCTTCTTTTACATAGAATCTGGGCATTCAGTCTCTTGAAGATTTCACTTTCCAAGATTCTCACCTTCCTTATTCATAGTTTGAGATTTTACCCAAGACTTTAGCATCCATCATAAGTTAGAAAGATGCAGAGAACATGTGCCACAGTACGGGAAATACATTCCCATTTAATCCTAATGACCCTACAGAGTAACAGTCCCATTTCATGAATGACAAAATTGAGGGTCAAAAAGACTGAGTAATTTGCACTAAGTTCCACAGCCAGTAAGTACTGAGTTATGATTCAAACCAGTTAGGTACATAACCCAAAGCCAGGCTTCTAATACCATGCTGCCTCATAAAAGATTAAGATTTCTTATATTTCCAAATCAATAATAAAAATACAAAATTTTCAAAGGAAGCAAGTTCAAATGAAAGTGAATCTATTAATCAAATGTTAAAACTGAAAATCTTCTAAAAGACAATACAAAAATCACTGGCATTTCCAAAACTGATGTCAGCAATTAATGAGTACTAAATTGTAAGACAAATATTTCTTACGCCAAGCATTACACCAATACATGTCTAATATGACTTTTTTGCTTCCCAATGTTAAAATTTCTGACATACTTTTTTAGACAATTTAAACCAAATAAAAATAACTGAGAAAACTATATATATGATTTCTAATACAGAACAGCCTTAAACCTGCACTTACCGGATATACTTTTGAATAACAAGTAGAGGGTTTAATATGAAATCTTATCTAACGACTTATAAATGCTGCACATAAAGAATTATACTAACTAGGTCACTGAAGGAAGCCAAATATTTTTGCCATCTAGTGATCTACAAAAAGAACATACGCTCCAGAGCCAAGCTGCCTGGACTTGAACTCTATCTTCACTTACTCAGTAATCTTTTGCAAGTTACCTATCTTCAGTTCCCTGTGTAAAATGGGACTAGTAAAAGTACTTATCACACAGGGTTGTGATAAGGATTAAATGCATTAATATATGGAAAACGACTAGAACAGAGTGACAGTTGTCTATCAGATGAACAAATGGGACAGACCTAGACCATAAGGGCTCACTGTAACTATCTGGGTTTTTTTTTCCAGTGACACTGACAATTGAATAACCTAATCCTTCTAAAGAGCATCAAAGCCTAACAGAAACCTTAACTGTTTGAAATCTTGACTATATCAATTTGCCTTTTAAGTATTTAACTTAAGAACAAATGTAAAATATTCCCAAATTTCCCAAAGGGAGGAAAACAAAAGCCTTCTTTCCCCATGTTATCAGTGACTACATGCAGTAAGTAGAGAGGGAGAAGAAATGCACCCGTGTGTGCATCGCACCTTCTGTCAGGCCTAAGCTGGATAGCCACCACTGCTACCAGAGATCTGCAGGTGCGACACATGACCTTCAGTAGACATACATACATGACTTTTGCCCCACCTTGGAGCCAACATGTTCAACTTGTTTTGTTTAATTAAGGTATAATTTACATACAATAAAATATAAGGTCTTAAGTGATTTGTTGATGAGTTCTGATAATCATATATATTATGATGGACAGTCTTGATTCAAGTGCTGCAACAATCCCACCTCAACCACAGAATACTGACCATGAGAAAGAAAATAATAAATGGTAATTAAGTTCTAAAGCCTGTCCACAGAAGTCAATTTCACCAATAATATAACTGACCTACTATAAAATAATGTGGCTACTATATGAACTAAACAAATTTTTATTGGTTGTTCTAAGCATCCAATCCTGACTTAAAACACGAAGTATGTTCTAAGTTACACCAAATTAACAAAACGCCTTTAGAAAAACAACATGTGAGCTGAGATTTCATATTTACCTTGTCTCAAAATTTTACTTGAACCTAAATTAATGTGGTTTACACTACAAATTTAGCCAGAATTTTCAAATAGAGGATAATAACCAAAAATAGCTCCTTAAGCCTTATCATACGTGTTCCTGAATAGAGACAGTCTTATTTTAAGTATAATTATTGAAAATAAAGCAGTCCTGAAGTTTCTTTGTAGTACTACTCAACATAATACATAGATATACTTATCCCCAAACAACTTATAAACTAAAATACCAGTATACAGTACTAGTATTCAAACCAGTAACACTTTTTTCCTGCCATAATTAAGAAAAATTATTTCCACAGATCACATATAAGCTATTTTAAAAATTTTAGTTAGCTGGAAGTTAACAATATAAAGCTGTAACATACATGGAACACGAATGGCAAATAGAAAGTGACACACAGATTTACAGAGGTAGTGATCAAAAAGCATCAAAAGCAAATCTGAAGTTGCCTAGCTCACGAGAGGGATGGACCCTAAGCTAAATCGGCAGGAGTGAAGGAATAAAGTCACTAACAACAGAAAACAAGAAGAATCGAAAGCTAGTTAGCAAATACCAGGACTTCACCATTTAATTCTATTTTCCAGGAATTTCTGGAGCTTTTCCCCTGCTTTCTGTCAGTGCTATCAACCAAAAGATGCTTAAGGATCAGGTGAGAGGAAAAAAAATTCAGCCACTGATTCATAAGCTACATCAGGTCTACATTTTTTTTCCAACAAATTTTAACAAGTTTAAATTTAACAAATAGTTTTCATGTATGTCACAGTTATATCCATATTATCAACTTTACTAATCAAATGATGCTTTAAATAACTGCCACTCGCATACACTTATATGAGAGTCTCATTTAATGAAAGATTTTATATTTCTTACTAGATTTTATTTTTCTCTATTAAATGTGTAAAATGTTTGTATCTGGTTTCTAAATTGAAGATTCATATTGGTAGGAAAGCAGAAATAGGAGTTCGCTGAATTTTCCAGCTGATAAAGTGCTAATTACTCATTATTTGAGAACAATTTGTCCTAACACATAAAGCATATAATCATTCCTGTACAGAGCAAATTAATGCAGCCTAAAATCTTATTTTCTAATGTGAAAAGGGTACATAAGTACCAAAGCTTGAACTACAGAAATATTAAAAGAAAGAATGCTCCAAAAAATAGGGGTTTTTTTAAGAATAAAGTATAGTGATTAGAAACAGCACAGGACAAAGGAACATTTAAATATTTCTTAGATGCCAGGCCCTGCACTAAAATATTTAACGCATAATGTCATCTAATATATAGAAGACCAAAGTTCCATTCTCAGCTTTGCAACTTAAAAGCCTATGACCTCAGGTAAGTTACTAAATCTCTGGGCCTCAAATATTTCTGTTTCTTTTTTCTGCAAAATAATGATCCTAACACCTGCTGTAACTTCTTTACTGATTGTTTTAAGGATCAAATGAGGTATCTGGACATATCTTTAAATCTATAAACTGCAAAGGGCTATTACAATTGTTATGATTTGAGGTTGCATGGGCTAGAAATGTCTTGTTATTTAATTTTAGTTTAAATGTCTCATTACAAGGCAACTCAATATGATGTTTTTATACACAAATTATAAATGAAAATAATTCCAATATATTCACTTAAATTCACTTTAGCATAAATTTTAGGTTCCTTTTAACACTTCTAAATTAACTGCCCATAGTGCCAAACCAGAAAGGAAAACTGACTGCCATGTAATTTATGAGCTTTACTGCAGCTTTCTACTCCTCCAAACAATTAGGACCTCACAACTTTCTCTCAAATTGTTACATTATACCAACTTGCCTTGACAGAAAAGTTTACACATATTTTTGCTTTGAAATGAAGTTTCGATCTCACTTTCTAGAGTTCTTCTTTTTGTTGTTTTGTTTGTTTGTTTGTTTTAAGTAGGCTCCATGCCCAGCGTGGGGCTTGAACTCATAACCCTGAGTTTAAGGGTCCCATGATCTACCAACTGAGCCAGCCAGGCACCCTTACATCTTACTTTCTAAAGGAAAATATCACATTCTTCAAAGGTAACATCAAGAATTGCTAGTAATTCGGGCGCCTGGGTGGCTCAGTTGGTTAAGCGACTGCCTTCAGCTCAGGTCATGATCCTGGAGTCCCCGGATCGAGTCCCGCATCGGGCTCCCTGCTCAGCAGGGAGTCTGCTTCTCCCTCTGACCCTCCCCACTCTCATGCTCTCTCTATCTCATTCTCTCTCTCAAATAAATAAATAAAATCTTTAAAAAAAAAAAAAAAAGAATTGCTAGTAATTCTTCTACTTAGTAGCAATAGCATAAACTGGTTCATTTGGCAAGAAATCCGCAATCTGTAACAAAGAGCTATGAAACTGTTTTACCTTTTATTCCAGAAACCCCACTCTAACAATGCACTCTAAGAAAACAAAGTAAACTAGACAAAGATATCCACAATAGTGCTGCTTATAAAGGAAAGAAATGGAAATAATCCTAACACAGTACAGTAAGCAATGCATGATATTTAGCCCGAAGAAATGTTAACTATATAGCTTTAAAAATGACAAGTACCCACTGACAGATAAAAATTAAATTGTGAACAAATACCTAAGTATATAATTATGAGCATATGTACATTAACAAAGAGGGAAAGATAATTTCTAATGACAAATACCTGACATAGAATTAACTTTTCCTATTGCTGAAATTGAAGATTACACAGTTTTAAACAAATACTTTTTAAAGGAACAATCAAGGCCCTCTGAACTTCATTTAAATGTAAGCAAATGAGAACCACAGAAAAATATCTTATCAAGTCACTGATAATGCTAGAAATACTCTAAAATCCAAAGTACAATTTTTTTGTGTATTAGCTGAGGGATTATTCCCCTCAACAAATTTAATCGATTTTTCTTCACAGCTGTTATGAAATAATGTATCTACAACTGTTCAAACCTACATCAGTGAACCTCTAAAAATTTAAGTTGCCCAACTAACTGGTTTTAACGAGCATAAGAAACAATTACCTTCTTCCTAGGTCTCTGGATGAATACGATAAGGCTGATTTCCTGTTTCAGAACTCTGCTGCTGTTAAAATACACACACGCACACCCCACCCCACCCCCATGGTTCTGCTCCCACTAACAAACATCTAAGACTCACCACCAATGACAAATCAAATATGGTTTAACTTACAAAACAACTTTCAGAAAGATCGTCGGTTCAACACGCATTAGACATACTTGTCAGCATTATATACCTGAACTAAGCCAAATGCTAACTCTAATTTTCTACAGCAAAATCATAATAAAGTATATGAAAAATAAAAGTTAAAATTATAACACTGATCCAGCATTACTATAAAGTACATAAGAGTGTATCTTTTATGCTCTAATCTTTATATTCAGTGTTAGGTTTATGTTACTTCTGTAGTTCATTTCATTATAAAAGCCAAGCTTTTTAATCATTTATTTTACCAGATATAACCGTCCAAAACACTAGGTTTGGACTGTTCCCTAAGCCCATTAATTTTTACAGACAAAAAGACATTCATACAGGTAAGACAGAGAAGATGACAAGGGATGTATCAATAGTTTGAGAACAAAGGCCTAGCAGTATTTAGTGCAAATTCACTATTAGTAAACTGCATTCGAAAAAATAAATAAATAACAGATTCCAACATTTCCAACTGTACTGATCTTTTAGATACAGCCATGCACTAATTTCCTAATATTCGAAAACTACTACACACACAAGGTACTAAGAAAAAAAAGTTCTAATACAAAATGTATCTCCAGCAAGTGGGTTTTCATTTTCCTACTAATTAAGCTAAAACTGTAAAACTTTTAAATTTACTTCTAACAATCAAATTTACCTTTCAATGAAAGCGCTGCTAATTTGAACCATTTTAATGGAAGAAAGCTCCAAACAAGTGTGTGCTAGACTGCTTCATTTTATATTTGGCTTTAATATAATAAAACCAGGTCTCTTTATTTTATATCTAAGCCAGGAAATCTTTTAGAAATGACTAGCCTTTTTTTTTTTTTTCCCCAAATGGCAAAAATAGTTTTGCCTAACTGCTGTATTTTAATCCTGGATAAGAATAATATAAACTTGAAATACAGGTCTATTTTAAAATATGAAGGCACACATATTGGCATTCATTACTACATTAGTAAGAATCATATTACTGATTTTATTATAACTGCCTTGTTCTAATACTGAAAAATATGATTCATATTCCCACTGAGGGCATTTTTATCATTATATCAACTTTATAATCACTTGAATAAGTGGATTATAAAAAAAAAACCCTGAAATTACATATACTAAAATACTAGTCAAAATTCATATTTTAAATTTTAATAATATGCAATTTTTAAATATACTAAAAAATATGAGAGCAAGTCTACATTGCTTGGTTTGAAAAGGTAATACTCTTAATTTTAGTCAGCTACCCATAAATGCTTGTTCCTGAAGCAGTATCATTTTAGTATAAATCCAATTATTACAACTGGGGGGAAAAAAGCACAATTACTGATCACAATTAGTTGTGGAATCTTCACATGCAAAGGAGAACATACTAAAATCTTGGAAAATAATTAAGCTGAAATTTGAATGATAAAACTAAGGAGTCAACTCTGTCAACCAATAAACAAACTTTTTAAAAACATAAAAGTTCAACATATAGAAAAACAAAAATACCAACAGTTAGATGGGAGGGACAGAAATGAAAACAGGGAAAGGAGCTCTTAACACCTCACACCCTTTAAATACTAATAGGTAAACAAAACAGGTAAAGACTTTTAGTATTTGGATAAAAATCTCACCTACATATGTGCTGCCTCACTTAATGTAAGAGAGAGAATTTATGTACACATTATCTGTCTATCCAAAAAGGCACCATTCTTTTCATGGTCTAGAGTTCAGACCTGAACAAATTCTATAAAGTGATGCTAGTAAAACAATCTACTTTCATCAGACATGAATTTGAAATTGGCAAGACGTTTCTTACACAAAAAACAGAGGCCCTAAACACAAAGTCAGATGTGAGAACATAAATTCAAAATCCTATCTAAACTGAAAAATTATGCCTGATCATATTAATCACTTGGCATAATAACAAACTTCTCAATAAAAAAGTCAATATAATAAATAAAACGAAGTAGATTAAAACTAATCAGACCCTATTAAGTCCAATATGCAATTTTAAAGACATCTATGCAACCTGGCAACACCCAGTTCTTTGGGGGGTGAAAAGGAATTATGTTACAGAAACAACTTACATATAGTGGCTTAAAATGAAAAAGCAAAATTTCAAATCGGGAAACTCATTTACTAGCAGAAAGACAATTGAGTTGTACAGGAAAGCAGAGGACCTGAAAAATATTTAAAGCAAATAGTTAAGGAATACATATTAAATCAGTTCCCTGATGAAGTTCTGTAATAATGAATTCCTATATGCCAACTGTTAGGAAGATTACAGTTTAAAAATACCAAAATCTCATATAACTTAATATCTCAAGTTAAAACATGATGTTTCCACTTAAATATCCAAATAATCTTGTAAAACTAAATGACTAAAAGCCAGACTTCCATTACATAAACTTTAGTTCTCAACCAGTATCTTTGCATTTTAGAAGAAAAATATAAGCACTAGCATAACCACTAAGTTTTATTATTGCAAAAGCTTAAAACTTGATATTAGTCTTTAAAGACTATCATAGATGATTCCAAAAAACAGAAATGTCAAAACCACTCATATCACTAGATTATCTTAACTTTTTCCTATAGTTGAGTAACAGATGGCAAGCCTTAGTTCTTGGACACTGCACAATAATCACAATCTGTGTGACCTTTTCAGTATTAAAAAGAATCCAAATAGCCTTAATAACCAGCACCTGAGTGTATTTTACAGTATTACCTATAATCCTGATCAGGATGAACAGAAACTAGATATGCAAAACTGCATCATACTTTTAGTGTACTGATATTTATTTTACATAAATTTCTGACAACCAGTCCATGAAAACTATCCAGATGTCAGATTGCTTCTTCAGTTTTCAAAAAACATACATGCATACATTCACAAAGAATTTTTACCATTACTTTGTTTTCATTAGCACCAACTAGGTATGTATCATATGTAGATCAAACTACAGGGAAACAACTATTTCTGATACTTCACCATTTAAAATAACTAAGGCAATTATGAGGGGTTCTGGAAACTATTTAAAAATGCACAAATACCTTTTATGTTCACTACGATGAACTACATTTTAAACTAGATGCATAGGAACAAAACTAGAAGCTAGTAGGAAATATGAAGTATCAGAAAAGTAGAATAGGCACTTTTAAAAAATTCTCTTTGGTTGTATTTGTATAAAACAAATTTTTTAAAAGAAATTTTCTTAAGTATAGCAAGCAAATGAAGTCTATTATTCATATACTGAAATAAATACCATAAGCCTTACTCAATTAAACTACAGCAATAAATGCCATCTGTTTTTCTTAACAAATTTGAAGCTATCATATAATTAGCAGTTCTGGTTTTAAAATATTTATCAGTATCTCTGGATATCTCCTATAATTTCAAAAAGAAATCACAACACTGAGTCAAAACATAAATTTCATAAGAATTTTTAAGATAGGCCTGACATTTTATTCTGCTTGTGCAAAGTGAGAGGCAAAGTAAATTGTAAAATCAAGCAAACAGAAAAAAAAAAAATCACAGTAAACAATCTATTCCTAGAACACTTTCGTAATTACATTTGCCCTAAAAACAAAACAAAATTCAGAATCCACTAAGCTACTCCCCTGACATTTTCTCATCTCTGAACTAATCTAAAGCTCCGTCCTAAATTTTTTTAAAAACTTCACATTAATGCAAGTTTTTAAATTAGATAAATAAAGCACTTCAATTCAACAGGCTGACACAGCAAAGTTAGGATCTAGAAAAGAATGTAACACATACATCAGAGAACCTTAGAGTCAGCCCTACTTTATCTGGAAAGATAGAAGTTTTTTATAACTTGTCAGAAATTTGCCATTTTACATCAACACATTTAACTCCACCAGATCTGAGTATAACAAAGCAGCTTTAGAATAAAGTGTAAGACTAAAAAAATGCATTAAACAACAAAAAACAAGTACACTGGGGGCAAAGTATCTCTCAACAACTACATAATTAAAGGAAACAAGCTAAAGATTACTTTAAAAACTATTACCAATATAAAAATGAAAAAAAAGTTGTGTGGTTTTTTTTTTTAATAAAGCATATCCATCCTGTTAGAGCAGTTCTAAGTAACATCCTTCTACATACCTCTGAAGGTGCTTTACACTTACACACTTATTGAAAACATCTTCAGCCTTTTCTAAAATAAGTTAAGGCAACACTTTCACAACCAGCCAAATAACACATAAGCCGTTTTGGTTACCAGTGATATCTTTTTTGGACAAAGTTCCTATTATAAAGAATGTTGGCCTAGCAGCAGTCAGAAAACCTAGATGTTAAAAGCCTCGCTCCATCATGTATTAGCAAACTGACCTTCTTAAGTACCACAGCCTAGACACAAAGGTACTGACTTTTATCAAATATTATACTTCCCTTATTACTATGTACCAGACACTTTATACCTTTAAGTAGAGTTTCTCGGGACGCCTGGGTGCCTCAGTCAGTTAAGCGTCTGCCTTCGGCTCAGGTCATGATCCCAAGCTCCTGGTCTCGAGTCCCACACATCAGGTTCCTTGCTCAGCGGGGAGTCTACTTCTCCCTCTGCCTGCCAACCCCCCCTGCTTGTGCTCTCTCTCTGACAAATAAAATCTTTAAAAAAAAATTATAATAGTTTCTCAACCTCACATTCTTGACAATTTGGGCCAGATAATTCTTTGTTGTGGGAAGGACTGCCCTGTACACTATAGGATGTATAGCAGCATCCCTGGGCTCTACCAGAGCATCCCTCCCACATTGATCTCCCAGCTGTGACCACCAAAAATGTCTCCAGACACTGCCAAATGCCCAGACAAGGTGGGAGGAGGTCACTCCCAGTTGGCAACCAATATTTGGAAAACACCTCACCTATACTTCTAACAAACCTAAAAACTACCCTATGAGGATTTTTACCAACATGTTAAGAGATGTGGAAAAAAGGGTTCACTAACGTTAAGCAGTGTATCTTTTATTATACAACTGATATGTGGCTGAGCAAGGAGTTAAGCTAGACTTTAACTGACTCCCAAGTCCATGCTCTGTCTACCCCACCATGCTGCTTTTCTAAACTTACTGCCTCATCTACATCATCAGAATAATATTTGCCATATTGAGTTATTTAGGGTTTACAGATCAAATGAGATAATGTATATATAAATTCTATTAACCTAAAGGAAATAACACATTAAGGATTTGTTTGACTGAAGATAACATAATCCAGTGGTTCACAAAGAGTGATCCCCAGATCACCAGCATCAGCATCACTTGGGAACTTGTTACAAATGCAAATTCTCATGCCCCAACCCAGACCTAATGAATCACAAATTCTCAGGGTGGGATATGTAATCTATGGTTTAACAAGTCCTCCAGGTTATTCTGATGCCCTTTAAAGTTCGAGACCCACTGATATAATGGGGAAAATACTACACCAAGTGCCTAAAAACCCTACATCCTGATCTGGACTCAATCTCTACTAGCCCTTAACAAGTTACTGATTCTTATTGGAGCTATGATCCCTATACCACAAAAGAAAAAAAAAAAAAGACAGACAGTAGTACTTGCTCTTTTAGGCTTTTTTCCTTCTATGCAAAACCAAATGAGCTAAAGATTAAGAAAAGGCTTTGTTAAAAAAAAAAAAACACACACACACACACACACACACACTAAACAAATATAAGACACTATTAGGATATATGCCAACTAACTCCACTACATTAATTAAACAGGAAAAAAAAAAACCCTTCTGACTCAAGTCCTCATTTTTCTCTTATTTCATATTTCATGAATGATTAAGAATGTTAAATAAATTTTACATCATGGCTAAATAAAGCCTGGCAAAACAGTTTTCACATTTTGAAAAAATACAACAGAAAAAGCTCAAGCATTCCATTTGATCTCTGAAAGACTCAGAACAAAGTAATTCATAAGTACACATTTTAAAAATAAACACCTAAAAATCAAGCTTAGTTAACATCCCCCAAACTTCATTTTAAAAGTAGAAAAAAGTTTTCAGCTCTATTTACCTCCAATCAGTTCAGAATGACTAGAACACTCAAAAAGAAGTCTCACTAATTCGTGAGAGCAAAGGAATTTTAAATGGAAAAAAAACTGCATACATTTTTTTTTATTTTTTATTTTTTAAAGATTTTATTTATTTGAGAAAGAGAATGAGAGAGAGAGAGAGCATGGGGGGAGGGGGTCAGAGGGAGAAGCAGACTCTCTGCTGAGCAGGGAGCCCGATGCGGGACTCGATCCCGGGACTCCAGGATCATGACCTGAGCCGAAGGCAGTCGCTTAACCAACTGAGCCACCCAGGCGCCCCCAAATTGCATACAGTTTAAAGCAGAGTTGTTGCAACTTTGAACATGTATGCTCTATTTATAAATCACTTCAATAATACATCTGATTTAAAGAATATGTGATTCAAATCACAATGCATTTCATAGCACCTTAAGCAATTAGATACTCCTTTTTAAAGGTCAAAAATATTAAACATACAAAATTGGCAGAATACAACCCTTGCAATTACTAGTAAAGAAGAAAACCTGGTATTTTAGCTTGAAAAATCTACAAAAATCAAAGGAAATAAAATTTAAAACTATTCTGAAGAGTCTTAATAATATTAAATCAACTAAGTTTTGGGTAGCACATAGATGGCATGTGGTAGGAAAGAGAGTTTTAGACCACTCAATTGTCCTAGAAGATGTCAAAATGTTCAATTCTACAATGGAGACTTAGACCAAAAATACAGCTAGTTTATACAACACATAACAAAATACCTAAAAATCACATCACCATATAGCCACATATATAATGAGACAGAACACCATTCATCCTGCAATGAGAAACAAATAAACAAGCAAAAAAACTCACTGGAAATCAAGAGCTTCACTACTGACAGTACTGGGAGACAGCTAGGAGGCCAGCAAAGGCAAAGGAAAAAAAAGAATCATCCCTATGCACACAAAACAGCCCTGACCAAGTAAGTCTCAAGCTTATTCCATCCTTCTCCATACCTGGCAAGAATGAATGAAGAAAAAAAAAATTCTTTAGTTTTCTTCCCATTTCCAAGGCCTAAAATTATATTGAGACTCTTGATCAAATCTGAAAATGGGATACAATAATACAAAGGTTTAACACCAAATTAAAATTCCTATGTTATATGAATGCATTGTCAGATTACATTAAGTGTAAATTGTAGTAAGTGTAACTTGGCACTCAAAGTTGCGTATCTCTCCCAAAAATGAACTTAAAAAGATATGCTTATACACCTTTATGGATAAACAGTGACATAACTTTTGTATTATACGTTAAAAGTTTTCTTTGAGAAGATTACTCTTTGTGAATAAAATATGTGATATTGAAGTTGACCTATCTCTAACACTAAGGAAAATTTATTATAACAAATTTTTATTTTAAAACGTCTACTTAATTATACAATAATAATAGGAAGTTTTCATCTTACTTCAATATCTTAAAGCAAACACTTTTTGATTAGCATGATTAATTTTTCTTTGGTCAATAGTATGAGTGAGCAGACCTTTATATTCCATTTGTGATGAAACAATGAAATCACAGACATGTTATACTCAGAGCTCCTAAAGGAATATCTCTATTTCAAAAAATACTCGTAGTTTGAACCAATTAAAATTCTAATATGTCCAAAACTGAGGAACTTCAGTTACAATCACTGCTCCTCCCATAAATGAAAATACAAATAATTTCTCATACATGGGTAATCCGAAATTACAATTTTTAAGAGCAGCAGTTACCATGTAAGTATTTACACTGTGGCAGGTAGCATGCTAAGCGAATTACTCCTATTATCTCATTTATTCTTTAAGATAAATTTTACAGATGAAACAGCTTGAGAAAGAGTAACCTACTCAAAGTCACCCAGCTGCTAAGTGGGAGGGCCAGGATTCCATCACAGGCATGTCTGGCTCCAGAACCTACACGGCCACCCTAACATCTACAATGAAACAAGGTACACACAGTATGTAGATAAAATTAATACTCAACACTTTAATGTCATTTAAAATAAATTTAAACTTATGTGAAAATGATAAAAAAAAATCCACCAAGGTAACCTCATTTTTCAGAAGTATTATGATAGTTTGCTAACTTTGTACTTATTTACACATATACACAGAATATTCACACACTATGTTAGATTCACTGTCCATATCTGAAGTGATGACTATGGATGACAATTAAAGTGCATAACCACCTAAAATATAATACGTCAACAGTCTTCTTGTCCACACTATGTACAGCGTAAGAGTATTCTTTTGCTGTCAGGTGCAGCCACAGTATCCATCTCTCAATATTCTCAGTACAGCCAAGTGTATATCTAACACCCTGAAGATGTCCACCTGCCTCTTAATGCAAACTGCTGCAAATGAACAGAATATGCCTTAACTATACTGAACTGAACTAAAACTTCTCCTCTAAATTAACTCACACCTAAATAATGTTTATTTTTCTTATATTAATATTTTTTCCAAAAGCCTTTATTCCAGTGCAAATTACCTTAAAAGAACCAAATTGCTAATACCTTTTCTGTAACCAATAAAAAAATTCAAAAAATTAGAGGATAGGATAGAGTCACCTTTCCTGACAAATGAAAGTATTTTACATTAGTAGGTGCATATATCCAATGCTTAGACAATCATTATTGACAGACCAGAACACTTTTGACCACCTAGCAGAGAATGCATGTGGCAGTAAGTGGCCTTTATAAAACAATTAAGGATATCATTTCACTCAGCAAATCCTTACCAACTTAAGGTTATGCAGTCTAACCTCAACATAACTGACACCTCTGATAGCAAATGCATTAATTTCAAAGCTACCAGACAGAAAGCAATTGTAAAACAGAACTGAATATTTACTGAAATCATTACTGACCCCTACCTCAGAAGTTGATACAAAGGTCTTAAGTCACTATCCTCAGAACAAATTCTAACACATTTTCTTAATGAATTCAGGTCACAAAAGAATTCTCCAATACTGACTTCACTTAAAATCAAAGTTTATCTAACAAAAAAAGGCAAGGAAGAGCGAGGGCTCCTCAAAATAAAAATAAAACTTCAGAACTCATGGTCTCTACAGGAAAAAAAATATGATATCAAATAAATGTTTTATACAATCATTAATAACACAGCTTCTAGGAGCTAAGTCTTGGACCACGACCAAGACCAAACACTTCAAGTAAGTGAAAAACTATCACGTGCATGCACACTTCTAAATTTCTCTCTACAAACTCCATTTCACATACATTGTTTTAATATAAAAACATTTGTCTTACTAAAAAAAGCTGAGGTCAAAATTTAAAAGTAAAATGTTTACTGAGAGTGAATTAATGCTGAAACTTTGTGCATTGATTTTCCCAGAAGTATTCCTCCATTAAAAGTTACTGAAGTAATTACTTAAGTGGCTTAAAAAATATTAAAAAGTATTAAGTTATCACCAAACGAACAAAGAGCAAATGGGGCAAATCTCAAAATGAGAACATGTGATAATAAGAATTAACATTAAGAAGTTTGTGTGTTTTATTTAAGTGGTTATTAGGAAAAAACAGATCTACTGTTCCATACAAACACTAAAATATCGATAGCTGCCTTTCTCATGTCGTTAAAATTCTAAAAGGAAGGAACACCGATGCATCTTTCTTTTTCCACAGTTTCTAAAAATAAATGTTAAACTAAGGTGATTATAAGTCACCATATTTTAGGATGTTTATTCAAGTAATATTCACTTAGTGCAGGATACGCGATGTAAATCCGCAGATGGCTGCCCTACTGGGCAAACTTTTACAATGCACAGCAATAAAATCCCTTTTTCCTTATATTAAGTCAGATAAACTGTAAATTATTCTTTCAGATGCACTTTATTCTTGAATGACCTTTATGAAAATGAAGTTTTTAAACTGTTATACAGCAATTAGGATGCCCGGTCATGTTGTTCAGAAAAGAAATGCAACTTAGCAGATATGAAACAGGGTAAAATAAAAATTTTGAACAGAATCTTTAAAAAAATAAACAAACAAATTCACACACACACACACATCTCTCACGATATGGTCATTTCAGTAATCACTAATCTTAAAAGGTAATACAATTAATTTCAAGAGTCCCTGTACCCTCTACAAGTTAAAAATACCCCCTATGGTTAACATCTGAAAAGACGCAAACTTATCAAAAAATAAAAATACAACCAAAACTTAAAGTTTCCATGAAATCTAAAGACACTAAATTTTTTATAGTCTCACGGTCATCACTACTTTCCAGACTAATAATAAGATACCAAGAAATTATTTTTAGAACTCAATTTTGCAAATAATATTGCAAAATTTGCAAATAATCGTCCTCAATTTTCCTCTGAGAAATCACTACATTCTTAATCTTTCTTATCAGACAGAAATACTCCAATTACTACTTTCATAAAGGAATTTAACTTCTCACAGGCTAGCTGCTGAAACAGATACTACAACCTGCCAGAGACAAAATCTTCAATGGCCATTTTAATTTTCCCCCCACAATAAACACAGAACACTAAAGTGAAACCAAGTAAACCAAAGTGCTTTGGTGTATCAAAATTATTGGAAGTGCAACTATCAAAAAAGAGCCCTTCACTGACTTTTTCCTAAGTGATTTTTTTTATATCAATATTTGGCTCAATAAAACCACAACTCTAGAAATTAAGTGTTACTAGTCATTTGATGCAATATTTGATGCTGCTTTCTATGTATACCATAACTAAAAGCACAGTGTTAGAGAAAGTTTTAAGTCACATAAATTTCACGTACAGAGGCACACCTCTGAAATCAAAGGAGAACTGGCAATCATCTCACTACTCACGTGAAAGAACCTGGTAGAATAATTTTAAACTTAAAACCCTACTAAATTTTAAAGGAAATGGGTAAAGTAAAAATAGTATAAACATACTCTGAATAATAAAAGCAATCTACCAAACAGCATTATAGACATTTTTCTGCATGGGGACTTTTCTTAAAAAGTTAAACATTTAATCAATTTGCTCCTATACATGTCAGTTCACACCAACAGCAGATTGCTCTTGAAATAAATTACAAATCAGTTTTTCCATAATTAATTACCTTCTAGGCAAGCAGGTCAGTTCAGCCTGACTAGTTTTGCAATTAATGCAGAGTCCAGAACTTCTAAATATTCTTTTAAAATATTAATCCTTAACAGAAAACTTACGTTTTGTGTGTTATAAAGCTCCTTCTTCAGTAACTTTTACCTTCATCTCAAAACAAACAGTTGGGCAAAATTAGTTGTGCACATTTACATGCAGCTATATAATCCAAAGGAATAAAACCTCCTCAGATATAAAACATTTTCTTCAAAAAACAAATCTTCCCCACAGTTTTTAGCAGGACATATGGACACTTTAGCGCCACTCAACCTTTAGGCAAAATGTTCACTGACATTTGCTAAGACATAATTTTTATTAATACTCTATTATGCAATTACATAATTTTAAATATTGTCCAGCGTTATAATTCACATCACCAAAATTTTGGTCTTAATAGCAGCCTTAATAAGATGCTTCAGGCACCTCAGACCAACAACTTAATTCTGTTTTTTCATGCCTTACACATTGGCCTACCAGGAACTCTGATCGTCTGTGATACTTCCCATTCTGCAAACCAGGAGGGCTCTATCCCCATCCTTGCTCAAAACCAGTTCATTATACCTGAAACTGCAAAGATCAATGCCTTTCGATAACCACTATCTTTTGAGGTACAAAGGCCTAACTTTTATACAACCAAAATGACACGCTTGTTACAATTCTTGGGTTTCTGTTTATTCAACCACCTGAGTCAGTAAATTTAAGACACTGGGTGAAAAACAGCTAACATACCTACACAATCTGAGGCTGGAGGTAATCCCCTCTTGCAGGCCGTTCTGTTTATGAGCTGGTATATTACACTTGCCATTATACACAAGTCAAGAGTACAATTAATGGACCCCCAAAGGTGTCAGAAGACCTGCAACTTGAATTAGGTGAGCAGCAATTCCGGCATCACAGTAACACTTAAATTTCAAGGAAGAACTGAAGCTTAATCTCTGCAATCACAATTTGCGGCACACAATACCCTTAGAACCCACACAACATTATCATCTGGGATCAAAACACACTCAATTTCCATTCTATTACGTGTGACCAGACCACTGAATATAAAATACTACTGCGCTGCAAATTTCATGCCCTATCCTGTATCACCCCATCAGGACGAAAAAAAAAAGGCGAAATTAACAAAGATCTAGTAAGAGTGCCTTAGGAGGTATATCACCTATGACACTATTGATTTCAAACTACAAAACTTCTAAAGGCAGTCCAAAGTTGTAATTAAACTTAGCTTAAATATAAAAACCTCCTTTTGCCCTCCAATGAACACCATATATGCTGAAAATGATTCTGCTTCCAAAGTTATGCAAATCAGTTCACAAGTCACATTAAAAAAAAAAAAAAGTCTATCAATGCAACCCAGGAAACTAAAAACAATCACTGCAAGATTCTGATGCAATATGCATACGTGCAACACTAATTTTCATTTTAATCTAATCTATACCCTTGATCTAGGGCCTAAAGCCAAGATTTAATCGAAATATGCTCAACCTCAAAGCGTCTACTCTTCTGTTCATATAGCAGACCGGATTACCGAGCTCACTAATCCACCACCCGTGTACTGTATTCTGTATTAACGGACAATAGCCCTTCGGAAGAGACCCCGTCGGCAGACGAGAGAAACCAATCCGTGCCTTGACACTTGCAAGCAGGGAAGAGTTCCATGTAGCCGAACACACCCTAGGCTGGATGCATTCAAGAGACACACCAGACAGACACGATCTAGAAATGCGAGCAGGCTAGCTGCTATAGTCACCCAAACTACGGCAATCTCTCGCCTCCGTGTGCTCCCACGTTCTAAGAGAGAGTGACAGAAAGGCAAAGAGGGGCAGCGGCAGAAATGGATACAGGTCAAGTCTAAGTCGAATCCATCCTCTTGATATCTCCTTTTGTTTCTGCTAACGATCTCTTTGATGATGGCTGTCATGTCTGGGAGCCTGTGGCTGAAGAAAAAGGAGGAGAGAGATGGCAGAAGCGGCTGGTGGCGGGGCTTCTTCTGCAGGATGGAAATGGCTCTGGACTTGGCGGTAGCGGATGCCCCTCGCTCTGCCGCCGCCTGGCTCTGGACCGCAGCCGGGTAATGGCTGCTGCGGCGGCTGCTGGATGGTTGCAGCGACTGGGCCTGCTTCTCCTCAGCAGCTAGAGGCCTGGCCGCGGCGGCCGCGAGACGGGAAGGAGACGGAGAATCCTCGGCACGGCCGCTGCCTCCGCCGGCGGCCTCCGCAGCCCGGGCCGGGGGTGGTGCGGCGGCGGCGGAGGGGAGGTTTACAGCCGGCCCGGGTCCCTGGACGTGCCGCCGCCGCCGCCGCCGTGTTGGAGGCAGTAGGAGGGGAGAGACCAACTCTCCGGCGGCCCCAGCCCTGGAAATGGTGACAGGCGACTCCGGCCCCCTCCCCGGAGCTGCAGCCGCCGCGGCCGCCGCCGCCGCTTCTCCCCCCCGCTCCAGGAGCGGGAGGTACCGCCGCCGCCGCCGCCGCGCCTCAGCCGGCTCCCGCCCGGGCCCGCGGCTTCCACCGTCCCTTGCACGAGAAGCCGAGCAAGAGGCTGCACGGTTAGAAGAGAGGTCGAGGACGAGGCGAGAGACGACGCCGCCGCTGCCGCCGCCGCCGGCCGGCCGGCTCCCCGAGGGCGCTGCCCCCGCGGCTGCTCACGGGCGCTGAGAGGGGCTCTGGGCCGCGGCCGCCGCCGTCTCTCATCTCCCTCGCCTGAGCCCGGCCTCGCCTCACAGCGGCTCAACTCTCAAACTTCCATCATGGCTGCAGCTTCCGAGAGGAGAGAGCCGAGCGCAGCCGCGGCTCGGCGCCCCGGCACGTATCCTGCCGCAGTGCACAAAGAGTCCCGCCACATCACCGCCCGCCGGCCCGCCCGCCCCCTCCGCCGCCGCCGCCGCCGCCACGCCGGGAGCCCGGCGCCTGGGAGCCCGAGGGGAGGCGGGAGGCGGGCGAGACCCCGCCGGGGGAGGGAGGGACGCGGCGGGGCAGGGGCGGCAGCGCCAGGGGCGAGCGCCGAGCCCCTGGCCCGCGGGCGCCACTGAGCATGCCCAGTGCGAGCTCCCGGGGCTCGCTCGGGCTTGTGCGAGGCGCCCGCCAGGAGCTGCACTTGCCGCGGCCGCTTCTGCAGCAGCGCGGGGCGGGGGGTGGTGCGGGAGTTGAAGAGGGGAGAACGAGCCAAGCCTCGGCCTGTGCCCAGAAATCTGGTCGGGGACGGGGAGAGCTGAGGGGTGCACTGAGCGGTGTCGCTGACTCGAGTCTGAGGTTACCTGTGCACAGGTGGGGAGGACCAGGTGACTCGCGCTGATCGGGGGACAGGGAAACGCGGGGACCGTCCCCGCCGCGAGGGCGCCCCTCCCTCCCGCCTCCGCCCCCAGATTTCCCCGGCCCGGCCCGCAGCCTCGTCCTCCTTTTGCACCGCTGTGGCATCACTGTCGTTCGCAGGGACTCGCCTGCAGCCGCCTTTGCCGAGAAAACCCACCTCTCTGTCCACCCCCCGCCCGTGTCCTCAAGGTGTCAGTCTTAGCACAAAGAACAACCCCCTATTGTGTCTCCGTGTGTATCACCTCATCCGGCTCCCTCTCACCGCCCCACCTCCCGCTTCCCCAGCAGCTCGGTTCCTTCGCCCTAAAAAATGAGAGCTTGCAGCCGAGCGCGCTGCGTGTGAGCACATCGCCCCTGGACGTCTAAGGTCCCCAAGGACCACTGCCCGCGTTGCACCGAAAGTGGACCCCGGAGGACGGGACGCACCCCGCAGCCCCCTGCATTTCCCCCTGGAGAGCTAAGCATCCCTCCCCTCGGGGCTCCAGCTCGGTTCACCGCGTCGGACTCCGGGCTCGGGGCTCAGAGGCTGCCTGGCCCCGCCCCTTTTCGGGCCGCTGTGAAAACCCGGCCGGGTGGATCGCCGCGGGCCGGCTTCCGCGCTCCCCGAGCCGGGTTGCGCACGCTGGCGGCCGGCGCTGCCCGTGCCCGACTGTGAAATACGGGACGGTAGGAAGCGGCAGCCCCTGCGAGTGGGCGGGGCCGGGGAGACCGAGGAGGGTTCAAAAGGCGGTGGAGGGATACGCGGGCCACAGTCGGAACTACTTTCAGGAGGAGGTCACGTGTGTTCCTAGTTGGGGAACTTTCCAAATTCCCACTCCCCTATGATGGCTCGGGAGGCAAGTGCCTCGCGTCCTTCGCCCGGGGTGCCGCTGCCGTCTGTCGGCAGCGGGACCCCGAGCCTCCGGGTCGCGGCGGAAAAACAGGCTCCTACGAGCCTCCGGCCCGAGCGCTGTCGATGCTGGCGCCTGGGGAGCTGGTTACACAAGCACCCACCTTCAAGCACGTGCCCCCGCCTCCCCGCATTGCTGGCCGCGGCCGCGGCTTCTCGCGGACCTCGGAGGGAGAGCTCCCAAGCGGCTCCTACCCATTCGCGTGCTACCTACCGAGCCAGCGAAACTGCCAAGACTTGAGACTTGGAGCTCCGGCTCGGCCAACAGTGCGCGTTCCTAACCGTGGGAGAAGGAGAGGGGCCCCAGGGGTCTGGCATCTCCCTCGCTAGTGCCCTGCCCCTTGGGGCGAACCTTTCTGGTTCTGTGCACCCGGGGCAAAGGGTATCTCCTGCAGCAGCAGCCCGCCGCTTGAATCCACCAGTGTTGCAACAAACTTCCAGTCACTACCCCTGAGCCGGTGAGCGCGCCCCACCTACTGTAGACTCAGCCAAGCGACTTATCTGGTCGGAGAACCTAGTCAATGGCCATCAGCCCAGAGCAAACCTGTCAAGTCGGCTAACAGCCCCGATTTGTTGACCTATCCCTGTGAGAGAGCTGGTTCAGAAATTCTGAGAACTGTAGCGCATTTACCCTGACACTGATCAGCTGCAAAGCGAGTTGTACACTTTCTGCTTGAAGAGAATGAACACCAATCAACACGAATCTAGGAATTTCTTCCTTTTCTTTCCCCCTGGAAAGTAGAACTCAAGGAGACAATTGGAGTCCAAAGAATCTGAGTTGAGACCTGGGCTGAGGCACTGGCTCATTTTCTTTCTTTTTTTTAGATCTGGGAGAATGGGATCAATTTGCATGTGTATTGCAGTAATCGTGAGTAGGTGCCTAGGAAGGTCTAAAAGGATTTATTCGGTGTCTGAAAAAGAAGACTGTGTATGAGCCCATCATGGTTGGAGGCAGCCCCTTGAAGACTAGAAACCCCAAGAGGGCTTGCTTAGAAGCCACAGGCCATTACCTAATTCCACCACTACTAATTAAACCAGGGATATTTACAGTGTTCTTAGAGATCTCCCAGGCTCCATTTGTATACACTCTCCTTTTTAAGACAGGCCTGCGGCAGTTAGCAACCCGCTGAATCTTCAGTGTTGATATTCATTGGAGGCTGTTTTTGTGCATGGTCCTGGTCAGCCTGTGGGAGGTAGAGGCCACAAGTGGAAAATGAAATGGGGAGGTGGGGGGGGACAATCTGGAAAGAGTAGGAGAAAGGCCTCCATTTGGTTTCCAAAAATGAAAATCCTACCCACACAGCCTAGGGTAAGCCAGAGATTTCTTTATTTTATAAGTAACCAATGATAAGGAGTCCCCGATTTGTAGGTATTCCACTGGACTTCATGGTAAGAAACTGAGCTGTGTTCCATTGAGTAGCAAATACTGCTTGGTGGGGTTTCTCAGGTTGCTGATCTTGTTTCCAGAGTCCCTGCTATTATCACTGCCCTACTCTGCCCCCCCCCCCCCGCCACCGCCGCCGCGCCCCCCCCACCCCCTCCAGCCTACCCTATTCTGAAATCCACTTCCTGGGAAGGAAATGGGTTCATGAGGAGACAGGATGCTTCTCCACTCCCATGGCACAGAGTTCTTGTGGAGCAGAGAGGGCACACACCACCGACACTAAAGGGCTGGAACAGGAGATTGGCCCACAGCACTTCCAACTGGCAGAGGGAAGAAAATGGGACATGAGTTTTGCTGCTTCTCTGAACACGAACTCCCTCTGCTTCTCTCTAGCAGTGAACGAAAGGATCACGGATGTTGACAGACGTTTGGCCAACCAGACAGTACTATCAGGTAGTTATTAGGAATTACTGAATAAAAACCTCCTCCCCTCCCCAGTGTTAAATAGGTTCCTGAAGGAAATTTCAGTTTTCCATTTTTGTTTTCCCTCACTTCTTCCTTGTACCCAAGGGATCTCCTTACCCAAGTGGTAGGGCTGAAACCTCTAAATAGCTGACTCTATCGAATGTACAGGAAGTTTAAAATTTGTATATTGTTTTCAAGTTCAACTGGCTGTACACATATTACAAGATACTGGCTTCCAGGCACTCCAATTCTTTACCTGTCTGGATTCAGACTGCCCTAGGGAGAAACAGAAGCTTGTAACAAAGACAGAATTATATAAAGCTTCAGGGAGACTAATGCAGAATAATGCAGAATTCTATGCAGAATAATTAGTAAACATGATAAACCAGCTTTAATTACAGTTCCTAACAGCTGATTCCAAAACTGTATTGTCACTACACCCAAAGAATGTCCAAAGAAAATAGCTTTCTTATTTTCTTTGATAAATGAAATGACCAGCAACTTGATGTGGGTGATATAAATAGCTGATGTGCTCTTTATAGGTTCTTCTGCTAAAATGTCCTTTCTTGAACACTGATCACTGCAATGCCTTTCTCATCTCCCACACACTGACCTTTCAAATAGAGATCTAAATCAATGGCTTTAATTTTTAAGCAATCTTTTCTATTTTTATCTGTTTAACCACTGTTTTCTAAATAATACAGAATAGAAAAATATAATAATTATAGGTTTGAATTTAAACCACAGTATTCTCCCAAGGGTCCAAGGCTTTCCCCCTTATTTCACTTATCCTAATTACAAATATTGCTATTCTTTTATTTAAAAAATTTTTTTATTATTGTTATGTTAGTCACCATACATTACATCATTAGTTTTTGATGTAGTGTTCCATGATTCATTGTTTGCGTATAACACCCAGTGCTCCATGCAGAATGTGGCCTCTTTAATACCCATCACCAGGCTAACCCATCCTCCCACCCCCCTCCCCTCTAGAACCCTCAGTTTGTTTTTCAGAGTCCATCATCTCTCATGGTTCATCTCCCCCTCCGATTTCCCCCCTTCATTCTTCCCCATGTGCTATCTTCTTTTTTTAATTTTTTTTAACATATAATGTATTATTCGTTTCAGAGGTACAGATCTGTGATTCAACAGTGTTGCACAATTCACAGCACTCACCATAGCACACATCCTCCCCAGTGTCTATCACCCAGCCACCCCATCCCTCCCACCCCAACCCCCACTCCAGCAACCCTCAGTTTGTTTCCTGAGAT
>NC_138374.1:70748463-70787703 GCF_054177405.1 Leptonychotes weddellii
TTATCCATTCATCTGTCGATGGACATCTTGGCTCTTTCCAGTTTGGCTGTTGTGGACATTGCTGCTATAAACATTGGGGTGCACATACCCCTTCGGATCCCTACATTTGTATCTTTGGGGTAGATACTCAGTAGTAATATTGCTATTCTTTTAAATAAAGATGTTTTGCCCAAGACATGTCTCCAGAAGGTACTTCTCCAGAAGGCACTGCAAGTAACCCTAAAAAAGAACTTTCCCTTCTTGTCTCTAAGCTCTCCTGGAGCTATCGCACACAGCACTTGGGTCTCCTTTCACGTCCCAGTAGAGAGGTGTGCTATATGAAATTATCACTCTCAGAGAAATGAGGATGGGGCCAGGTATTCCTGGGAGAACCACAGAGCAGAATAGGCATGTGCTGGGTCCAAGTTGCATTCAGAAATTGTGACTTGGACCAGAGAGTGATGGGAAAGAGAAGACCTAACATGACAAATCAGCATTGACTGTTTTACTCTCCAACCTAACACTGGCTATTGGTTATTCTACTCTGGTCCTTTTGGTATTAACTCTAACTATAGTCCTTTGGAACACATATTCTGCTTTTAGCTCTTCCAAGAATAGAAAAAGATAATAATTTGTATCTACCAGCAGGTGTTGAGGCATTTGCCAGGTGTTTCCCAGAGTGGCCCTCTTTTTTCAAGGTGTAGGAGGGACATGGAGAAGGATTCAAGGTTGCCCTGTGCCTCACTCCTACAAATCTTTCCCTTCAGAACATCCTTCTGGTTTCCAAGGCATCACTGTTTCTGAAAACGAAGAGCACCTTTTTGAAAGAAAAAAGGGAATGAGACAAACTCTGTTTAGAGTATCTTTTTTGTCTTTCTTTTTCATGGTGTGGCATCTTTAATCTCCATTCATTCATTTAATTGTCCAATCAACATATATCTGGGCATATATCACATGTTCATTCTGTGCAAAGCTCTGTGGACAGAGCCGTGACTGTGGCATATAGGGTCCAGCCTTTACGGAACTGAGTCTCCTTGAAACTTGGCTTCTTTATCTGACACTGTTACAACCTCTTCACAGCCCCTGGAGTAAAGTTAAAGCAGTCAAAAGAACCCTGACATTTGGTAATGGCTTCAACGACCATTGCTGCCTAACAAACCATCATAAGCTCTGTGCCTGAAAAGGACCACCACCCCTTCTTTGCTCACGATTCTGCAATTTGGGAAGGGCACAGCTGGGTGGTTCTTCTGCCTTCCCATGACGCAGCTGGGGTCAGACATGTGGTCACCTCTAGCTGTGAGTTTGGCTGGGGCTGGAACAGCCAAGATGGCAGGCAGCATGATCGCTCATCATTCGGTGGGCCAGCCTGGGCTTTTTTATACTTATTCTTTACAGCCTGGATCCCAAGAAAGAAAAAGCGGAAGCTACAAGGTCAGTGAAAGCCAGGGCTTGGAAGTCCCAGAACATCACTTTCCCTGTACTCTCCTGGCCAAAGGCAGTCACAGGGCCAGCCCAGACCCAAGGGGACAGGAAAGAGACCACACTCCCTAATGGAAGGAGTGTCTGGAATGAGAGGAGCTGTTGGCAGTCATAGGGGGAAACACTCTGTCATAAGCCACCCTTTGGCCACAATAATTCACACCCACACGCCCACACACACAGACTTGTGGAGTACACTCCCTCCCCCCACACTGTCGTTCTGTGTAGCACTGGCTCTAAGGACCAGGATCTAATGGTAGACACTAGGCCCAGGTGTGGTGGAGGCATTTTAGATGCTGCTCCTCTTCCTCTAGAGACCTGTGAGCTGAAAAGACGAGTTACAGACACAACGTACGATGCTGAGACAGGGATAAGTTAACTACAACAGACACTCGTGTTCAAAGCGGGGGAGCGAGAAGGCACAGAGCAGCCACCAGCCCTAGCAGTTCTGAAAGCCAGCTGAGCACTGTCACCCTCACTCTGGGAACCCAGACCGCCCCACCATTAGGGGCTTGTTCTTCTCCCCAGGAGCTGCTTCCCAAACCACTGTTCCTGGCTCCCTGCTCCGGGGTGCAGACTATGACCTTTGAGGCTTCCTTGTCCATAAGCCACTGCCTGCCCTTTATGGTCCAACAGCTCTCTCGGCCTGGGTCCTGTCCACAGAAAGTTGGGGGCCCGATGGTTTTTTTTTGTTTTGTTTTGTTTTTTACGTTTTGAACTGTCTCTTTCCTCTTTAGTTCATGCTAGCGGTGGTTTCATCAATAGAGCTGTCTTCAACATTTTGAGGGTTTCCTATGAGTCTTAACAGAGTTTACTTCTTGCCCTCGACAACTCTGCCCACAAAGCAACATGTATAATTCTTCCAAGAACAAACTTCTGTCTACTTTGGGCCTTGTCGAAGTAGCTGCTGTTGGACTCCCCTGAAGATTCTTCTTAGAAGCCCTTTTGGCTAGATGAGAGGGTCTATGAAACATCTTAATGTGTAGAGGCTTCAACATAGTCTGGATTGGATTTTTACCTCGAGGCCACATTCGAAAGGCAGGCCCCTAAGGCCATTTCTTCCTTTGAGACTGTTGCTGACAACACAGAATCTCCAAGGCCCTATTTCCTCTACATTCTGCTTGAAAACGGAATAGTTCCTTTTTTAACACATCTCTCTCTCTCTCTCTAGTAACACCATCACACATCACTAAAAGAAGCCAACTGATACTCTGAACGTGCAGCTTGAAACTCCCCTTTGCCAGATCTACAAGTTCATTAGGTACATTTTCTGTCTTCTGTGTTTTACTGCTCACAAGGGATGCCAAACACTTTGCTACTACACAGCACCACTTCTCCAGCCTGCAATACGACTTCCTCATGACCCTCAGAGCCTCCACTGAGAGTCTCCTTCCCAGACCAAGGAGGTACAGCAACTAAATGCAAACGCAGGATCCTGGATTGGATTCTGAAACGGGAAAAGAACATTACCAGAAAAACTGGCAAAGTTCCTACAAGGTCTGTGGTTTATGTCAATTTCCTGGGTTTGATCATTATTCTCTGGCTATGCAATTTATCACTATTTGGGCAGCTGGGTGAAGAACATGCATGAACTCTGTGCCAGTTTTGCAACTTTTGTGTAAGTCTAAAATTGTTTCAAAATAGAAATTTAAAAAAAAATAGTGAATTAAAAAAAAAGAGAGGTTTCTTCTTCACCTCTCCAACCTCTACCCCATGCCTGCTCCCAAAGCCGATGCCACGTGTCTTAGATTTTTGTTAAGCCAACATCCAACTCCCAGACATTGATTTCCATTATTTACTATGCATAACACACTACCCAAAAGTGTGGCATCTTGAAACAGTATGGACCATTTTCTTGCTCACCATTCTGCACTATGGACAGAACACAATGGTGACAGCTTGTCTTTCCTTCGTGTACTGTTGGCTGGGGCAGCTTGACTGGGGCTAGGGGACCCGAGATGACTTCGAGCACAGGGCTAGTGGTTCAGCTGGAATGGCTGAAATAGCGAGGGGCTGGGCCTGTCTCCCTCTGGAAGGTCTCATCCTCCAGAGACACGCTGCCTCCATGAGGCCTTCCTCTTCAGCACAGTTGTCAGTGTTCTTTACATGGTGATTATTGTCCAAGAGAGCAAAAACTAAAGTTGCCAAGTCTAGGCCCAGAACTGGAATAGCATCATTTTTGCCTTGTTCTTTTGACCAAAGCAAGTAACGGAGGCTGTCAAGATTCCCGGGAGGGGAAGAGACTCTACCTCTTAGTAGTAAGCATGGAAAAAAATGGAGGAATCGCTGGTGGTCCTCTCCCACCATGACCCCAGCCCACTCCTTTAGAAATGTCTCCTCAAAACAATCTTCCATGGTCAGTTCTTCCTGGAAGCTCTATCATTTTTTTAATAATTTTATTATGTTATGTTAGTCACCATACAGTACATCATTAGTCTTTGATGTAGTGTTCCATGATTCATTGTTTGCGTATAACACCCAGTGCTCCACACAATACGTGCCCTCCTTAATACCCATCACCGGGCTACTCCATCCCCCCACCCCTCTCCCCTCTAGAATGCTCAGTTTGATTCCTGGAGCCCATAGTCTCTCGTGGTTCATCTCCCCCTGATTTCCCCCCATTCATTTAAGAATCATTGCTATCAGGGCGCCTGGGTGGCTCAGTCTGTTAAGCATCTGACTCTTGATTTCGGCTCAGGCTGTGATCTCAGGGTCCTGAGACCCAGCCCTGAGTATGGGCTCCATGCTCATTGGGGAGTCTGCTTGGGATTCTGTCTCTTTCCCCACTTGTGCTTTCTCTCTCAAATAAATAAATCTTAAAAAAAAAAAAAAAGAATCATTGCTATCAGTTGACAATTTGATTAGCAACTATTTTCTTTTTGTTATCTATCTTGTTCCCTAATCCTATAATTTCTTCACTGGCTCTCTCATCCATGTTACATGCATATTTCTACTCCAGGATTAATGCATGCCACAAAATTATCCATGAAAATTCAGTGAAATAAAACAGAAGGGATAATACATATATCTGTGTTTGCATAAACCCATGGAAAATATCCAAGAGAATAAACAAGAGAGAAGATAACACTGCTTATCTCTGACTACAGGATGGGGAGGGAGGGCTTCAGAGGGAGGAGAATTTCTCTTTCCATATCTTTCTGTATGGGTTGAAGGTTCTTTACAATGATCCTTTAGTGTTTTCATAAGGTAAAAAAGTGACCTTGCCCAATAGAATTAAGTCTAAAAATCAACAAATGCCCATTATCAGAAGAATATCAAATAAACCAGGGAGAGAGCTCAACCCTGATTTCATTTTCAAATAAATGAGCATGCTAAGGGAGTTCTAGCATTTAAGACTGAATGCCTGTTTGGGGTCCACTGCCACAGAAATACTTGAGAATATCTGTCATAAATGGCGTCTAGTGTGGCTGATGTGTGCACCTTACCCTGAGTACCCTCTCTCCCTAGATCAACTGCCTCCCCTAAATCTACTCTGACTCTTTGTGCTATTGAATAACTTCTGCTGCTCAAAGAAAACATAAGAAACACTCATCTGGTATCATAGTACAACCACGATTCAAGGCAGGGGCAGACTACTTTGGGATCCGGGAGTGTAAGAGCTAGGAGAAACCTCAAAAGTCCCTTAGTTCACCAATCCCATTTTACACATGAACTGAAGCCCCAAGGGTTTATATGCCCAGATTACTTAGCTATTCAGTGAGGGACCCTGCATTGCAGCCTGGGAAAATTCCTGTTAGTCCATCGGTGAATAAAGATGGGAAGAAAACCTCATTTTGATAAAAACCCAAACAAGTTAATTAGAGAGAAATTTGGTTACAGATAGCTTTTAAGTTTTCAAGCCTTGAACAGGAGTGAATGAAGGGAACAAGAAGACTGCCTGAGGCCCCTAAATAGAGTCTAGAATAGGGCAAGAGAGGGATAAGTAAACAATACAATTACTGATGCTCACTCTCTTGCCCTGAAGTGGGGCAATTCATTAGACCAGGAGATTAGGGTTCTAAAGATCAAATGTGAAAACACGAATTGCTATGTGTTGCTAATTTGCCTCTCCTCCTCAGTGCTAGGATCATTGGGAGAGTATTTCCCAAGGACGTTCAAGAGGCAGCCCTTATATGTGGCCTGACAAAAAAAAAAAAAAAAAAGAAAAGGAAGGGAAGGCCAACGCCGTCGGGAATAGAGGGAACACTGCCACCTGCTGATGAGCCAGAGACGGTGTAAATGGTGCACGGCATAGTCAACGGGGCATGTCCAGCAGGACGCAACACCACCCAACGGGTCTCTTTGAAGTCTGAACAGGTCATTGCAGAGAGACAGTTGAACTTTGGATTTCACCAGGCCAGTTTGCCCCAGAGAAGGGTTAGTTTGCTTCTGGTATGAGAGTAGGAGAGGCTGCATCCCTGCTTGCCTCTCTTCCACGAATATTGTCACCTATTAGTTCTGAACTTTCCCCTAAAACCTAAACCTCAAAATAATAAAATATACTTGGCTGAGACTAGATAAAAGGGATTGGAGAGGAAAGAGCAATACAGAGAAGTTTATTCGAGTGACACGTTCATGTGGTTAAGAATTCCCAGTGGCTCACTAATACACTTCCCCAGATAAAGGTCTTTTTTTTTCCCTTTACTCTTCCCATTTCTTCCTCTTCTATTCTTTTCTCTTAAAGATTTTATTTTATTTTTGAAAGATTTTATTTATTTTAGAGAGAGAGAGACAGAGAGAGAGCAAGCTGGGGGAGGGGCAAGAGGGAGAGGGAGAATCTCAAGCAGACTCTGCACTGAACGCAGAGCTGACATGCGGCTCTATCTCATCACCCTGAGATCATGACCTGAGCCGAAACCAAAAGTCAGACGCTTAACCCACTGAGCCACCCAGGCACCCGAAGATTTTATTTTTTTAAGCAATCTCTACACCCAGTATGGTGCTCACACCCACAACCCTGAGATCAAGAGTCGCATGCTCCACTGACTGAGCCAGCCAGGCGCCCCTTCCTCTTCTATTCTTATACAAATACACATACACTGAAAGGACAATTGAAAGAGAGGACTGGGAAAGGTGCTGATCCTTTGTGTACAGCCTCGGTTTTTCCATGCTGCCATGGACTGAATGTGTGTGCCCCTCCCCGCCCCGAAATCTTAGGTTGAAACTCACCCCCAGGTAATGGTATTAGGAGGTGGGCCTTTGGGAGGTGATTGGGTCGTGAGCGTGGAGCCTTTACGAATGGGACTAGTGCTCTTAGGAAAGAGGCCTGTCAGAGCTCCCGCCCCCTTCCACCACGCCAGGTGAGGTCACCTGTGGAAGACAGCCATCTCTGAATCAGGAAGCTCGCCTTCACCAGACACCAAACCCGATCCTGCAGGCAGGCTGATCTGGGACTTTCAGCTTCCCAAACTGTGGCAAGTAGATTTCCATTGCCTCGAAGCCACCCAGGCTACCGTGTTAGTGGTAGCAGCCCAAACGGACTAACACACCCTCTTCCTTCCATCCTTCTACTCTCCTTTCCCTGCCCTCTTTCTTGCCATTGTCTTTCGTCCTATGCCCATTTTCCTCCTACTCACCTCTACATTTCAAGATTCTCTTATTGGGGTGCCTGGGTATGGAGACTGCTTAAGATTCTCTCTCTCCCTCTGCCCCCACCCACCCCAACCACACACACTCTCTCTCTCTCAAAAAAAAAAAAAATTCTCCATATTAAGATACTGATGCGGCTAGGAGACAGTAGGAAGGGGACATTCGCATCACTGCCCAATTACATGGCTCCAAGGCCCGTACCTCCCATTGTATATTATGCTATTGCTCTGTGCCTTTTGATTTTTCAACCACGTGAATATGGTATCCTTAATTTACATTTAATTTTTTAAACCTAACCTAGTGGGGCCCAGTGGAGAGGGGGGGCACTGTTTAATTTCCATGGTTCCACTTAATGACAAAATAAAGCACTTCTAGATCCTACCCATCATAGCCTTCTTGTTAACGACGCCTTAGGATTAGTAAGTTCAAAAGGTACTCTCATTGTGATTTAGGTTTTTCTATCTTATAGCAACCTCAGAAAGAATACCATAGAAAAACCTAATGTTGTCAGATCTAGCTGAGGGAAATTTTATCTTTTCTAAATACAAGAGGTAAACAGTTTTCTTTGGTGGATTTTTGCTAATTCGTTGTACTTAAGTATGTTGCATTTCTTAAAAGATATACAGGTTTGGGTGCCTGGGCGGCTCAATGGGTTGAGCGGCTGCCTTTGGCTCAGGTCATGGTCTCAGGGTTCTGGGATCCAGCCCCACATCTGGCTCCCTGCTCAGCGGGGAGTCTGCTTCTCCCTCTCCCTGTGCCCCTCTCCCCTGTTTGTGCTCTCTCTCTCTCTGTCATATAAATAAAATCTTTAAAAATATATATGTGTGTACAGGCTTTACATTTCAGGAAACCCAAGAGGAAAAGGAGATCTGTAAACAAAAGGTCGTGATACTTAACAACTAATTTGGGAATATTTCAAATTCTTAACATAAATTTTATGAAGCTGGGGAACTTGGGAGGAAGCAGGAAGTTAGGAGATAGAAACAGTCTATTTTTCTAAGGAGAAAACAAACAAACAAACCCTTATTTTCTTAGCTCTAAAACTTAAGTCTTATCTGAAATTTCTTTCCTGGACATAGTACCTTTGTCTTGGCTGCCTCCCAGGGTGCGGTCCCAGGCCATTGGCTGCTAGAGCTCATAGGGCCACCCTCTTCCTAGGTCACCTGTTGGAGCAAGTGGAAGGGAGGCCTTAATGAAGATCTATCTCATTATTAATGTGTCCTTACAGACTTGCTAACTGTAATATATTTTATTGCTCTATTATTCAGTCTTTATATTTTTTAAATAACTTGTAACTGTAAAATAGGATTGTCTGCATTTCAAGTCCTGTTTATTTTACAATGTTGAGGCATTTGTCCTATTAACTGGGCAAGCTTTCCTTATGATTTGAATTTGGCACATTAAATCTTCTGTTTTTAAAGTAGAATTCTTCTGCCTGAGGAGGACCGTTACTCTATTTTTGAAATGTATTGTCCCTTTTAACTATATCCAGAAATTTGGAAAACAGAAAGTTTTGCCCAAAGAATAAGCTATATGTTAGTAGCTCACTTACCTTGGCAGCTTACTTGACTTGGGGTTTGCTTGGAGACGCTAGGTCAAGCAATCCTGACCTCTAGTTCTTCCAAACTGCACAAAATATTTTTAATAACCTTCTCCTCTAGACATCTGTTTATTTTGCAATGAACAATTAAACGCATTTCTGCTTCAGGGCACAGAACACAAACCAAGTAGAGTGCTGTTTTTGTACCACCTTGGTTGATGGAGACTCATGATGCCCTTTAAAAGAAATAAAGTTATGAATGAAAATACTTTCAGAGGTTGTCCCAAAGCAAATTATAGAAATTAAATGTCTCCTAGTACTCTGGTGGATTACCACTCACTGGCCACCAGTCATTTAAATACAGTGATCATGGGATTTTCCCAAAGTTAGAAAACTATGAATCACATATGGGGATTCTCAGAGGGAAACTCTCCCGAGTCCTTGAGAAGCAGAGCAATGTCCTCAGCGACGTGGGTTTGGGGAAATGGTCACATAGCGTAGGAGACTCTAACAATAGCAATTCTGCTGCTGGGGATAAACCTCAGAGTAGGAGTTTCAAACTGGAGAACGGAGGCACACAGATCGTTTTCAAGGGGATAATTCCAGATCTTTATCTTCCATGTCTGAACTACCTGAGAACTCGTGGAGTCAAGCACCCCTGTGGTTCCTAATCCCTACCTCCCATTCATAGTAGCCCTTTCTCCCTCTTTAGAAGAGAAAGGCACACCTGTCTTCTCTATCTGAATGCTCAAGGATATGTTGCCCCAAAGGCTAAAAACCTGCAAGAAGCTAAAGAGACGATCCGAAATAATATCAACATTGAGAATCTGAATGAGTCTACTGACTAACAAACACTTTGAACATTAGTTTAACATTTCTTGTTTCCTAGGGAACTGAAGGAAGACTTAAGCAAACTGCCCACTGATAAATCATTAAAAATAACACCACTAAGTGATGTGGGGCATACAATGTGGAAAGCTTTCAAATAAATGAGTAACATCACTTACTCAATTTATTCCAACCGTCATCTACTTATTGATGTACGTGAATGATAGTCCTCGGGGTTTATAATATAAAAGCAAAAACTGGGCGTAAACTGATGCTGAACCCGTCTCCTAGAAATAAGTAAAATTCGTTCATGATATACAAACTGATTTCTTAAAGTTCCATTGATATTTTTTATGTTTCAATGTGATCAACATTTAAAAGCATTTAATTGGTCGATTATGAACTAAAAATAATAACTCAATTCAGAAAAATTGTTAACACTTTGGAGTATTATGGTCAAAGAAATTTAATGTAATTTAAGTTTATATATAAAATTTGTTATAGAGAAATATGGTAACGTGATCAATAAAAAACACTCACACATAACACATATAATGTATGTTACATTCAAATAAAAGCCTGTGACAAGTAGAAAGCTCAAGTCCCAAAAGAAAAAGAAGTGACGTAGAATTTCCCACTGTAAGACACCTTGTTCATATCGTTAATGTGTGATGGATAATGGTGAGTATCAGATCACTATGGTACTTATACACCATTGGATACATTTAAGAATTCCACTTTTATTTTTTGAAAGATTTATTTATTTATTTGAGAGAGCGAGCCAGAGCCGGGGACCAGGGCAGGGGGACAGGGAGAGAAAGTATCAAGCAGATTCCCTGCTGAGCACAGAGCCAGACGCAGGGCTCCATCCCAAGACCCTGAGATCACGACCTGAGCCGAAACCAAGAGTCGGATGCTTAACTGAGCCACCCAGGTGCCCAAAGAATTCTACTTTTAAATGTTAATGTTTCCATTACAAAGAAATTAATTCCTTTGCAACTAAAAGTTATGATAAAAAGTTTGATTCCAATTCTAAAATGTGTAAGGAGGAAAAGTTTTTCCAAATTGTGGGGTAAAATGTTTGAAGACCCCTACTCTACAGAAACTTTCATAGATGTCATACAAACACTTACATAGGGATGTTCATAGCAATATTATTTGAAATAGCAAGAAGTTAGAACCTAAATGTCCATCAATATGGCTGAATAAAATGTGGTATTTTCATGCAATGGACTATTACATGCCAGGTTAATAGGAATAAATTAGATAAATATATCAACAGGGAAGTATCTCGAGATTTACCAGACTCTAGTGAAATGTGATCCTCAGAATTACAGGGGGTTCATCTTTCTCTCCTTCCTATCCTTCTCACAACAGAAAAACCAGTCGAGGAGGCAGGAGCTCCATAGGCTATGTGACATCATCCAAACCTTGACCCTGGAGCAGAGAACTTTGAATGGGTGTGTAACGTGATCATATCACGGTTATGATCCTGAAGGCACCACAGTTGTCTGATGCATTTTAATGACTAACGCCCTGCCGGGAGTGGAGGGAGGGGGATTAAAAGGGCCAAAGAACCAATTAGAAGGAAAAGAATTTCCTCATCGTCTTTCTGAAATCTCTCTACTTGCCTGGGAAGAAGTAAGGTTATGTGGGGTGGACAGAGGAAATATTAGTGATCTTGCAAATATCAAATGGTGAGATAAGCAGAAAGTGACTCTTAGCAAGAAATTCATTCTAGGATAATAAAATCCTAGTTCACAAGTTTGTTTCTGTAGGAATGCAAAATCCATAATGCCCACTAATAACAACTAAGTTCCTTGCCGAATTTCATTCCTCTCTTTCTGTTTAGAAAAATCTACTTAAATATTTGAATAGTTTCTCTTTTTTTAAAAGATTTATTTATTTGAGAGAGAATGAGAGAGAGAGAGAGCACATGAGAGCGGGAGGGTCAGAGGGAGAAGCAGACTCCCTGCTGAGCAGGAAGCCCAATATGGGACTCGATCCCGGGACTCCAGGATCATGACCTGAGCCGAAGACAGTCTCGTAACCAACTGAGCCACCCAGGCGCCCCTGAATAGTTCCAAAAGTAAATCCTATTTTCCAACTGACCACAATATAAAATTAGTGACAACAAAAAATGGGGATAAGAGCAATAATGATACTATCCACCACCATTTATTACTAACATTTGTTGATAACATTTAGAAATGTAGAAGGTCATTAAAGGGCATATATAAGGTCTTGCGAAGACCTCTGGTATGTTTACATTTTCTCTCTTTGGTCTCTGCAAACATGGTTTTATAAGGACAGCCTGGAGTAAGTACTTACATATTATATATTATATAAATGATAAAGAATATTTATCGATAACATACACTGTTAAGTGATCTACACAAATACATCTTCTGTCTTTCTTACAACTTGACCCTATCCTCCTCTCTACCCCAAGCATTGACTGAAAAGTCATCCCTCTCTTGTAACATCTGAGGCTTGATGATCATTTCTGCAGCCTTCCACCTTCAGCAATTTGCTCCCGAAGGTTCCCAGTATGCTTCAAGTACTCTCCCAGAAGACCCATCCCATCAGTTTCCTAGACACGCCCCCACAGGCACGAACCTCCACGGGGAAGCAGCCTTCGCACCTTCGCCCCTTAGCAAAGCGGAGAAAAGGGAGAAAACGATGTCACTGGACGGCCTGTATTCATTGACCCTCACAGTGTGTGTGTGAAAGGAGGGCGCAGGGTTGTAGCCCTTCGCAGCCCTGGACATAAAATTAAACTGCATTTGCCATTGCTGGCAAATATTTCCAACTTTTCGCCGTACTTAATAATTTCCTGTCATTCCATTCTTCTCCTTGGGGCACGGAACGGAGCATTTCTCCAGTCAGACACTCTTGGTGTTCGTTTAGGCAAACACACTCAACCTGAGTCACTTCTTGTCTTCCTTCTACATCATTCCTCGCTGCCTCACCCTGAAAATGGACGTACTTACCCATGTATACTCAGACCATAAATTCCTTGAGCAGCTATTTGGCGTGGAGGTTAAAAGCACAGTTTCCAGAGCCAGACGGTCTGCTTTCAAATTTTGCTCTGCCGCATACCAGTTGTGAGATCTTTGGCAAGCTGGTCCATCTCCCTGCAGGCCAGGGTCATCCAGCGTCTCATGGGGACAGTACTAGTTCTAGCGGATGGGGCTGTTCTAAGGGTTAGGTGCGGAGCTATGCAGCACTCAGAACAAGCCTGGCACGTGGTAAACACTGTAGGAGTGTCCGCTGTGAGCTGTTACGGAGAGAAGAGAGAGCTTCTGTTCCTTTGCTCTTGCCTGGCTGCCCCCTCCAACACCTTGCACGCTGTCTGCCATTTGGTAAGCTTTCAGTAAATGCTGAATGAGTGGCGAATAATTATCAACACGTGCCAGATAGGAGATGGTAAGGAAACAAGCACTCCCTTCACCCCAGTCCTTCAAGATGTCCCAATAAACAGTACTTTTAAAATAATTTTATGTCTTGGGCACCTGGGTGGCTCAGTTGTTAAGCATCTGCCTTCAGCTCAGGTCATGGTCCCAGGGCCCTGGGACCAAGCCCCGCATAGGGCTCCCTGCTCCACAGGAAGCCTGCTTCTCCCTCTCCCATTCCCCCTGCTTGTATTCCCTCTCTCGCTGTGTCTCTCTCTGTCAAATAAATAAATAAAATCTTTAAAAAAATAAATAAAAAATAATTTTATGTTTTTTATTGATATATCTTATGTCGTACCTGTGAGGCAGTTAAGAGTTTAAACAAGCAGCATTGGCCACTCTAAAGTCAGGGCCTGGTGATCCAATGGTCCAATCACAGTGACCTGCCACATGCTTGAGTCACAGGCCCAACACTGTGACATGAGCAAGAATGCACACGAACTCCTTCTTCCACCCATTCAAAGTTCTCTGCGGGGGGGGTGGGGGGGTGCTGGTTCAGAAGATGCCACCTCCCCCGCGGGCTAGATAGTTTCCTGGATAATGTCTCCTACCAACTAGAAGGATGCTAATCCCAGCTGAACTGTGCAAAGAGCAAACCAGCTGGGGCTCCCCAAGAACCCCCCTGATTCACAGCAGTCAGAAGGTACAGTAACAGAACCGAAAGGGCACCTAGACTCTCGAGCTTCAGCCCTGACACCTCCTAGCCCCATCTCAGTCTTCACTTCAGTGAAGCTACTCCCGCTTTGCACTGACGTTTCTTGAAGGTTAGGGGGAAAAAAAAAAAAAACCCTCTTGTGTAAACCTTTGTCCTTCTCACAATGCCTAGCACAGTTTTTTACCAGACACTCAGTTAAGGATTTATATACTCAATAATTGAAAGATTACGTACTTTTTCAAATACACACTTAAACATACAAATACAACTTATCAGCTGGATATAATATAATCCTTAGGTAATAATATTCATATATTACATGACATTATCATGTCATGTTATATGAACCTTTTCTTTCAATACTTTGGTGTGAGGTATTATCTGGAAAGGCCTTTCTCACTATTTCTATCTTTTGTTTCCCAGAGGGAACATCAACAGAGGAAATGTCCATCTTAGTTAATATTCTGTGCTCTGAAGGGGGTGGGAGTGGGGAGCGGAGCCTATGATACTGTTTTAATTACAAACCAAACACAGTAATATACCTTACCTTTTCCTCAGCTGCAGCATAAGTAACCAAAATGCCCAGAATGTGGACTCATAATTTTATTCAAGAGGCTAACTCTTCTCTTTCAAACAGGTTCTGGTGAAATTATTTGTTTCTAATACTGCTCTTTTGATTTTCTCTAAGATGGAAGTGGCCAAATCACAAGTGAGGTTTAGTTTCACAAATTATACATATTAATTCCGGAACAATGTAATGGTTTAATAAAACTCTAGTGGGGGTGGGCTGCAGCATTCTTATTCTAGAATAAGTAATGAGCTTTTATTTTCAAGGGAACCCTAGCAGAGTGAAAGCCATGCCTTCTTGCCAACATGGGCAGAACTAAAGCTCGGTCTTAGGGAGCAGGACAATACGGTGGAATAGGAATGGGAGTGGAGAGAGCATGCAAAGAAGAGATGAGAGGCGGAGGAAGGAAAGGCATTACCCTCGAGGATCAGTGGTTCCTTTAGAGCCTGCTCTACAGATTAACACAAGTTCATAGAGGTAAAAGCTTGTGCAAAGGGGAAAAAGAAAAGGGAACAGGTGAGATGGAAAAGATTAGTGGGAGAAAAAAATGGAAAAGAAAGTCCATCTGGTGGAGAGCAATAGAGCATGACCTGAAACTGCCTTAGGTACCAAAGCTCACTTCTAGAGTCTTCGGCTCACTTGAGACAATAACCTAGTTCCAGCCTCATTCCACTCCAATTATGAGGACTTGTCCTTCATTGTTGATGGTCAAGAATGACTAGTGTTCTGTTTATTTTCATATATGAATTTATTCAAAACTATTACCTGCCAACGACAAGCCTTTATCAAGTGAGCGAAGCAGGGTTCTGTAGCTCCTTTATCTTCCTTCTACTCAATTACGTTTATTCAGCACTACTCTCATTTCTGGTATTTTACCATGCTGTATGTGAAAGAAGTGGACTGTGGGCTTCTCACCATATGCACTTCGAAATAAGCTTCTTAAAGACACAAAATAAATAAATAAAAATAATTGGTCCAAAAAGGACCTGGGCCGTTTAGCCTTGAGGTTATTGACAGTGAAACACGGAGCAAATTGAGTCAAGGGGACCAGGACCCAAACAATCAAGCAGCAAATTAATTCAAAACATTGACATATCAAAAAATATACATATTTGAGACATTATAACTAGACAATAAAAAGCATTAAAGCTACCAGTCTAGTTTTAGGGGATTGTTTCTTTTTCTGTCTGGAAATTCAGTTCAGTAAAAATTAATAAACCTTGCAGAAAATATGCTCAGTGGAACTACGCAGAACTATGTGGAAAAGCTGTGGCTGAATTGGGAAGAGTGACACGATATGTAGGGCCATGATCTTTTTTCATGAATATTTTGGCAACCGTCTTAAGTGAGGCTGGATGGCCATAACAAAGTACCTTAGACTGAAAGGCTTACACAAGAGAAATTTAGTTTCTTACAGTTCTGGAGGCTGTGAAATCCAGTATCAGGGGAGTGGCCAGTTCAGCTCCTGGTTTGCAGATGGCACACATGGCAGGGAGTGGGGGAGGAAGAGAGAGAGCACAAGAGCAAGCGCCCTCTGGTGTCCCTTTTTTATAAAGGCCCTAATCCCATCATAAGGGCCCCAACTCCATGACCTCATCTAATCTTAATTACCTCCCAAAGGCCCTATCTCTAATTGCCATCATATTGGGGGTTAGGGCTTCAACATATGAATTTTGGAGGGACATTAACATTCAGTCCATAACAGCAAATAAAATATGTTATTCCAGTTCTAGGTAAAAGGAGTAAGCACACTCTACCGTGCTTTTCTCACTGAATGTACCTATGAGACCTGGATGGAACACATGGAACAACTCTTTGAAGCCTATAAATAGTAGCAGGTGAACTAGGAAAGAAGACCAGAACTCAAAGCACCACTAAATCAGCAGTGAGTTGTTTGTTTGTTTTTTTTTAAGATTTTATTTATTTAAGAGAGAGAGAGAGCACGCAGGAGCAGGGGGAGGGGCAGAGGGAGAGGGAGAAGCAGACTCCGATGAGTGAGGAGCCCAACATGGGGCCCTATCCCAGGACCCCGGGATTATGACCCAAGCCAAAGGCAGATGCTTCACTGCCTGAGCCACCCAGGTGCTCCCAGCAGTGAGTTTTCTGCTTTGTTTTTTCCCCTATCAGAATCCCCTGGTCACTAGATGTAAGGCAGCCTGAAACTCGGAATGGGTGCCAGGACTCAGAGAAAGCTCTTGAAGAAGCTTTCCAGTCCTGTTCTGGCTCAAGGATCAGGAAAAGCAATTCCTAATGTTCAGAGAGTGTCCAGGAAATCTGCCACTTTTTCCTGTTCTTTTCTCTGTTCTCTCGGACCCCAGGCCCCAGGAAATCCTGCTGCCCCAGCAGTAGTAATGACTACCATGGCAGTGGGGGCCCACAGGCACCAAAATCTCTGAGGGAGGGAAACCTTCCTCTATGGAGAAGCTGTGGTCCCAGAGGTGTGGGCAAAATCACAGTTGTTTTCTCTCTGTCCTTCTATTGTTTGGTCCCAGGCATGGCACAGTCTCAGGAAGTAGGCAGCGGAACAGGATAACTAAAGCACTAGCTTTCTGGTGATGGCAGTAAAAGAGGAAGTCCAGGGAGCCAGGAAGGATCAGAGATCATGGAGAAAGAGAAACTCAGGAAAGTAAGAGATAAAGTTGATTATATACTCCTAAGCTCCCCCTCAAGCCAGAGCTGAGCCTAAACTGTACCAAAGACTCTGGGCCCCGGGGGCGCCAGGGTGGCTCAGTCGCTAAGCAGCTACCTTCAGCTCAGGTCGTGATCCCAGGGTCCTGGGATCGAGCCCCGCATCGGGCTCCCTGCTCAGCAGGAAGCCTGCTTCTCCCTCTCCCACTCCCCCTGCTTGTGTTCCCTCTCTCGCTGTGTCTCTCTCTGTCAGATAAATAAATAAAATCTTTAAAAAATAAAAACAGACTCTGAGACCGAACTAAAGGATGGGCCACCACACATGTCCCAGACTAATCACTGAGTAGTGGCACACATAGAAGATAGATCCAAATAGTACTACAAATGCTTTGAAAACAGAATAGACATTGAAACCACAACCCACAGAATACTGGTTAGAATTTGTAGCTTGAACGCAACTACCTCTATTGCCTGCTAGAACAAAAATATCAATATCCTGCATAGGATTTAAACAAAACCCAGAGTCTTATAATATTCTAAATGTGGGGATACAATTCAAAATTATTCAGCATACAGAGAACCAGGAAAATCTCAACTCACATGTGAAAGACAATAACAGAGGTCAATGCACATATGATACAGATGCTGGAATTAACTAACCAAGGCTGTAAAGCATTTATATAAAAGTGTACCAAGAAGTAAGGGGAAATATTCTTAAATACAAAGAAACAGAAGCTAAAGACAACAAAATTGAAATTTTATAACTGAAAAGTAAAATAACCAAAATAAAGAACTCATTGGATGGACTCAATCCCAGAACAGGGATGACACAGGAAAGAGTCAGTGAATTTGAAGATAACTCAACAGAAATTATTCAATCTGAACAATGAAGAGAAAAAATAATGGAGAGAAAATGCACAGTACCTCAGAGACCAATGGGACAGAACCAAAAGATCTAATATTCATGTTACTGGAGATCTAGAAGAGGAACAGAAAGAATAAAATGCAGTAAAACATATTCGAGTAGATTAAAAATTTCCCAAATTTGGTAAAAAATACAAACTTACAGATTCAAGAAGCTGAGTAAACCCTAAACATGAGAAATCCAAAGAAATCCATGCCCATATATAGCATAATCAAACTGATAATGATTGAAGACAAAAAAAAAAAATCATGGAAGCAGGCAAGAAAAAAAAAATGACACATTATTTACAAGGCAACAACAATTCAGTGACTACAGGTTTCTCATCAGAAACTATGGAGGGTAGGAGTCCCTGGGTGGTTCAGTCCTTGAGCGTCTGCCTTCAGCTCAGGTCATGATCCCGGGGTCCTGGGATCGAGCCCCACATCGGGCTCCCTGCTCTGCGGGAAGCCTGCTTCTCCCTCTGCCACTCCCCCTGCTCCTCATGCTCTCTCTCTCATTCTCCCTCAAATAAATGAATAAAATCTTAAAAAAAAAAAAAACTGGTCCTTTGAGAGAAATGAAATTCATAAATCTTAACCAAAAAAAAATATATAAATTATCATTATCAGGAATGAAAAAGAGGGTATCACTATAGACTCTACAGATATTACAAAGGTATTAAGGGAATTCAATAAGCATCTCTAAACACATAAATATGACAACTTAGGTAGAATTAATAATTGTTGAGAGCAAACTACCAAAACTCATCAAAAAGAAAACAGACAACTTAAAGAATCCTATAACTATAAGGACATTTTTTAAAAACCTTTCAAAATAATTTTCCAGGCCTAGATGATTACACTGTAGAATTCTACTAGACATATAAAGATGAAAGGATACCAATTCTATACAAACTATTCCAAAAAATAGAAGAGGACAGAACACTTTCCAACTCATTTTTATAAAACCAGCATTACCCTGATACCAAAACCAGACAAAGGCAATACAAAAAAAAAAGCAAAAACGAACAAAACAAAAAACCAACAAAAGCTCTAGGTTAATATTTCTCATAAACATTGACATAAAAATCAAACAAAATCTTAGCAAATTGAACACTGAAGCATTTTTTTTAATTATATGCTACAACCAAGCACGGTTTATCCTGAAAAGGCAAAGCTGCTTCAGTATTTTAAAACACCAACCAATGTAATCTATTATATTAATAGACTAAAGAAGAAAAGCTACATAACCATATCGATTGATGCAGAAATAGCACTTGAAAAAATTCAACATCCATTCAAGATTTAAAAAAAAAATTGTCAGCTAACTAAGAAAGAAGAGAACTTCCTCAACCTCATAAAGGTCATGTACAAAAGGCTAACATCTGATATCATACTTAGTGATGTAAGACTGACTACTTTCCCCTTCAGATCAGGAACAAGGCAAAGATGTTCCTTCCCACCATTGCTGTTTAACATCATACTAAAACTCCTAGCCAGGGGCGCCTGGGTGGCTCAGTCGTTAAGCGTCTGCCTTCGGCTCAGATCATGATCCCAGGGTCCTAGGATCAAGCCCCGCATCGGGCTCCCTGCTCAGCAGGAAGCCTGCTTCTGCCTCTCCCACTCCCCCTGCTTGTGTTCCCTCTCTCGCTGTGTCTCTCTCTGTCAAATAAATAAATAAAATCTTTTAATAAATAAATAAATAAAACTCCTAGCCAGTATGATAAGGCAAGAATAAGAGATAAAGGGCATGCACATTGAAAAGGGAGAAACGAAAATGTCCCTACTTGCAGATGACATGATTGAAACCAAAAGTGACCCAAAAAACTCCCCCTAGAACTGAGTTAAGGAAGGTCACAGGACATAAGGTAAAAACACAAAAACAGTCTTATCTGTATACCAGCAATGAACAACTGAAATTGATTTTTTTAAATCATTAGAATACTCCAAAATTATTTAAATACTTAAGAATAGATTTAACAAAACATAAGCAGGATCTCCACACTAAAAACTACAAAACACTAATAAAAGAAATTTTTAAAAAGCCCTAAACAAATGGGAAGACCTATTGGGGGACAAGAAACTTAACTCTCCAAGCTGATGCACAGATTTAACTCAATTCTATTAAATATCCCATCAGAATTTTTGTGGATACAGGCAAGCTGATCCTAAAATTAACATAGAAATTCAAAGGAACTAGAAAAGACAAAATAAGTTTGAAAAAGAAGAAAAAAATTGGAGGAATCCCACTACCTGATTTTTAAGTTATGCTCTAAAGCTAGATTAACAGGACAGTGTGGTCATGGTGAAGGGGTAGTCACATAGATCAGACAACAACTCAATGGAACAGAATAGAGAACCTAAAAAGACATCCTCACAAATATGGCCAATTGATTTTTGACAAAGGTCCAAAGGATCATCTTTTCCACAAAAAGCGTTAGATGTTCGTATACTTAAAAATGAACCTTAACCAAGGGGGCGCCTGGGTGGCTCAGTCATTAAGCATCTGCCTTCAGCTCAGGTCATGATCCCAGGGTCCTGGGATTGAGCCCCGCACCAGGCTCCCTGCTCAGCAGGAAGCCTGCTTCTCCCTCTCCCACTTCCCCTGCATATGTTCCCTCTCTGTCAAATAAATATATAAAATTAAAAAAAAAAAATGAACCTCAACCTAAACCTCACACTTTATACAAAAATGAACTCAAAATGTATCATAGATCTAAATGTAAAACATAAAACTTGCAGAAGAAACCTTTAGAGAGAGTCATCATGACCTGGGGTATGGCAAAGAGTTCTCACACATGACACCAAAAACATGATTCATAAATGAAAAAAAGTGATAAACTGGACTTGATCAAAATTTAAAATTTTACAAAAGATACTAGTAAGAGCATAAAAAGATAAGTTACAGACTAGAAGAAAACATTTGCAAATCACAGACCGACAAAGGCCTTGTATCTAGAATACATAAAGAACCCTCAAAGCCCAATAGTAAGAAAACAACCTAATTGTAAAATGAACCGAAGGCTTGTACAGGTGTTTCACCAAAGTAGATAAATGCATGGCAGATAAGCTCATGAAAAAATTGTTAATATCATTAGTCATTAGGGGAAATGCCATTTAAAACCACAATTAGATACCTATTAGAATACTTAGAAAATACTGATGATACCAAGTTCTGGTGAGAATGCAGAACAAATGGAATGCTCATACATTCTCGTGGAAATGCAAAATGGTCCAGCCATTGTGGAAAACAGTTGGGCAGTTACTCATAAAGTTAAAAATATGCTTATCATATGACCTAGCAATGCCACTCCTCAGTATTTATTCTAAGGAAATAAAAACTTCTGTTCACATAGATGTTTATAGCAGCTCTCGTCATAATTACCCCAAACTGGCAGCAACCTAAATGTCCTTCAGTGACTGAATGAACAAAGTGTAGTAGGATGGAATACTACTCAGCAATTAAAACGAGTGAATTATTGACATATGCACATCTTGGATGAGTCTCAAAGGCATGCCGAATAGAAGAAGCCAGTCTCAAAAGGTTACATGCTGCATGATTTAATTGCTACGTCATTCCCATAAAGACAAACCTACAGTGATGGAGAACAGATCCGTGGCTGCCAGGGGTTGAGGAGGTAATTACAAAGGAGTCGCACAAGGTAGTTTTTAAGGAGAATGAAACTGTTAATGTATCTTGATTGTGGTGGTGGTTATATGAATCCATTGTATCAGAATTCAGAGAACTGTAAACACACACACACACATATGCACACCCTGTCAATTTTACCATATGTTAATTTAAAATAAAACTCAAATAGGATATACTGTTGTTATAATATTTGAAAACAATTTGTATCAGGATAAGTTCAAGATTCAGAGGCATCCACTAAGATTCAATGACATGTAATATTCCTTTCTATCCTGAGAGAATGTGATTCCTTGAAATTATATCCTCCTAAAAATATATCTAGATCTTCCCTAATCATTTCTATAACACTGGAGGAGGTGTCTTTATCAAGGGAAAAATGCATGTGTCTTATCTTTCTTAATATTGGTTTGTTACTTCAGTGAGAGAGATGTGTTCCAAGCTTAACACACCACTCAGTACATCAACAGTCAATGAAATTAACAGTAAACTGTACCATGTAGAAGAGGTATGGAATTTCCTACTCTTGAATTTACTTCCTAGAGAATGAGATTTTAAAATCTTCTTTAAAAAAAAGAAGTAAATTTTTTTCTGTTAATAAAAGTACCAAATGAACACGTAGGTATAGCTAAATCTATGTCCTTACTTCTGCACTCTTCCTCTTCAGCTCTCAATTAAAACATGATTCATGAGAATCTATGTGAGTGTTTTCAAAATTTGTCAGTGATCTCTCACTAACTGGGGGTGGTGATAGGTACATTCCTGAAAAGTGCCTTGTTAGCTAAAACCTGGCAAGTTCAAGGTTTCACAGAAAGTAGGGAATTTACAAGAGAATAAAACAATAATATTGATAATAAAGCAGAAAAGACTATTTTCCTTCAGTTGCTCATGAGCTCATATCCTGAAAGCCATGATCTGCTATGGAAGATGGGGTTTATTTTATATTAACCACACTTCTTTTTGAAAAAGTTCTTGATGTAGCCCTTAGTATATTGATATTAAATGCTTCCTTGCATTTACTTTCTCTCTAGTAGCATTTTTGCAAGCCTTGGCAACATTCTTAGTAGCCAGCTGGTCTCTCCACAAAAGAAGGGCATGGTTTCTCCAGGCCCGGCCTCCTACTGTTATTCTCTACTTGTCATTTATGGACAGGGTGGAGAAGAGCAGACCTCCTCCATCTTTACCATCTGACCTCAAGATTGGGTTAGGGGTGCAGATGAAGGTAGGGATAACTGGAGCTAAGTCCTTTAATTTAAAGGAACTGAACTCTTCCAGACATACACAGATCAATTATTTTACAATTCAAGCATACAAATGTGAAACCACATTGTGACTAAACTAGGACGGGCAGAATGGTGGCCAACAAGGGGTTACTACACAAATCTCAGACCCCTTCCTCACTTAGTGTTTCCAACTCTACTCCCAAACGTAGAATTCAAATTTAGCATTCATTTGTTGGGTCCCGGGGGGAAGAAATTCAAACCAAAGTTGCTTCACACTCAGGCCAGAGAGAATCACAGAACCGTGGAATGACGAAGCTGGTAGAACTAGCTCAGTTCCAGAGGAAGTGACCCAGAAAGGCTATCCGACATGTGACAGGGCCACAGAGCTGACCCTTTCATTCAGTATTGTCAGAATTTCTCAAATACTGTACTCAATCATCTGCATCTTGCATGCTTGAAACTATTTTGAGAGAGGCTGTATTTGTACCTGACACTCTGGACTTGGCAATACTTTCCTGTATCGGATACAGAGACAGAATTTGGAGACGGTCACTAAAACGGAGTATCATAGACCCCCACCCTCCTATCGAATGAGGAAGAATATCTCCGGAGAGGTTTTTAGTTGTCTCCTGTTTTTGTCTACATGTGTGAGTTCACATGCTGGCAACGCTTATGATTCACTCAACTGAAGAAATAGGATTATTTACTCTTTACCCCTCCCCCCTCCAAAAAAAAATGAACAATCACTGTATTTCATGACTTTAGACACCACTCAAACTGTTTCCCCATCTACTTCCAAGAGTTCTAGGAAAGGAGTCGGGGAAGGCTCCTTCGACACTAGCCCATGAGGACAGCATGATAAGAGACTATGGAAAGCCAGTCTATCTAGCCCAAGTAGGACTGAATGAGGGATGCATTGGAATGTGGAAGGTAGAACACTGTCCAGCCTGAGATTCAAGATCATCTAGACAAAATTCTCATGTTGCTTTCAGCCGGTTAAGAATCATTAGCATCTCTTCTGCTTTTTGCACACCACCACAGGGGGAAAAAACACTGTTGGGGGGTCAACCTCTTTGTCTCCTTTCCTTAACTGTCCCCTTTGTGGCCCCCCTCCCCATTTACCTGAGAACACAGAAGACATAAAGAAACAGGTATGGGCCATGCCTCTGGCACTGGACTCATTCAGCATTGACTGCCCTCAGAGTAGTTCTGGAGTTTAAGCTTAATCATTAGCAGCGGACTGGAAAGGAGAAAGGTGCATGAAACTCTATCAGGTAGTGTTTTGAAGTTGAATGCGACTTTGAGCACAGCCAAATTAGTATACTTGATTTGTTTCCTGTACTTCTGTGACTCAAGTTACAGGCTTTTCTTTCTTTCTTTTCTTACTTACACCTTTGTTTTGTTTTTCTGGTTCTAGAAACACTGACAATAAAAAGATGAGAAGGGTGATTTTAACGTTACCTTGCCAGTACACTATTGTGGGGCTTCTCTAGGGTGAAAGAAGGTCTAGTATAATCTCCTTCTTAACATCTAAAATCAGCAAGGTTTGACCTTGTCTTTGCTTTGAAAGCCACGTACTCAGTCTCTAACCAGCTTCTTTTGCTCAGGAAAACTCCCTCAATTTCAGGAGCATTTCCATGAGTTGCACATAGTAAATGTTTTTTTTTTTTAAATGTGTTGTGCTCAAATGAATTAAATTTTATATGAAGAATAGCAGCTCTGATGTTAATGATAGTCCCCAAGTGTGATAAGAAAGTTGTAGTTTGCAAAGAAAAGATAAGACAGGCAAAGTATCGACCTCTAAAATCTCCAGTCTGCCTCAGCATCTCACCTTTACCCAATGAACTAATTTATTTTTCTTGTGCAAAACCCACTCAACAATCTAAGGGAGGAAGTTTTCCCTAAACAAATGATAAATGGGGATGAAATATAGGATAAACCTTTAGCTTTAAAAAAAAAATCAATAGCCCTGTGAGGACTTGCATTTTTATAAGATGTTTTAGTCTTTGGAACTCCATGAGAGCAAGAACTGTAAGCTCAATAAATGGCTGTTATTAGACAGATGGGAACAACAGCCAATATCAATAATGGTCTTCAGTGAACTGAGAAATATCCACATAGCTATTTTCATGGATTGATCAATATTTTAAATGTTATTGTTGGTGGCCATAAGGATGGAATCTTATAGGTCTTATATAACTATCAAAAATGGTTTATTGACTACTAATCAGTAAGAGTCAGCCAGAGAGGTGTATTAAGAGTGAGAATGAGAGAATCAAGAGGTCAAAGAGAGAGGCATGGCCCTTCACCAGTCAGAGAACACATTCCCAGACAAGGTGCTATGGTTAAAACTTTGAGAGGTGAAGTCTTCATGCAAATACTATGGAGATATGAAGGAATCTTTGTCCTTACAGACTTCTGGAAATGAGAGAACATCATTTCATAGTATAATAAAAATATGAGTATTACAATGGCATGTTTATTGAGTCCTTGCTAAGTGCCAGGCATAGAGCTCAGCACTTTCCTGATACTGTCTCATTTAATTTTCAATGCAACTCTATGGCATGCATACTGTTTTGTCCCCATATTAAAAATAGGGAAGTTGAGGCTTAGTGAGCTTAATATATGGCCCAAAGTCAAAGAGCTAGTAAAAAAAAAACAGATCATGCACTCAAACCCAGGTCTGTTGGACTGCAGTGTCCATGTTCTTAAATCCTATGGGTACCAAGACTCACCCTGATGAGACTGGTCTCTGGTGGACACATCAGGAATGGACCTATCACAACAGGGCAATAATAAACGTACGGTCAGTAAAATGGCTTGATTCCACATCTCCTATCTTTGAACCATGTCTTTCCTTCCTTTTTCTCCCTTAGTCAGGTGAAATCTGTAGGAATGGAGCCTAAAAAGCCCCATTAGATAGGTCAGATTTGGGGGAAAAATCAATTAATTAAAACACTAGTTGAGAGCGGAGGAATGGATGAAATAGGGGAAGGGGATTAAACTTCTGTTTATAAAATAAATAAGACATGGGGATGAAAAGTACGGCATCAGGAATATAGTCAACAATACTGTAATAACCTTGTATGGTGACAGATGGTGACTGTGCTTACTGTGGTGAGCACAGCGGAATGTATAGAGTTGTGGAATCATTATGTTGTACACCTGAAACTAATATAACCTTTGTGTGTCAACTACACTTCAATAAATAAACTTTAAAGAAGCATTTGTTAAGCCCCTCCTATGTCCTAGGCATCCTCTTTTCTCAAGAAGTTCACATCTGGGGCGCCTGGGTGGCTCAGTCGTTAAGCATCTGCCTTTGGCTCAGGTCATGATCCCAGGGTCCTGGGATCGAGCCCCACATTGGGCTCGGTGCTCTGCAGGAAGCCTGCTTTTCCCTCTCTCACTCCCACTGCTTGTGTTCCCTCTCTCACTGTGTCTCTCTCTGTCAAATAAATAAAATAAAATCTTAAAAAAAAAAAAAAAAGAAGTTCACATCTGATAAGAGAATACAAAAACTTAAACCCCAATTAGAATTCTGAGAGATGGATATTGTGTCGGTGCTCAGTAGAGTAAATTTGGGCGCAAACAGAATGGACACAGGATTTTAGTGTTTTTGTGCTTAGAAAAGGAGATCTCAAATTCTTCTCATCCATTTTAGTTTCACTTATGTTTCAGGGTTACAACTTATTCAAACTAATAGAGAAATGTGGGGAAAGGGGAGTTTTATGCAATCTTAATTTTTAGAATGTTAAATACCAGCACACATTCTTTTCCAAATACTTTCAAGGGCATTTTCCTCGAATCAGGTAAATGAGAGCAAGCAAGTGACCTACTTACAGCAATAAATGCTCCAGGTTATAAAGCATGGGAAGCCAAGTGCATCCTGGAAACCACAGCATCTGGTCTTGTTTTATGCTTCATCTATCAATCTGCTGTTACAGAAATTGAGAATTAATGTTTCAACTGTTTCTTCCACGTTCGCTGATGAATTCACATCTTTGTCATTCTCACCCAATCCCTCGCATCCCCTCTCCCACTGAAGAAAAGGATATGGAAGGGTATTTATGAAGGTCCTAAATGAATCCTAGGGAGATTGCTCTTTCATCTATGCTTTAAAACTTTTGCTAATGAGTCTATAGTGGGCTTAGCCTTCTTCCCAAGCAATGCCGTTTTGATCCATCCTGACTTTCCACAGACAGTATCATTTGAGCAGTACATTTTCAGTACCATATAAAAGCGAAACAATAAAACACGGCGGGTTTAAAATAAATATCCAAGTTCTAGATGATGTTTATTGCTAGCATAAACTGTAAAAAAGTCCAACTGGCAGTAGTGCTTAAGAAAAAGGATTATGTAGCGATGGAAGATTGTGGTTTAGTGCAACCCTGATAACATTAGAGAAGTACATATACACACGTTTTAAATTATGTGTAAAATTTTAAAATGTAAAAAGCATGAAAAGTAAATTTACAACATATTCTTTCAACTTTGAAAGAGCTGAACAACTTTGCTATTGTATCTGTTAGCTCTCTGTGCTTTTTATAGAATGGAGCTATCAATTCATCTTTCCACTCCTTCGATTCTGTTGAAATTCTAATTTTCCATTACTTTTGCCTTGTTGCCATCTTATTCTTTCTATTGGAGCTTCAAGCAATTTAATCTCGGTCTTTCTCGGTGCTTTTCTGGTTTCAGGTATAGCTTCATATTCTTGCTTTACTGTTCTTTCTCCAACCATCCTATTTAACTTGTCAAAAGAAACTTTTAAAAGAACCAAGGCTACCAAGTGATTATTATATTGGCATAATTACCGCTATGTAATTCTATATATTTGTTGAAGTTCTGCTCTTTCTAAATCACTGTCAAGAGAATCATTTCTAATGAGCAACAAATAGGGTCAGGTGTAGTGTGTCTGCTTATCCAAAAATTTCAGGTCTGTTTTTCCTTTCAAAGAGATTTTATTCTGAATCTCAACGTGAGACTTCCTTGCCTTGATTTTTTGCTATACACCATCTGACTTAATGGTTCAGCTGACCAGACAGGCTTTTGGAGCTGGAACATAGAGGTTTTTGTAAAAATACATCTAAAATCATCACTGACTAGAGCAGTTTTTTCAAGTATCCAAAACTATCTCAGATGCTTATTCAAAATTCAAATCCCCAAAACCTAGAGCAGTTAAATGGGAGCTTCTAAGTCTATAATGTAGGAATCTGCATTTTGCCAAGTTGTCCAAGTGAACAGACCCAGAATGAAATCTGAGAACCCCTAATCTAAGGAATCCCTTCCCCTTCAGGGTCTAGTGCAAAGATTCACTTTGGCTGTGGAGCAAATTAATCACACTCCCATCCAACTAACAAACGTAAAGGATAATTCAGTTCTAAGTGGGAAGAACTGCCATAAACTGTTCTGGGAGGCATTGGTAAAAAACAAAACAAAACAAAACAAAAACAAAAACAAAAAACCCAAAACCCAACTTTCTATAATAAACGTCATAATTATTTTTAATATCTTGATTCTAACAATCACAAGGGGAAGGCCCAGAAAGTCTACAAAAAAATCTGTTGTCATAATTTCCTGATTAATGTTATACATAATGAATTATTTATTGAGCCCCTACTGTGGGCCAAATATGGTGTTTTGTGCTGCCAGGAATTATATAAAGCTATCCTAGGATGAAAAGCATATGTTCACTCAGCTCTATTCTGGAAGAACTTAGCTGATTTAGTGATAGCTGGAAATGAACATGCATGATATGTGAGAAGACAGTAATTTGATGTCTTAGGACCCAGACATAAGAGGCTTCTTGAAAATTTGCTAAATGAAAATTAGGTCCAAAAGGTATAGGTGCAGATAGCAGGTACTTGGTTTATAGCCAAATCACTGAAAAAGAAATGAGTAGAGAATTTATTTGGGGGCACACAGACTCTTTATGGCCAGTCTTGACTACTTTACCAACAACTTCCTGTACGATCATAGTCCAGGTGAATTGAGACTAGATGCAATCATATCTGGAGTTCCACTTCATTCTAGAATCCATATAAGATGTCCCTAATAGAGGATCAACTCCTCATGGTTTGCCTAAGACTTTCCCTGATTTAGCATCCAAAGTCCTATGTTCCAAAAACCCACTTAGTGTCAGACAAACTGGGTAGATTGGCCACCCTGGTCCTCAGCATAGCAGCGGAGGTCTTTGGTACATTTTCACTCAGTGAATGATGGAAGTCCATTACCATCTTGAATTTCTCAGCTCATTTTCCTTACTGGTGAGCCGATCTTAGTGGGCCACCTTAAGTTCTTTCCTTCAGCAATCTCTATCTTTTAGCTCTGTCAATGTATGCTCCCAGGAGCATCCCAAGCAATGACTCAGACTGAGGATAATCCCAGGGAACCAAAGGAGAGTCTCTTCCAAGACTACTTTTTTGGTTTGCTTTGGTTTGGTAAACACTGTCCTGGTCTTATAATCATCCTGTTCTTCCCAAAGTTCTATATCCTCTCTAAATAACGAGTCTAGTTCTCTTAAACCTAGCTTCATATCATTCAGTATTAAATTCCATTCTGATTCTTGTTAATGAACCCAATCATAGTTTTTAAAATATTACACATCCCTGCCATCCCATCCTCACCTTTTAAAGACTTACAACTTCGTCATTTCATGGTCTTCTTTCAACTAGACTTAAATAGAACTGGTATTAAATTACTATCTCAAAGAGAAAGTGTAAAGGGTAGGGTCTGAATTAAATTTGGTTCCAGTGAAATTTGCCTATTAGGTACATGAACTTAGGAAAGTTTTTCTCCCTAGGCCTCAAAATTTGCTCGTCAATAAAAACAGAAAATTAAGAGGATGGGTTTTTTTGGAGGAATTTGGATTATGGATGTGAAGCACATAGTAGCAGATCACGGGACACCTAGTAGGCATTCATAGCATACACTAACTCCTACAATCAGGCTGCAGAATTTTAGACATCAAAGATGATGTCTAAAGCAGAAAGGCACAAACTGCCCTCCGGAGGAGGGTAGTCTTGCTGCCTCTACCTGAAGAAAGCGATGCTTCTTCTATCTGGAAACAGTGGCGAATATCATCTCACCCCCTGGCAGTCTGTGTGTTCAGGTGGCGCTGGCTTTCAGGTTTGCTCCCTTGGGACCTCTTGTGTCACGTCTCTCGTTCTGGAAAGGGGAAGGTGGAGAAGAAAAAGGGAAGTACCTGAAATGCAAATCCTGCAACCAGATAACCTATTCTGTCCCGACTGCCGGTCCTGCTTGGGTGGGCTGCAAAGTCGTTTCACATGGCTTTCAGGCGCCACCCCCAGGTGTTTGTTAGCGCAGAGACGGGGGAGGAGGGTGAGCTCACCGTGGAAACTGAAAGGCAGATGGTGAGGGGTGGGGGTGGCCATGCGCGTCAGCGCTTTGGCTAAAGAACAGACAGAACAGGAGCCTGCCGGTGTGCACGCGGGGTGAGGGGCGAGGGGCGGGCGGAAGACTGAAGGAGAAGTCGGGGAGAACTCTGCGGGGATGCACAGCATTTCTTCGCACTCTGGAAAAGGCTCCCGGATTTGTCAGGGTCGCGCCCGGAGCCCGCGAGCTCGGCAGGGACCTGCTGTGATTAGCGCCTTCCCCTATCCCATCTCAGTAGCTAAACTCCGAACCTCGGTGAGTGCTCTAAGCCGCCGCACCTGCTGCACGGAAAACGTCAGCCCCTCCCGCCGCGTCACCCACCCCCCACGCCTTGTCTGAAACCCGGAAGTGCGCCCTCTCCTCGCCGACGGCCGAGGGCGGCGCATGCTCCGTGCGAGGGGGCGGGGTACCGTCCCCGCCGGAAGCATTCTCTCCCAGGCGGCGTTTCCTTCCTGTGTGAGGCTGGCTGAGGGCTCCTGCTGCCTCAGTGTCCACCCCGGGGTGAGTAGCGGGGTCTTCCGGGGCCTCGAGGGACGAGCGCGGGATCCCGCTGAGCTCCCTTGGGGACCGGCTGGGATCTGGGAGGCCGCGCGAGGAGGATCACCGCGCCTTCCTCTCACGCCCCTCCTCCGTGCCGCCCCCCGGCTTTCCGCAGCCCTTGGTATCCTGCGGATTAATCTCCAAGGGCGTCCCGGGCCTCGCCTTGGCTTCCGGCCCGGCCTAGGCCCTTGGGTCTCTGTTAGCGCTGCCCCCCCCCCCCACATGTATGCCACTTGCGAGGGACTCTCGGTAGACAGCCGGGTCGCCGCGGGGCCTGGGGGCGTCCCGGGCGACCTCGGCACCGGCGGTCCTAGGCGGAGGCGGCCGGATGGAGCCGGGTGTGACTGTCGCACGGGCACTGCCACTACCGAGTGCAAAGGCGGGGGGGGTTCTTCAGGCCCGGGCACGCTCTCGCAGAGGATGGTGCTGTTAATAATAACCTGTCCTTTATGGGAGGGTTGGCAGTCATTGTCACAGGCTGTGTTCCTAGGGCCTTGTTGCCCTCCAGACTGGGACTTCGGGGTTGAGAAAAACTTTTCTACAACCCTGCAATGAATTAGGACAGAAACACCATACTCTCGGTCCCTAACCTCTCAGTAGATTGCTCACTGTCGAGGTGGTACGATTTCTAAAGTTTTCTATCCTGAAACCGAGAACTCTTTAAATGAAACTGGTGTCGTGTTTGCCTAACAGATAACCGTGCATTGCAGGGTTTTGCCATATTTCTTAGTTGTACATAATAGCGTCTGTATACTTGCGTATTTTGTTGATTTTTAATATTTATTTATACAAGATTGAAAAACATTCCGTACTGTTGTGTGCACACGCAGCTTTTGTTGTGTATTCTGCTGCAGTGCTACTGTAACGGCCTTATATTGCAGGTGGATCCGTGTCGTATGAACGATAGATGAGTGGACAATAAAGTATATACGGTTACAAACTACAAGTAGGAGTTTCGGTTTCATTTCAGGATTTTAAAGTCATTGTGGAAGATGCACTACTGGTTTAAACATGGCCGTAGGTCTAGAGTACTGCAGGTACTAATTTAAATATAGGAAAACGTATAGTTAACAGGTTTTATGTCTTGAAATTTTTTATAGGATTAAAAATTGTCATTGTCTCGGCGACTGGGATGTACTGAAACTTGCCCTAGTTGTTCATGTAGTTCCGGGAACATCCAGTAGGTGGCGGTTCTCTCGCTACTAACTCAAACTTTGAAAATAAAATGTTTTATTTAAATATCACTAGTTTTCACAGATTAAGTTAATAAAACCTTGATTTTTGCCTGTTGGTTTATTTACATCAATGAATAATATCCCTGCGTCATAATATCACATCTTCCAGCTGAACTTTCAAATTTACTCTGTTAAAATGAAGGCTAGGGAAGTCACTTTTTTAGTGGAGTATTGTTAACTCATCTTTAGGAATCCATGCGGATGGATAAAAGCACACTTGAATTTGTTGCATGAGTAGAGATTTTAATTAGGTGGCTTTTCCTCCTTAGCTCCATTTATAGAGATATAATTAATAACTGAACTGTATTCCTTGAGGACAGTAATTGTATCTTGGCCGTTATTGTATGCCCAGTATATAGTAGGCATTATATATACATGTTCAATAGGTGCTTTATGGTGTGAATTAAATCACTTAATGTCCCTAGGTCAAAGGTTCTTCATCTGAAATGAAGGCTTTCAATTATTTTGTTGTTAAGTTAAATAACGTACTATTGTGAAGTAAATGGCTCCTCGTAATGGAGAAACGTGGAACCCTTGACTTTTTTTGGGAAATCGTTCAAAATCTGGCAGCAGTTTTGTTGGAATGATTGAGTGGGAAGTGTTTCTGCAGTTGCAGTTTATCTGTTGAACAGATAATTACTGAATAGTGTCTCTTGTATGTGACAGAAAGATGAAGAAGGTAAAGTTGGTTTTTGAAGTTTGGATAGAAATTGACTAATCCTAGATAAAGGGAGAGAAATGACCTGTCCCAGGGTACCAGACAAGTATGGTGGAGGGAAAATACACATGGCATTTTCAGATACCAGTGACTCCAGCTATTGAAAGTTCTTACTGAGAAGTAGTGAGAAAATGCTTAAATGTTACTCTTTAAGGCTAGGTTAGGATGGTCTGGAACACTTGGAAATCCTGTAAGTAAAAGGAAAGCTTTGAAGTCTTTTTATCAGGGAGAAGTATATACTCTTGAATGGAAGGGGGGAGGTATCTAAGAAGAATTTAAAAATCGTTGGAGCTATTCCAGAGGGAGGGAAGTGAAGAAGATCTTTAATTGAGTAGTAGTAGTGACAAGGGAAACTAATTTTAGTGGAGGACCATAGATACGAATCTATGCAGTTCCTAATTTTTACCGGTTGCTGAGCCATCTGTGCAAATTCTGATTTATTCCTGTTCACATGAGTGCAGAATATAATCTCTCTCTCTTTTTCACATAGCATAGCATTCAGCATAGTCCTATGCCATGAGAGGAAAATGGCATTATTAGAATCTGAGATCCTGTCTTCCAAAATATGACAGTCCCATCGTCCCTAACAACCTTATTGTTCTGGGTAGTTATTGCCTTATTGACAGGGCTGTGCATGCCTTCTGCAAGCCTGTATGTGATTGAGGTAGCTGTTCAGAGATGTAGGTAAAAGTAGGCACGCTGTCTCCTTTTTTCCTCTCCGTCTCAGGTGACTACTATACTGTGGTTCAAAAATGTGTGAAGATTCTAGTGCTTCATATTTAGCTGGGTGGTTGGAAACAGTAGGATGGCATTTAATGTCACTTATTAATAGAGAAAATGGCATGTTTAAATTTAAGCAGGCCTTGAAAACCTGAAAAGTAAGCCTGAGGAAAAAGTGAGTCTGTTCAGTTTCAGTTTCACTCAAAAATTGCCTGTTGTACATTGTACTGAGAAGAAATTCTTACCATCACATTAGTAAAGTATTTCATTGTATCTCTAGATTTTCTGAAATAGTTATTTAAAAGCTGTTTAAAAGAGTAAATACCGTAAGATGTTGACCGTATTATTGCAGAATTATCGTCTGCTTAAATTATATGAGCTTTAAGGAAAATTCATTTAAAAAGTCTAATAAACCTCAGTTTTTAGTATGTTCATTTTTCCTTAAAATAAAATACTTTAAGGCAGGTAATGTTGAATTTGACTAGAAGTTAGTTTTTCTTGCTAAGTTTAAGCTACTTATCAGTCTCCCAATTGTAATGAATCTAGTTATTAGTGACATTTCTGTTTGTCTTTTAAGGTTAATCAAGATGGTACATGCTGAAGCTTTTTCTCGTCCCTTGAGTCGGAATGAAGTTGTTGGTTTAATTTTCCGTTTGACGATATTTGGTGCAGTAACATACTTTACAATCAAATGGATGGTAGATGCAATTGATCCAACCAGAAAGCAAAAAGTAGAAGCTCAGAAACAGGTATGACTGAAATGTTTGAGGATCATTTTTTCTTGTAGCTAGCTAGTATTTTTCCATTAAACTGAGGATATAGAATTATAAATGAATTAGAAGTTCTCTAAGACCCATGTGAAAATGTGTTTGAATGTCCTATTTAATTTCATTATTCCTAAAAAAGTATTCGTTTTTCAAATCCTTTCTAACTGTATAACTTCTCAGGATAAAAGGGGTGAAAAATAAAGATATTCCAGTATTTTGTTGTGAACATCTTCATTAGAATATTTTTGTCAGCTAATGAATGAAGGAATCTAGGTAAAAGATTTCAACAGACTAAACAAAAACAACTTATCTTGAGTAATGGTATGCATTTTGCTTTGTAGACATTTGAAATGTGGGTAATACTGATCAGCTGTCAGTCTTACACTTGGAAACTCACTAATTTCTAATTAAGAAATTGCTAAATATTACTATTTTTTAATATAAGTAGTAGGTTTGTTTGTTTATTTTCAGTAACTTCCTCTTGTGGTCATTTTCTTATGAGGATGACATATCTGTTTTAGTTTCTATTCTTGCTCAAAAAAGTAAAAGCCTTACAGGAGCCTTTCACGTTTTTCTTGCTGTTTGAGGGCAAGATGTTTATATTCATTGATTTTTAGATTCCTTCTGAGTGTTGTGACTGTGATGCATTCAGTAAACATTTACTGAGCTCCTAGTAAATTCTCGGTGGCAAGGATAAAAGATAAATAAATCTTGTTCTTTCAAAATGCTATAGGCTAGTGTGGCAGACCAGGGTGTACATAAGTGAGTGCTTTACAGTACTATGCATAGCTCTTAAATCAGTGAAAATCACCGTTTTGTGACTACTGCTTACTATTTGTATCCGAAAAGCAATTTGAACAGTTGTGAGTTTGTTCCCTGAATTTGATTATACAATAGTTGATTCAGGGTCTAGATTATATCATAATATCACTCAATTTATAACTCTCTAAGAAGTCTGACCAGTGCAGTGTGTGTGTGTGTGTGTGTGTGTGTGTGTGCGCGCGCGCATGTGTTAATTAAGTATATCCATGTGTCAGCTGAAGTGCAACTTTTCCTGCCACCTACATGATGCAAGTCAGTTTGAGTCTGAGGCCAAAGTATTGGTAAGTCATACCATTTTCAAAAGTTTTAAGGGCTGCCTGGGTGGCTCAGTCATTAAGCGTCTGCCTTCAGCTCAGGTCATGATCCCAGGGTCCTGAGATCAGCCCTGTATCGGGCTCCCTGCTCGGCGGGAAGCCTGCTTCTCCCTCTCCCACTCCCCCTGCTTGTGTTCCTTCTCTCACTGTGTCTCTCTCTGTCAAATAAATAAATAAAATCTTAAAAAAAAAAGTCTTAAAAGCAGAGATGTGACTATTAAAACAGAGAATTTTGTTGTTTATTTCCGTGGCTTCTAAGAGCTCCTGGAACACCCATATGGAAGACGTAGAAAGCCAAACACAGGTATTAAATAACACATGAATGGATTGTTACCTTTAAGCCTTTATTGAGAATGTATGCATAGTATTGTAAATATCATTTACATGATGTATTAGATTCTGCATCTGTCCTCATAGTGCCCGTGGTAGGGTAAAAAGACTTGTCCATGATAATATAAATTATAATAGTAGCATATTCTAATTGCCTAATGAGTAGACAAAAACTATGGCATTTAGAGAAAGGAGCAGTCACTAATGATTGAGGTAGTTGAGGATGGCTTCATGAAAGAGTTTGGCCACTAGAATAGGCAAGGACAATTTGAAGTAGATCATGAACAGAATCTTGACGATTGTAGGAATAGCAAGACCTGTTGCAGGAATAGTAAAAAGACTAGTCAGATTGGAATAGAGGGTTTATGCAACTAACTAGTAGAATTTGGAGGGAGAGGTAAGGGATTAAAGTGTGAAGTCGGGGAAAAGACTTCTACTTTTCCTTACTCTGTTCTTTTTGAACAGAGGCTGATTAAAAAAAAAAAAAAAAAAGCCACAGCATTTTATAAGTCATCATCAACCAAGAAGGAGGCATGCTGTTTGCTTGGTCAGCGGCTGTAGCTTCTCCGATAGCCTTCCTCTCTTCCTTCCTTACCTCCCTGGCCAGCTACTGAAATACCCTATTGACCAGTTGAAGTCTTCTGTATAGGCAGTGATAAACTACTAAACTATCAAACTGCCTATTAAAGATTTTTGAGTATGTGGGTGATATGCAAAGGAATGTTTTAAGGATAATTAACTTCACAGTAGTATATAGCAGGAACTCGGGTTAGGGAGACTAGAAGCAAGATCTGTTGCATAGACTTAACCAGATTGCAGTAGGCCTGGCAAAGATTTAGAATAAGGGGGTGACAAAAGGAATGGAATGGGTGAAATAGACTAATAAGAATGAATGCTGGAAGGACTTTGTGATGATACGGGAAAAGAAAAAGGACATCTTACAAATGAATCCAAGATTTGTTTGGAGTCCTCGAAGACTCATAGTATTTCATTGAGGTTTAGAAACTGATAGATGGGCAAGTTTATGGGAAGATGATATTTGATTTGGGCATATTGAGTTTGTGTTGGTGGTAGGCATCCAGAGGAATATGTTCATCCAGCAGTTAATGGTAGGTCTCAGTCTCAGAGAAAAGGTCAGTCCTTAGAGGTTCCTCATCAGATGCTCAGAAGTAGTTGGGCTTATTAGAGAAGTGAGTCTCAACTGGGATGCCATAGGCCCCAGGGTTATTCTTGTGTAGGTATGTATCATTTGTGGGGTTTTCCCCACCTTCCTCCTACCACCATCGGGATTTATACATTCAAATATTTGTTGAGAGCTTTTCTTGTAATTGTGAATATAATAAATGCTGATGACTGTATTGGGAGTGATGAGGTCTCTAAAGGAGGTGCTATCAAACCCCATAAATAGTTGGCTAAAGGATAAGCCTTCATTTAGGGAATGGGAAGAGGAAGTGAAGCCAGTGGAGAATGAACAGGTTGGTTAGGGTAACTAGATATCTGGACTGACCTTCCTGCTAAAAGCAACTAAATGATCTAGATAAAATATATTTTTTAATCTTCTTAAAGGTATTCATGAGCTAGCAAGAAAGTAAGAAATTCAGGTAAAAAACTGGAGGCAAAGATTGAAAAAGATAACATGAGCTTGATGGCCAGCTTTCACATTGGGGGGAATTTGCTGAAGCTGCTGAATTTGAACTTCTGTTTTTATGGCCCAGAGGAGCTCAGGATACAAAGCACAGGACCATTCCAAGGTAGGATGTCTCATAGACAATACTCCCATAAATCTTTGACTCCAAAAGAGTATATCCTCTTTGGTAATTACCTAAAGATAAAGATATAAGAGTGGTTTAAAAAGAGAAATTTAAGCCATACACTAGCTGAAGTGACACATATAAACTGTAGACACAGAAAGGTTGAAAATTAAAAGATGGAAAATGCCTCTACCATACAAAGAGAAAGCTGGTTGAACACAAACTTTAAGGCAAAAATACTATTAGGGAAAATAAGGTTCATTACAGAGTGATTAAAGATTCAATTCACCAAGAAATACAATATTTATTTGTGTACATCTATTAATATAGCTTCAAAATACATAAAGCAAAAAATTGATAAAACTGTAGGGAGAAATAACATATCCGTCATCATGGTGGGAGGTTTTTAACATTGCTTTCAGTTAGTGGTAGATGAAATATTAAAAAAAAACTTTTTTTTATTCCAGTATAGTTAACATACAGTGTTATATTAGCTTCAGGTGTAAAATATAGTGATACAACAATTCTCTACATTACTCAGTGCTCATCATGATAGGTGTACTCTTAATCCCATTCCCGTTTCACCGATTTCACCCCCCACCTACTCACCTCCACTCTGGTATCCATCTGTTTTTTCTCCATAGTTAAGTGTGTGTTTGGATTAGATTATTTGGGGGGGGTTGGTTAGTGTTGAGTTGTATAAATTCTTTATATAATTTGGATACTGATCTCTTATTGGATATGTCATTTGCAAATATCTTCTCTTATTCAGTGGATTGTCTTTTAGTTTTGTTGATTGCTTCCCTTTTTTGCTGTGCAGAAGCTTATTATTTTGATGTAGTCAGATGAAACTTTTTTTTTTTTAATGGGTAAAGATATCGCAGATTTACGAAAGTAACAGCATTATCTAGTGGCCACATATAGTATATTGTGCTTCAGAAAATGCAGGGGTATTTAAAAAGGACCCATGTAAGATTTGTGAAATTTAACCAAATGCTAAGTTGTAAAGCAGATGTCAAGTTTCATAGCACTGGTAGCATGTTTGTTACATTCCCTGGCTCCAGCGCAGAACAGGAAGATCGTTAAACATCCAATAAGTTTGGAAAGTAAGAACCATCTTTAAAGAACTCCTAGGTAAAAGAAAACATAGTAGAAATTAGAAAATATTTATGATGAGGGCACCTGGGTGGCTCAGTCGGTTAAGCATCTGCCTTCGGCTCAGGTCACGATCTCAGGGTCCTGGGATCGAGTCCCGCGTTGGGCTCCCCGCCCAACAGGGAGTCTGCTTCTCCCTTTGCCTCTCCCCCCACTTGTTCTCTCAATCTTGCTCTCATGCTCTCTCAAATAAATAAATAAAATCTTTAAAAATAAATAAAGAGCATGAAAGAAAGGTACAGTATTAACAAGAATATGAATTTGCTGTTCCTCTTGGCTCTGTATTCATCTTCATTTGTCTAGAGCTCACCTCGGGCTCCCTGCTCAACGGGTCTGCTTCTCCCTCTCCTTCTGCCCCTCCCCCTGCTCATGTGCACACACACGCGTGCGTTCTCTCTCTCTTTCAAGTAAAAACTTAAAGAAAATAGGATTGAATTAAACTTAATTATTAATGTTTAGAGAGAAATTTATAGTCTTAAGTGTTTGTTAGAAAAGAAAGTGATTAATAAAGTAAATCAAACTTAAGCTCAAGAAAAGATTTTAACATAAACCCATGGATAATGAAAGAAGGGAAATAATAGGAAGACAAATTAGTAAGAAATAGAATATACAATAGAGAGTGAATAAAAATACAGAAAATGAAAAGACAGTAAAGAAAATCAGTGAAACCAAAAAGTTGGTTATTTGAATATACAAAAATATTTGACAGTTTTGTAAAACCAAGAAAAAAATGAAGCCACCAATAAATATTACTGGGAATGATAGAGGAGACGTAATGGCGATGCTGCAGACATTAAAAATAAGGAAAATTAATAACTGCCAATAAATTTAAAAACTTTAGATGATACAGATGGACTCTTAGAAAAATATAAATTGCCATAACTGACTTAAGAATTAGACATGAATAGTTAGTCCCATACCTATGAAATAAGTTAATATTGGACATATATATTGATAAAGAATAGTCCAGGCCCATAGAATTTTTTTTTAATTTTTTTTT
>NC_138374.1:70788203-70815908 GCF_054177405.1 Leptonychotes weddellii
ATCCCCGCCAACATCTGTCGTTTCCTGACTTATTAATTTTAGCCATTCTGACTGGTGTGAGGTGGTATCTCATTGAGGTTTTGATTTGGATTTCCCTGATGCCGAGCGATATTGAGCACTTTTTCATGTGTCTGTTCAGGCCCATAGAATTTTACTGGCAAGTTCTAGCAACATATAAGGAACAAATTAATAGTAACAATTTTATACGAACTCTAGAAGAGGGAACAGTCACCAAACCTTGTTATGAGGGTAGCATAATAATAATCCTAAAACTTGTAATGGGCTATAATTTATCTCAATTAAATGAATAGAAAAATCTTAAAATACTAGCAAGTTGAATTCAGCAGTGTATAAAAAAAGATAACATTATGACCAGTTGGATTTATTCCAGGAGTTTAAGGCTGGCTTCAGTTGAGGAAAAAATATATTTATAATGTTCTGTAATAACAGATTAAAGGATAAAACTATGATTATCTCAATAAATGCAGAAAAAGCCTTTGTTAAAATTAAATATTCATTCTTTTTAGAAAAGCTTAGTGAATTAGGAATAGAAGATAGCGTGATAAAAGGAATTTACTGTAGGAAACATACTTCATGGTAAAAAATTGAAAGCATTTCCTTTATGATTAGGAGCAAGTCAAGAGAGCCTGTCATCATCACTTCTGTTCAACATTTTACTGTTAATGATGCATAAATCAAGAAAAACGATAAGATGTAGAAGGATTTGAAAGAAGAAATTAAACAGTCATTATACATATAATATGGTAATCTACATAGAAAGCAAACAAAGTCTGTAGCTAATCTCTCGGGGTTAATAAGGGTTTAAGGGCTGCTGGATATAAAGTCAGTGTACAAAAACCAACTATTTCTGTGTACCCATCACACTTTGAAAATGCAACTTTAAAAAGATACTATTTACAGTAGTATCAAAAATATACAGTAACTGACAAACACAAGTTGTACAACACATTTTTAATGAAAATTGTAAAACTACTGAAAACTATGCTTAAATTCCATGCCAATAAAAAATATTGACAGGCTTTTTTGTTGTATTTTTTTTCTAAAATTTTTATGGAAGAATAAAAGTTTATATGTAGGCAAGACACTCTTGAAAAACAAAACATAAAAAAAGAAGAAAAACAAGACATGTATTGGGGGAGGGAGTATTTGCCTTAATTTATATCAAAACTTATAAAGCCATAGTTACTAAAACAGTATGCTATTGGCACAGGGATGGATTAGCAAATTTAGCAGGATAGACTCCAGAAACAGACCTAGGCATACTTTGGAAACTTGATGTATGACAGAATTGGCTCTTCTTTGTAGATTATTGGAGAAAGGATGGACTTTTCAATACATGATACTTGGACAGTTGGTTCTATAGGAGAGGGAATAAATTTTGTTTTTTACTTGATACCATTTACAATAATATCTTCTGTGGATTAACAACTTGAATTTATTCATATAACAAATAATTTACTGAGAACGTGTTCTATGGTTCTTTTTACCTCATCTATGTATTTTAAAGATACCTTTTTTTAATCTACCCAATTATTAACAAAAGCACCAAAAAAAAAAAAAAAAAAGGCCAGAAGAATAGGGAAAAAACCGGGATAATGTAAGGTATTGGTACTAGTCTTTCCCACCTGAACACACCTGAAGTATACAAAACACTGCAGACTAGTAGTCGTTCATTGTGGCAGTATAATTCAACTGGAAGGCCTACATTCTGAAATAAGAATTGGGGGAAATTGGTGGGTGTTGAATATAATTTTTAAAAGCCCCTCCTCACGTTTCTCTCCCACTATCTGGAAAATCATTTGTGTCAAGTCGTCAAAACCAAAGAAAGAGAAGGTTGCAAAAGAGAATTATTTGTAAATATGTTATAAAATGATCCAGGAGAAAAGGAGGACATAAAGAATTTAATCAAAGAAAGCGATCTGTAAATTTAGTGAAATCAGCATTTCCATTCACTGGGGACAGCAAGTATAATTTGAAGTAAAAGAATGTGGTTATTCCAGAGTTTGCTGGGGAAAGGTAAAGAAGAAAAGGGAAAAGACTAGTGGAAAAGGAGGAGGTAGAGGGTTGCTGCCAAAGAGGATGGAGGTAGGTCCCAGAGGGGTTAGGATCAGTAGTTAAGAACATTTTAAGATTGAGTTAATTTATTCTCAGTGAAGTGGGGAGATGGGACCTGCTGAGGTAAGTATGTGATCAGGATTTAATGAGCTAAATCATTGTGGATTATGAACATTAGGGCATAGTTGAAGGAAGCATGACTTTATTGGGAATTGAGTTGTTTTTTTTTTTTTTTTGGGGAATTGAGTTGTTTTGTTTTTATTAACTTCTCCAAGTATTTCTCAGCATCTTGGTAGCAGATAAACAATGGTGGTGCGGAACCAGCATTGAGGATAAGGCTGACTGATACAAGTCTAAGGGGTTCTAAGATTCAACAGAAGACATTGTTAAAATGGGGAGCCATGGTCCAGGCCATTTAGGAAGTCAAATATTGCCAAGTGGGGGATAATTAAGTGGGAGTGCAGAAGGGAATTAAAGAATTGAGAGGATACATTGAGGGTAAAGATCACATGTGAATATGGGTCAGGAGGAAGCTATGACTTCTATGGTCACAAAGGCAGAGCACTGAATATAGAAGCTGAGATAAAGTTTTGAGGCTACTGATAATCAGTGGGCCTCATGAGAATTTAAAGGCAGTGCAATTGTCAGATGAAAGAAAGGTAATCGATGATGTCAGTGCATTCAAATTAGGAACAGTAACCCAGAAGTAGTCTTAATGTTTGAATTAGAATATTTGTAAATAATTTCTAGCCTGAAACCAGGAAAACTTCCCAGCTTGGTGAAATGTGGGAGATGGTTTCTGCAGGGTGTTACACAGGGACGGGGATTTTCTGGGCATCCACTGCTGCTTGGATCGTATTTAGATGTAGTAGAAGAGTTCTTATAGGTATGTCTGATGAAAGGGTGGTTAATTGGGATGTAGAAAAATGGAATCTCTAGATAAGCTCTCTGTTTTAGAGCTTTCAAGTACAGGATGAGTAACATAATGCTTGACCTGTTCTGAGCATTTATAAATACAATATTTGGGTTAGCATATTAATTAGACTATAATATTTTTGAGATTGTAGTTTAATTGTCAAAGGCCACGAAAGATTCGCTACTGAGAATTCTTCTACATATGAAGGTCATATACTGTGACCTTAGTGAAGTTAATGTCTTCTTATTTTTAGTCCTATCATGATACCTTAGTCTTCAAAACTCTTAGTTATTTTGAGAGAAGTATTAGCCGAAATATTTTGTGAAGAGATGATACACTGAAACCTTTAAAAAGAAAAAAACACGAACTGTCAGCTGCCAGGGATTTTTAAGAGCAGCCATCACAGAATGCCAGTTACACTGGGACGAGCTAACGTTTGCCGACACCAGGAAGCCATTGTGACCTACATTATCGATCAAGTGGCTTTCGCAACTAAGGTTTACTGGCGCTGAATCTTAGAGGACTGAAAAGCTGAAGTAAATTGAGATAGGAAGTCAGTAAGAAATACACAGTTAGCGTTGCCTGATTGGCCAAGGAATAGGTAGAAGTGACGGGAGAGAAGAGCAGCCAGAGAGGGAAACTGGAGGAGAGAAAACTCTGTGCAGCATTGTGCTGTATGCCCAGGGTCAGTGGAAGAGCATGATAGTAGAAGGCCATCTGATCCTGTAACTTCCAGAATACATCCAGTAAAACCAGAAGAGATACATGTACACTAACCCTAAGAGGGGAGATGACTTGTGTCCTCTAGAAAAGGGTGTTTCAGGAATTTTAATATAAGTTTATAATAGATTATATCTAGGGCACCTGGGTGGCTCAGTCGTTAAGCATCTGCCTTTGGCTCAGGTCATGATCCTGGAATCCCAGGATCGAGTCCCGTATCGGGCTCCCTGCTCGGTGGGAAGCCTGCTTCTCCCTCTCCCACTCCCCCTGCTTGTGTTCCCTCTCTCGCTGTGTCTCTCTGTCAAATAAGTAAATAAAATCTTAAAAAAAAGAGAGATTATATCTAATATATAAAGCTAATTACATTCGGGGGGGGGTCTGCTTCTCCCTCTGATCCTCTTCCCTCTCGTGCTGTCTCTCATTCTCTCTCTCAAATAAATAAATAAAATCTTTAAAAAAAATAAATAAAAAATAAATAAATAAAATTATTCTTCCAAAAGAACAACCAATTTTATGAATCTTTCAGAAACTGAACAAAATGTTTCTTTTCTGCTACTTCTTTTTTCTCCATCTCCTCTTTTCCCATTCCAGGCAAAAATAGTAGTTCACTCTTTCTTACCCTACTTCTTAATCTTGTTACAAATACTTTACATGGGGAAAAATGAAATAGCCTGAAAGGATAAAAAAATACTGTGAAACGGTTAAAAAGATGAGTGTACAGTAGAAAGTAAGTTTCCCTCCTACCTGACTCCCCTGCCGACCCACCCCCACCATTTTTCCTCCACCGAGTGATAACTACTTGGAGAGACTCACTGTAAAAACCAAACAAAAGGGGTGCCTGGGTGGCACATTCCTTAAGCGTCTGCTCAGGTCATGATCCCAGGGTCCTGGGTTGGGCTCCCTGCTCGGCGGGAAGCCTGCTTCTCCCTCTCCCATTCCCCATGCTTGTGTTCCCTCTCTCGCTGTGTCTCTCTCTGTCAAATAAATAAATAGAATCTTTAAAAATAAATAAAAACCAAACAAAAGTTGGTAACTAGAAAATATAATTGTCACTGAGCTGTGAATGATAAAGCAATGCGTGAACATAAGCTGTTTTTAGAGTACAATCATAATTTTGTTTTTCCTGGTACAACATTTTAGAAACGGGCTCAGTTAAAGGTGTCAAAGCTAAAAACAGTTGAATAACTTCTGGAACACAGTTTGGTGTTGGTATGATGTGTTTTGGGGTCCTTTCTTTTTGTTTATTTGTTTATTAACCATGTTCTGCTCTCCCAAATGAGGAATATTAGCGTGTCAGCAGAACATGAGCTCTGGAATTAGACAGATCAGGGTTTGAACTCTGGAAATGCCAATTCCTAGCTTGTAATCTTGGCAGTTCTTTTGATTTCTTTGACCCTTGGGTTCCTCATCTGAGAAATGAGCATAATAATAGCTACTTCTCAGGATGATTTTAAGGGCTGATTGTAAAAAAAAAGAAAATGAGTTTTGCCCAATAAATATTAATTTCTTTTTCTGTCAATGTTGTTTTTTTTTTTTTTAAGATTTTATTTATTTATTTGAGACAGAGAGAATGAGAGAGAGAGAGCGCACATGAGAGGGGGGAGGGTCAGAGGGAGAAGCAGGCTCCCTGCCGAGCAGAGAGCCCGATGCGGGACTCGATCCAGGGACTCCAGGATCATGACCTGAGCCAAAGGCAGTCGCCTAACCAACTGAGCCACCCAGGCGCCCTCTGTCAATGTTGTTAATGCAACTTGAAGACATTGTTAAATGGGACTGCTTTTATGGGGAAAAGATTTTAGGTAAATTTTACCACAGCATTTTCTAGCTCTATACTTGTTATTTAGGAAATCCCAGACATAAAAGGTTGTTACTATTTAAAGCAAGAGGCAGTTGTGGCCTGGAGTAAAAATTTTTTTTTTTGAAGATTTATTTATTTGACAGAGAGAGACACAGCGAGAGAGGGAACATAAGCAGGGGGAGTGGGAGAGGGAGGAGCAGGCTTCCTGCCAAGCAGGGAGCCCGACACGGGGCTCAGTCCCAGGGCCCTGGGATCATTACCTGAGCTGAAGGCAGATGCTTAACGACTGAGCCACCCAGGCGCCCCCTGGAGTAAAATTTTAAGAGCAGGTAGCTAGTGGGGGAAAAATCAGTGTTTCCAACTTGGCACTATTGATATTTGGGGCCAGATAATTGGGGAAGGGCAGGCTATGCTGTGCCTTTAAGAATGTTCAGCAGCATCCTTGTCTCTTTGACTAGATACCAGTAGCATCCCATCCCCCCAGGTTGTGACAGCCAAAACTATTCCCAGACCTTGTATGTCCCCAGGGGGCAAAAATCACCCCTGGTTGAAAACCAATGTTTCATCAAAAACTAATGATGTAATGTATGGTGATTAACATAACATAATAAAATAAAATTAAAAAAAAAATTTAAGGATCTCAAAAAAAAAAAAAAAAACCAGTGTTTTACAGCATAGCCTAAAAAGAACACATGTGGGATGGCTTCACATTTATAGAAGCATAATGAAAAAGAAGAGTAAATTGATGTTATTACAGATACTAAAATAGGATACCTTTCATAGCTGACACATAAAAGATTTAAAGTCAGCAAAAGAGAAGATATTTACAAGAAAGATGAAAGAACCTTGGAAAGGCTATTTTATCCATTGCTTCAGTAATTTTACAGGAGATAGCTAAGGAGGAAAACAATGTGGTTCATAGCACTTTTTTAAAAATGCTACGTTATAAGGATATGATTTATCCTGATTTATCCACATTTATCCTAATCCTCCAACCAATCTCTAACTGTAATGCTGTGTGATACGGATTTCATTTAAAGCAGCAGTACCCCCTGACAAGAACAAGATCTTATAGAATCAAAGTATTTTAGGGGGTGCCTAGCTGGCTCAGTTGGTGGAGTATGCACCTCTTGATCTCAGGGTTGTGAGTTCAAGCCCCATGTTGGGCGTAGAGCCTACTTTAAAAATATGTAAAATAAAGGATACAGTATGATTTTTTTTAAGTATTTTAGGAAAAGGTAACAACAAAAATTTTGGTCTTTATTTCTAAAAATGCTCACTTAATTGAAATTTGAATGTGTTTTCTGTAGATTTTTGAAGACTCTTTAGTGGTCACAAACTCCCATCTTATAATTGGGGACAGTAGGGTCATGTGGCTTAGTGGATGGGCTCTGGAGTTGGGTTGCCTGCATGTGTATGTTGTCTTTTCCATTTGCTAACTTCAACCTAAGGCAAATTATTTCATCTGAGCTAAACTTTTAATTTCCTTTTTTTCAGTGGGGAAAAATTGTACCTACCTCATAAGCTCACTCAGGGGATTCAGTGAGTTAATCCATTTTCCGTATTTTGGCATGATAGTTGGCACGCTCAGCAAGTGTTTATAACCATTTTTTAAAATTTTAATCAAAAGCTTTGTTGCATTGGTAAAGCTCATAGGTTTAAAGCTAGTTTGCCCAGCTCTAAAAATATATGTAAGTATATTTCTAATTTAGAGTTATTTTTACTATCTCTGGTTGCCTAGTCCCAGGAATTGGCTTTAACTGAAAAGGACAACATCTCAGAACAATTTGAGATTTGATAGCTATGGGCATCTGATGTCAGTAACTGGGTAATTTGAAAGAAGTAAGGCACCTGTTTTCAGAAACTTGTTTTAAGGGAAGAAACTCCCATTTGTCCATTTTTTGATACGCTTAACTCCTCTGTCTTCCATTTTGAGGTTTCATCTCCACCTGTCATATAATCCTACCAGGAAAGAGATCGAGTTGGACCCTGGAGTCTCAGTGGAGCAATAGAAGGCCCTATATGTATCTCTTCAGTCATGTACCTTATATTTTCCATTTCCTAGGAGCTGGTTTAAATTGCTGTGATTTCTGTGGAGTTGGACACTCAGATCTACCCGAGGGCTTACACTGGGGAAAGATGAGATCAAAGGGCCTAGAATTTCCCTGGAAAATTCTTCTATGTCTATTCATCACTGTTTAGACTTCACAGATCATCCATCTCTTTTGGAGTGCCAGTACGTAAATATCAAACTGAAGGAAGTTGCTTGTTTTTTCGTTCTAGGCAGAAAAATTAATGAAACAGATTGGTGTGAAAAATGTGAAGCTTTCAGAATATGAAATGAGTATTGCTGCTCATCTAGTAGACCCTCTTAACATGCATGTACGTATCTTTAATCTTATTTAAGATTTTTTTGGTTTAGCACTTAGTGTCAGGGCTCCTGAAGACGACCAGGTTTGATGATTTTCTAAGAGGAATCACAGGAGTCCGCATAGCTTTGCTCACAGATACGATTTAGTACAGAAAAGGGATACAGGGCAAAATCAGCAAGGAAAGAGGGGCCTGGGATGAAGTCTGGAGGAAATCAGCACAGGCTTCCGGAGTGTTCCCCAGTGAAGTCACACTCCTTCAACCACAAGTTGTGAGAACACATGTAAAGTGCTGTCCACCAGGGAAGCTCCTTAGTGCCCACGGTTTTAATTGGAGCTAGTCACATAGACCACTTCCTAACATCTCCCCAAATTCTAGACTTTCACAGGGAAATCGGATCTCCCCACCATAAACCATTTTGTTTACACAAACAGTTGAGGCACAGTGAGGTGTTCTTACTGGGGAGTGGTGGGAATTCTCCTGAAATCTAAGCTCCCATACTCCAGCCAGGGGCCAGCCCCGCAGGCAGGCCTTTCTAAGGACAACAGTCTGGAGCCTGCTGTTTTAACTTTTCTTGGCATACACCTGTTTAGATAAACTTGTACTTTAATTCACCTTTATGGCATATAAAAAGTCCTGCTTTAAGTTATATGGATATTTGATTTGGAGTTTAAGTGTAGATTTTCATAATAAGGTATGGTAGACAACACAAGCTTCTAAATCCCAGTTTTTCCATTCATGGCCTTGGCAAATTATTTCCTCTTTGACTGTCAGTTCCCTCCTGTATAATCCAGGGACCCTGTATACCTACTCTACCTACTTCAAAAGGATTTTTTGAACATCAAATTAGTGTAATTTATAAACTCTAAAATCCCGTGTATTTTATAACAACAAGCGTAAGTGAATTTTGTACAACAGATACAAATAAATAGAATAAATGATATTCCTATCTCTAAATCTGGAAAATGAAAGTCTGTAATGTCTTTTAGTATCTGTGTGCGCAGAGAGATACATGTCCCCAGAAGTAATCCTCCATTTGAATTCGATTTATAAATTTATATTGAGACTTTCTTGGCCTTACCAGCATTCGCTTTTGAGTAAGGCTGTATCAATAGACTCCGTTTTTTGTTATAGCTACAGTGGAAGTAGGTGGTGATTTTTTTCAGATTTGGCTATGGCTTTTCACTTTTTTTTTTTCAAGTTGTAGGGAAAGTAAATCACTTGTAAATAATTGCTTCTGACTCACCCCATCTCCAGCCCCTTTACTCTGTCAGGTTAGAGCTAGGTTGATATTTTTTACTTAGGTCTTTTTCAGTTGGTTTATTCTCCCCTCCACCCCTCACCCCCCAGATTTTTTAAGTTGAGTCAGAAGGCTTTAAAATACACAAGCTGTGTTTATTTTGAAAGTATATATCTCCTATTTGCTACTTATAAAGATAAAAGTTTTGGCACAGTTCTACTTAAGATTAATAAAATTCAAAAGTCCAGTTTTGTGTGACTTTATTTCTAAAATCTATTTCTGTTATATTTGACAGTATCCTGTATGAATTAGGGGCATTCCTGGTATGAGTGACTGGTATGGGGCTCTTCCCCATCAGCCAGTGCTGACTTAGCTGTTTGAATTGGTTCTCAATCTTCTTGGCAGAGTATCTCCTCCTCATAAATGGAGTGAATTCAGTTTATTAGATCCCTGTAGAGTTCTGAGTGCTGGGCCTAGTGCTTTTTTTTTTTTTTAATAGTAGATAGTTGACTATTAAGTTCCTTTTTGTAATTTCATAGTTGTTTAGTAATTTCATTATTGCTATGAAAAGTCTTTACTCACATTATATGTTAATCTTTTATTTACGGATAATTATCAGATTAAAGTTTGCCATTTTGGGGGGATTTTTTTTACTTCATTGAGTATACATAAATTGTAAAATCCATGTCGACCTTACCTTTCACCAGGTTACTTGGAGTGATATAGCAGGTTTAGATGATGTCATTACGGATCTGAAAGACACGGTCATCTTACCCATCAAAAAGAAGCATTTGTTTGAAAATTCCAGGCTTCTGCAGCCTCCAAAGGGTATGGTACAAGTTTCTATTCGCTAAAGTATTAAAAATGTAGGAAACACTGAAACTTTCTGCCACTATAGAACTGGTATTTTTGAGGGTGGATTTTCAAGAGAAAACTGAGATCAAGTGTGCTGTTTTATAAATAGCAGTTTTAAAATATTTGCTCATTCTTCGGCTTCCCAAATTTCAGTAAAATTTTTTCCCTATAATTACATGTCAAAACAATCCCTTTATTTCAAACTCATTTTTACGACTTCCAAGTAAATAAAAATTTGGGAAATTGAGGTTAAAAAATCCAAAGTCATGATATGGGTTCTTTTGTTTTCAAAGTAAGACTTCTTTTTGTTGTTTCACAATTTAGTGATTTTTTTTCCTCTTAGTAATCGTAATTATTTTGGGATTGCAGTGGTGTTTTAGAGGAAATACTGAAGTACCGATGAACTAGAAATTAAATGCTACTTATTTTTAAGGGGAACTTCTTTATCCCTATTTAGTAATCACTTTGAAAGCCCTGGAACTCAAGAATTGGAAATGCTTATTTAAAAAAAAAGGAAATGTTTATAACTCCATCCTTAAATGTAGTACTTCTATTCTTGTCCATTCAAATATTAATCATGTTTAAATATTAATCATGTTTAAGTGTTGTTCAGGGTGATTCAGATGGAGCCTAGAGGATAATTGGCAGTGAGATGAATAGAGGTGTGTTACCACAGCTTTCAGATACAGACGCTACAGCAGAGCTTGATTTACAGCTACTCTTCTTTGTATGCCCAACACTAGACAGGTTTGCTTTTCTGTTGCTAGTCAAGGCTGAAATCAAATTATTAGACACATACATTTTTTTAAAAAAATAGGATCGGTAGAAATACCAAAATAGCACTATGTATAAGTTATAGTTGCTTAGAATCTTACAAATTTTGCAGTTATATCAAAAAGTGCATTAAGTTATATTTCAAAAGTAATTGCAGCCGATATCTGTACATTTTCATGAAATAGATAATTTTCCTTCTGGGAAATAGAGAATGATGACAGTTATCACCAAAAATGACATGTTCTTTTCATTAACTAAAATAACAAAACTGTTATTTATTAGGTATTTCTTTTTATTTTCTAAAACAACAAAGCTGCCTTTTTTCCCCCTAACAAAAAGCATTTAGTTTATTATGTTTTTAAAAATTTCCCCCCAAATAAAATTCAAATGATTTATCTGAGCCCAGATTAGAAGAGTAAAGTAAAAGTTGGGTTATTCAGTTACGTTCTTTACTACCCTCTTCCAGATCATTGGTAGTCTGAACAAGAAAAAACTTATAATTTTTCATGTCTCAGTTTCACAAAGTTAGTGAATTTAGAAAAGTGAGTTGTGTTTCACATGCTATTAGAGAAAGCTCCTTTCCTCATCAGCGAGCTCTTAGCCCAGGTAATTGGGTGACTTCACCACCTGGACTTGGCCCTCTTAGCACAGTGGGTACCAAATTATGATGGGATACTTCAAAGTTATGTGTAAATCTGTTGCTTATTTGAAAGTATTATCCAAAACTAGAGGTGGTTTCTATGAGTATTTCAAATTTTTTTTTTTAGATTTTTTAGATTTTTTATTTATTTATTTGAGAGAGAGAGAATGAGAGACAGAGAGCATGAGAGGGAGGAGGGTCAGAGGGAGAAGCAGACTCCCTGCTGAGCAGGGAGCCCGATGGGGGACTCGATCCCGGGACTCCAGGATCATGACCTGAGCCGAAGGCAGTCGCCTAACCAACTGAGCCACCCAGGCGCCCAGTATTTCAAATTTTTGTAAGTTACACAAGTGTCTCTTGATTATGTAATCTCAAGTTACACTGTTTAAGGCTTTTTGGCCCTGCATTTTTGGAAAGTTTTTTATCAGGAACAAAAGTTTGAAAAACCATTGACTTACTTTTTGACCCTGAACATAAATTGGATATTAGTGTACAGAAGCAGAGCATAAAATCAGTTTCATACCGTAGCTTGTTCCATTTTTGAACTGGAAATAGGTTACCTAGGCTAGAGTCATTGCTTTATTGCCAATTTTATGTTATCCCTAGACAGTTCATTGCTATCTAAGCCAAAAGTCATCACTGCCTCAGAGACTACACAAGGATAATTTGAGAATGACTTATAATATACAAGCACATGAAATCATACAATCACATAAAGGTATAAAGTTGCAGCTGTCAGGCCAATAAGTGGTTACAAGAACATGCCATAAAGTATTAATGGTTGTATTAAAAAAGTAACCCTTTGTTATTCCAAAATTTACAATTAAAATTCCATCTGAATGCTATATAGTTCTTTCTATAAACTCTAACTTCAGTTATCATTATTTTGGCACAAAAGTTTTATGTTTGTGAATTTCACCATGTTCCATGTTCAATGCATCATGAAATTGTTAAGTAACTTAGAAAAAATATATTTTGAAAAGTCATTTTTCTGGGGCTGTAAAAGCCTCCTTCCCCCCCACCCCACCTCTTTGAGTACTTTGTATTTAAATAGATTTAGTTTTTACAGATACTAATTTTTCCACCTTTTAGACAAATTTTTTATTAAAGCTTGAAAATCAGTAAACTAGCTCAAAAAAGAAAAAAGTTGGTTACTAGTAAGGTATTTGTCACTCGGATTATTTCAGATTTAGATCTTTTGTCCCAATTCTCCTTTTCTTCCTCATCCTAAATCTTTTGTGTGCGGTATTTATGAAGTAAAGCCTTACCAAAACTGATGAAATACTGTATGGTGACATAACATAACATAACATATAAATAAATAAAAGTTCTCATTTAAAACATTAAAACATAAAAAAAAGAGGGGTTTGAGTTTATCCTCTACAAAGCACGAAGTAATAGGCACAGTTTTTTGTTTTGTTGAAATTGGTTCTAAAAGTATCGGACTGAGCTCAGAAAAACTATTTAAAAGGTTGCAAAACTATAATTGAAGCAGAATGCCTCACATTCATTTGCAGGACCATTCATGTATCACTCTTCATAAACATGAACAAAGGATACAGAAGAGGTGCCACTTTTAAAAACCGCTAGACTCATTAATAACATGCCAGATGAAACAACATGAATCTTGGTGAAACAACATACATACAGAAATGGGGATAAAGCGGTTGAATGGATAATTATAAAGCTAACACATAACTACCACCCAGGTCAGGAAGTGACCAGTGACTGCCCCCACCTGCTCCCTCATCTGTCACATCTCTGTCCTCCAGCAGATTATGAAATCCCAAAGCTTTCATTGCATGCTAAATCTTCAGACATTAGTTAGGAAAAAAAAAAAACTGCTTAATAACCCTAATTATAATCCTTGAAGAGCAGTAATAGGAAAAACTTAATCCTGCAGAAGTGCCAAAACTGAACTATTAGGAATAAAATATTCCAAGTGATAAATGGATACTGTGAAACAAAGAGGACATTCTACGAATACTTGCCAAGGTTATAAAGTGACGGTGTAGCTGCAAAATCAACAAGATATGAGGACTTTTGCATCAGTAGATTGTTCAAAAAAACCCTAAGATTCAAGTAATATGTATATAAAAGTTTGCTCATAGATCTGCATTCCATATTAAATTATATGATCAAAATACAAATGTAATAATAATTCCAAGCTTCTGCAGTCATCCCATATGTTTTCCGTTTGATTTGAATTAAATGACATTAGACAACTATTCTGTATTCACATGTTGCCATCCAAAAGAAAAGTGTCAGTAGAGGGTTCAAAGTATAACTGACTTAACTAAATTTTTTACACGTAAATGAACTTAATTAAAACTTGCAAAGGGCTGCATGGAAATATTAACATGTTCTGGCAAAACTTACTGGTTTAAATTTTAAAATAGCTTCAGAAAAGTTTAGTTTAAGATGATTAAACTTGGCTTAGTTGAATCTTAAAGAATTTTTAAGACCAGAAAAATCTGTGTGTGCCAGAAGAAAAGTTTGAACATTATTTTGAAGAGCTTGATGTGAAAAAATTTGTTAGTTTTATGGAATCAAGCTCAAGTTTCTCATTAAAAAAAAAAGAAAATTTGGGCAGGGTGGGACTTTAGTACAAAATATTTATTTTTCTTATATTTTGTATTTTATTTTTATTATATAATAAGAATATTTTGGAAATCTCCAAAGCCTCTTCATTTTACCCCAGCATGCCATCTGTAAAGACTGTTTTTTTAAGTGCAATTACATGAGAAAAGTAGAGAAGCTCTGAATTAAGCAGATATTTAAGTCTGTAGATTACAATTTTTGTCAGACCTATGGTCAGGATTTTAGTATTAACTTACGAACATGTTTCCTCATTTTAGGTGAAAAACAGTTGGTGATGATTCCCAAAATGCTTAAGACCTCGACCAGTTTCTCATATTAAAAGCATTACCTTAAATTGTATTAAGCAGTAAACTGCTGTCAGTGGAGACTTTAGGTTAATAATACAGTTTTATTCCTTGGAAATTAAAACAGGAGTGACTGGCGGCTTTTGCTCCTTTTAAGAGGAGATCTTTATCTGGGTGGGAAAAGTCTCATGCCCTTTTGGCCAAAACTTAAGTTTGCCAAGTAACAGTGAAACAGTGTTGGCTGCAGTCAGTTCTGAAGAAGTTCTCGGTTTTCTCTGGGCTACTGGTGATGCGCTGTTGTGCTTTGTTAGCTTGTGAAGGTGGGCGGTGTTAGACCATTTTGTCAGCTGTTGGTCAAGGGGCGGGAGTGTGATTGTCTTCTTTCCATGAAGGGAGGAAACACAAGCGTGCTATGATTATAACCCCAAATATGTGTCATCACTGACACTGAACTTCAAGAAAGTGGCGCCTTCCTTTTCTACTATTCAAAAAAGATTATCAATAACAAGTGAATGCTGGGGAAAATTTTAGTGTAGGCAGCATTAATATTATGTTGGTTATCACATAAGCTAAAGCAAATACCCCGTTCTCTTAAAGGAAATGATAAAATAACATGTTTATTTCCAGGTGTGCTTCTCTATGGGCCTCCAGGCTGTGGTAAAACATTGATTGCCAAGGCTACCGCCAAAGAAGCAGGCTGTCGATTTATTAACCTTCAGCCTTCAACGCTGACCGATAAGTGGTATGGAGAATCTCAGAAACTGGCGGCTGCTGTCTTCTCCCTTGCCATAAAGCTGCAGCCATCCATCATTTTTATAGATGAAATAGGTATGCGACCTTTCTATATGAGCATTTTAAAGCGCCATTCTCAAGGGTGGTATTTAGATGACCGGATTTAGTTTTTAACATTTATTAGATCAAATTAAGAAAACAAAATAGGTAACCAACATCCATATATGCTCTGTATAAATTTCCATATTAGAAAATGAACCATAATCTGTTCATGACCTTACTTGATAGTAATTTTCTGTCTTCTCCCTGTTAACAGGCAGCACGCAATGACAACGCATACCTGTTTCCTTACGCATCTCTGTTTGTCCAGGGTAGATGCCTGGAAGTTGAGCCATGAGGTTGTGTGATAGGTCTGTCTTCAACCTCACTCATGCCTGTTTCCACTCTCACCATTATATAGTTTCCCTAAAATTTATTTTTTCAGACATTATCATTGATTTTTTGTCACTTTAAAGAACATGAATTATCTCATCGTTGTTTTGTGTTTCCCTGTGTTGCTAGCAAATTTGGGCATCTTTGGACATGTTGACTAGTCATTTGGGTTTCCTTGCTTTTAAATTGCTAGTTTTTCTTTGGGGTTATTTGCATTTTCTAGGTAATTCTTTGTTGATGTTTATTATGATTGCAAATATTTTCTAGACTGAACTAGTTTCTAAACTTGTGTTTTCACTTTATGATAGTTTCTTTTACAGGGATTTAAATTCAGTTGTATTTATCCATCTTTTTTCCTTATTTATACTTTTTGTGTCTGGCTTACAAATCCCTTCACTATCACCATAAATATTCCTCTTTTTAAAATATATAGTGTGAAGTAGGAATCTAATTTCATTCTTCTCCATATGGACAACCAACTTATAAAATAGATCATTTTTCCCTATATGTCATGACTTTTATATTAGTGCACTTTTTCTGTATTTTATGGATTATCAGTACTTTTGTTCTGTTCCTGGTATGGTGAGTCATAGTAAAGCTATAGCAATTAAAACTACAGCTTTGAATTAATTATACTATTTTATGTAATATGATAGGCTGTATAGAAATCTAGAGAGAAAAATAGGTACAGGTGTATGGTATTTTGGTTACTTGTTTGCCTTGTGTGTGTCTCTCAAAAATTTATTGAAACAGTTTTGGAGTTTGGGTGTGAAGTTTGCACAAAAGTGCAAATAGCTAGATTTTTAAAGATTTTAATCTAAGATGCTTTAACTAGAAGGTGTGGTCAGATTGCCTTTATTTTGCTAGCTGATATATTTAGATATATTTCTCTTATATCACTATGTGCTTTTTATTTACCAGTCTAGTGGACTTTTTTTTTACTTTATCTCCTTTACCCTGCCTAAGTTTTTGAAGTTATGTATTCTTTTAGTGAAACATTTAGCATACCTACTTGCCTTAAAAGTCTAGGCTAACCATTTCTGTCCTCCTCCCAGATAATATAGGGACCTTACAACTCTTAAACACTAATCATTCCACTCATCTCTTACATGTTAACATTTTCTCTTATTTTGTATCCTCCATACTGGTTGTTATTTGTACACTGGTGGTACTTGTTTAGAGACCCACATTTGCCAGTTTGCTCACTGTTGCTTCTTGAACACCTGCCTTTTCTGGATTTAATTTCCTTCTTAACCAAAATCTGTCAAAGTTCTTTCAGCAAAGATCATGAATACAGTAAATTCTGTCTTTGGATGAGAATGTGTTAATTCTACCTTCACTCTTAAATGATAGAGAATTATTTTTCTTCATTATTTTGAGGCTACAAGTCCATTGTCTTCCAGTCATTGTTGTTGCTTTTGAGAATTCTGCTTGTAGTCAGATATTTCTTTGTAAGTAATTTATCTTTTCTCTGTAGTGCTATTAGATTTTTATCTTGTTCTCCTATTTGATTATGGTTTTGCAAGACTTACATTTTGTAAAAAATATACATATATGAATGTGCATACACCCACTTCACCTCTGCTTAATTTTGAGTCATTTCCACAGTTTTCTCATCGAGTTCTCTACCATATTTCATCAGTTCTAAAATATACCATTTTGTCATTTACATTTTAACCTTTCTGAAATTGGGATAGCATGTTATAATTGGCAGCTTTTTCTTCTTTTAACATTATAACTGACAACATTTAAAACTTTGTTGATGCATAAAATAATGGTACAACTGAAAATCAGTTAATCTTTGAGTAAGGTATAAAAAGCAGTTCTTTGCTTGGCTGTGTTTATGTCACGACCATTGGGTGTGTATCCTGTTAATGATATTTGAGCTTTAGAAGTTCTGTTTGATTCTTTTTCAGATTTATCTTTTTTCACCATAGTTTGCTCTTCTGTTTGAATTTCAATCCCTTTTATGTCTCAGTTTTAAACATACCATTTTTATATAGTTTTTTTTGGATTGTTTTTTCTGTGGTCTGAAATTCTACTCCTTTGTATTGTTAACTCTTTTCATACGAATTTGTTTCCTTGGGTCATTTCTGACATTAGATAGCGTACAGTGTGTTTTTATATGAGAATTCTTCCTTGCCTGAGAACAATCAAGAGTAGTTTTCTTATCTTCCACAGAGAGCCTGTGGGGTCTAATCACTCACGACCAATTTTTATGATAATTTCTCAACTTGGATGTTTCTAGACTGAATGAATGACAGTCCAAATCCAGACTTCATGCCTGAGAGAGACCCCCCGCCCTATGGTCTTGGTTTTTTATTTTTCAGGGGAGACTTGTTTATTCCCAGAGCCCAGACCAAGACAAACTTCTTTAACTCTCTGTAGTAGTGAGCAGAATTTTTTTCTGTGAGTGTGCATTCTTTTGAGCATCGTGGTTCCAGCGTGGATATTAACATTGACGCAGAACCTTCCAGTGCTGTACACGCATATCTGCTGTGTCCACAAACGCACACACACAGTGGCATAATCACCTCACATTCTCACCACTTGTTTCCTGCTTCCTCTTTTCCCGAACTCTTGAGGTTTTTTTCCCCTTTTTTCCTTCAATCTCAGGTACTCATTAAGCTTTTTTAAAAAATTACTGGACTTTGTTTTTTTAGAACAGTTTTTCTTTTTTAGATTGATTTATTTATTTGAGAGAGAGCGCAGAGAGGGAGAGAGAATCTCAAGCCGATTCCCCGCTGAGCATGGAGCCCCACACGGAGCTCAGTCTCACCACCCTGAGATCACGACCTGAGCCGAAACCAAGAGTCAGTTGGTGGCTCAGCCAACTGAGCCATCCAGCTGCCCCTAGAACAGTTTTAAGTTTACAGAAAAATCGAGCAGAAGAAAGTACAGAGAATTTCCATCTTCCCTCCCCCTGCACACACAGAGTTTCCCCTATTATCACTATTTTGCATTAGTGTAATATATTTGTTAGAATTTATGAGCCAGCAAAAAAAAAAAAAAAAAGAATTTATGAGCCAGTATTGATACATTATTAGTAACTGAAGTCCATAGTTTATATTAAGGGTCATTTTTTGTGTTTACAGTTCTCTAAGCTTTGACACATGCATAATGTCCTCTGTCTACCATAGTATCAGGCACCCTGAAAATCCCCTGTGTTCCACCTGCTTGTCCTAAACTCCTGAACTCCCAGCAGCCACTGATCTTTTTACTCTTTACCTTTTACAGAATATCATACTTGGAATCATACAATATGGAGCCTTTTCACATGGCTACTTCCACTTAGCAATATGCTTTTAAGGTTTCTTCAGGTCTTTTTGTAGCTTGGTGGCTCATTTGTTTTTATTGCTGAGTAATATTCCATTGTATGGTTTTACCACTGTTTATCCATTCATCTATTGAAGGACATCTTGTTTGCTTCCAGTTTGGGGCAGTGATGAATAATGCTGCTAACAGCAGTGATTTGCAAGGTTTTGTGTGGACATACATTTTCATCTCAATTGGGTAAATACCTAGGTGTGCATTTGCTAGATTTTATGGTAAAACTATGCTTAGCTTTCTAAGAAATTACCAAACTGCCTTCCAAAATGGCTATACAATTTTGCAATTCCACTCATTTATTTGAGAGGTCCTGTTGCTCACCATCCTCTCCCATCACTTGATATTACCAGTTTTTTGGATTTTAGCTATCCTATTAAGTGTGTCGTTGTATCTCATTATTATTTAAAGTTGCAGTTTCCTAATGACATATGATGTTGAGCATCTTTTCATGTGCTTATTTGCCATCTGTGTTATCTTCTGTGAAGTGTGTGTTCAGATCTTTTGCCCATTCTTTAACTGGCTTGTTTTCTTATTGTTGAATTTTAAGTGTTCTTTGTATATTTTGGATACCAGTTTTTTTTATCAGATAGGTATTTTATAAATCTTTTTTCCCATTTTGTGGCTTATTTCTTCTCTTAACAGTGTCTTCCACAGGACAGAATTTGTAATTCTTTTTCTTTTTGGGGGGGTTCTTTATTCAGAATTTTAATAAAGTCCAACTTAACCATCCTTTTTCTTTGATCAATTATGCTTTTGGTGTTGTATGTAAAAACTCATCACCAAACCCAAAGTCACCTAGATTTTCTCCTGTATTATCTTCTAGAAGTTTCATAGTTTTGTGTTTTACATTTAGATCTGTAATCCATTTTGAGTTAATTTTTGTGAAAAAGTATAAGGTCTGTGTCTAGATATATTTTTTTGCACATGGATTTCCAGTTGTTCTAGCACCATTTGTCATGAATGCATTAAGTTTAAAATAATACATTTTTCCACCTTTGTTGTCAGTATTTACATACATGTCTTTTTCCATTCTTTTCAGCATCTGAGCTCTTAGGTTCAAAGTGTATCTCGTAAGCAGCAGACAGTTGGGTTGTTGTTTTTTGTTTGTTTTTTTTTTAATCCAGTCTAATTTCTTAACCATGTACATGGGTACTCTAAGACCGTCTACATTTAATGTAATTACGGATATGGTTAGGTTATTTATACTTACCCAGCACTTTAAGTTTTTCATATTATTTTAAGCAGCTGTCTTGCCAGAACCAGCTTCTTAGTAATGAAGATAATTTAGGACTAATTAATAGCAGAGTTATGGTGGTTAGGTAGGCGGCTGTACCTTACACATATTATCTTTAAAAAGAAGCAATTTAAAAACGACAGCATTTTCTACATCCAGAGTAGATGGGTTAGTTTGGTACATAGTCCCAACAATGGGACAGACTGTATAAAATTGGAACTACATAAGAAAATCCAGGATATATATTTGCCATCAGAAGACTCTGTCATCTTGTGGTATTGTGGTTTTGCCATAATTACTTAAAAAAAAAAAAACAACTTTTTTTTTTAAAGCCTGGATGGACCTTTGCAAAGCATTTCTGTGCTACTTGCACATATAGATTGACAGACTTCAAGTTGTAGTTTCAGTGCTAAAATGTAAAATGTACTCAGAATTCTGCCATTTATTTGAAGGGATATAAGAAAACATTTGAAATAGGATTATACTAGGCAATCCAGGATTTATTTTTACTGTCTTTTTTTCATTCTTAGGATGTCCTGTCTTCCAGGTCTTCTCATTCTAGAAGGAAAATGTTTTCCCCCTTTCAAAAGCATTTTATGTTCTTTGTAGATAATTGGGAAGACAGAAAATAATTCAAGGGAAAATTTGAATTGTCCTTAAGTCTATGACTGAGAAAGAACTAAAGCAATTAGCGTTTTGTTGTACTTTTTTTTTTTTCCAGCTGCCCCTTTAGATGGGACAGGTTTCTTTTTTTTTTAAAGATATTTATTTATTTGAGAGAGAGAATGAGATAGCACATGAGAAGGGGGAGGGTCAGAGGGAGAAGCAGGCTCCCCGCTGAGCAGGGAGCCCGATGCAGGACTCGATCCTGGGACTCCAGGATCATGACCTGAGCCGAAGGCAGTCGCCCAACCAACTGAGCCACCCAGGTGCCCTTTGGTGTACTTTATTAAAGGCTTTTTCACATTACATAACGTATACACACATGCATGCTAGCATGTGTGTTTGAAATCATTTTCTGTCCCGCATTTCCCACTTAGTAGTGTTTTGACATTTTCCAATGTAATTTTTCTTTATTTCCAGGAAAACTATGTGAGGAAAAAGAATGCGACCCCATAATTAAGAATACATAGGATGCAGATAACCTGGAAAGTTAGGGCCAAAGCGCACAGACCTTCCTCCAAGACACTACTTGATCTTCTTCCAGCCTCTCAGTACCAGATCCTGTACTACTTTAAATATGTTGGCATGAAAGTATTTTTAGCAAAGAAATGAAGATTGGGAGTTGATTGTGTTTTAATTTGCCCAGTTATTTGCCAGAATTATTGTATCAGACTAATGTGTGAAAAGGCATCATTGAACTCTTTTTCTTGTACTCTTTCACAAAGTTGTCAGCTTTTGATTAAGGATTTGAAGTTATAGGAAGAGTAAATAATTCAGTATTTCTAAGGTTGAGGACTTTTTCCTTCTAGACTCCTTTCTGAGAAACCGTTCAAGTTCTGACCATGAAGCCACAGCCATGATGAAAGCTCAGTTTATGAGTCTGTGGGATGGACTGGACACTGATCACAGCTGCCAGGTGTGTGAAAGAAATCTGTTGCAAGCTCGTGGCGGAGGGTGGGGGGTGGGAAAGAGAAAATTCGCTGGGCTACTTCATAGGCTTTTTTAGAAAAGTGTTTTTTTTTTTTTAATAACTATTTATACTTATTAAGTGATGGGGATCTGAAAGCATGATTTGTGCACATTTTCATCCATTTTGAGGGCTTCATGTTAAAGAAAGTGTTAGTGCCTGAAACAAATACAACAGAGAAGAGAAAACCAGGGTAAAGCCTCTCCTTGGAGTTTTTAGACTCTTCCTAGTGGCTGTGGGTCCTGTATGAGCGTTTCTTAGACCCTTACCATAAATCTTTATTCTCCATTCTTCTGTCACTGACCTTCGTTTCCTTTTGCTGTTTTCATTAGTTGCTGGAACATACACACTTTCCCACTTCCTGCCATATGCACCTTTCTCAGGATCCAATTTTATAAAAGACAGTCTTCTAGCCTGGGCCTTGTCTGTTCTCCCTGCAGGGCTGTGAGCACCAGAACTAGGTCCTTTGGTATACCCCGAAGGGAATGCACCTGTGTGATTCAGTTTACCTCTCGGGGTTCCCATTTTCTCTTAGTTCTTCGCCTCTGAATGTTCCATACTTTCTTGCCAGAACAATAATGTATTTTAAAAGAAAATTTTAAAAAAATTCACCTGGCATGTTTGTTTTTCTGCCATTAATACTGGAAATGGAAGTTCTAGAAACACTTTTCTGTTCTTGTTTTTTGTTTTTTTCATGAATCACCTATTTTATATCACATGGAAGAGTACTGGAAAAGTTAATGATGGTGTTTTGCTGTTTTAACTTTAGTAGGTATTTTCTATTTTGTGATCTGTTTTTGCCCTTTCATATTTAGAATTATTTCTTTTATCACTTCTAAAAAATTCAACCATTATTTCTTCCAATATTGTTTCCCCTCCATTCCCCATGGGATCTCCTTATGGAATGCCAATTGGATGTACCTTACTTATATTCCATGTGTTTTAACTTCTCTTTCATATTTTTTCTCTCTCTGTGCTACAGTCTGGGTAATCTTTTACTTCTTTTAATTTGCTAATTCTAGGTTCAGTTGTATCTCTTCTGCTATTTAATCTTTTTATTGAGCTTGTTATTTCACTTATTATATTTTTCAGTTCTAGAAATTCTTTTTTTTTTATTTCCCCCGCCAGTTCTGGAAATTCTTTTAAATCCTTCTTGAAGTCTGCCGGGTCAGTTTTGATGGGCTCTTCCCCATCAACTCATGTTTCCTACTCGATTAGAAAACTAAAGCCCTGGGATCAACTAGCTGTGTGACCTTGGCCAAATAATACAGTCACTCTGTATCTGAAAGGAGGGAGAACTGTCTATAAAAGGGGATGGGTAGGATCCACCTCAGAACCGTTGTAGGGTTTCAAGGAATCTGAGTAAAGTGCTTTTAGCTTGCCCGGTATATATTTACTGCATAAGTATTTACTTATGATTTTTCTGATACCTTCTTTATTCTTTTAAATGTGTTAAAATACTAATTTTATAGTTGTATCCAACAATTCTAACCTATGACTGCACATCTGGTTCTGTCATTTGTTCTGAGTTTATGGTGGCTATTCCCTTGTGTGTTTTGTGATTTCGTAGGAAAAATCATATTTGGTAAAACTTTCTGTTTGAATTTTTGGAACTTGTGTTGAAGGTTTATGGCCCACACGGCCCAAAGAGGATTTTGTATTTGTCTTCTGCCAGATTTTTTTCAATACCAATAGGTAGATTCAGATCCAAGATCCATGTTAGCTGGTGAAGAACCTGAAATCTCAGATTGTGTGTGTGTGTTTATGTGTTTATATGTCTTTACAAGAACCAAAGCTTGACTCTCCTGAATGTGTTTTCTAATATTTCACCACTTTTTTCAGGACCTAGTACTTCATGAGTCCCAGCTTTATGTAGGGTGGTCTCTTTAAGCCTGTAAGGTGTCCAGTGTATACCCCACTGTCTAAGATCTGTACATTTCCACGTGGTACATGGTGACCTTCTCCCCTTGCTTATTACTTCCCTTATGCATAGACTTCACTGCTTGCTCAGCTCAGTTCCTTTACATTTTTGCAGATTTGTTGATTAATTTGAGGTTTTTTATACTTCATTATTTTCGTTTTATAGCCGGCGGGTTTAAGGATCTCCTACGCCCACCACATTACCATAAATCAAAAGTTAAAACATTCTCCTCAAGGAGAACATTAAGCCACGTGTCCTCCTTTTACATCCCCTTTATGAAAACACAATTTCATTATGAAGGAAAGTTCCTTTAGTGTTTGTTGGATGATTAGAGAAAGCACAACTTAGATAAATTTAGGTGACATTAATAGGAATAATTTTTATTAATAATTGATGCTTATAAAGCTGTTCAATGGTAATACTTTATAGGTTTCCAAACACTGATTATCCTCCTGAGCAACAGTATTTAAAGCACTTAGTTAGCCATGTAAGAGAAAATTGTTTCATATTATATCGTAACAGAGTGTAGTTTTGAAAGTCATGGAAATAGTAGCAATTGGATCAAGTATACTCCAGAGCCACACAGCACGGGTCTGATACAGTACAACTTAAAACTGAGCTTTCAGAACCACAATTCTTCATTACACTGACAGTGTTCACTATTTTCGTTGTGATAAATCTATATTTGTAGGAGCAAATAAAGATGTGGCTTTTGTTAAACTCTGGTAACAATTTTTTTTACCTTTTCTGTGTGTTGAGGGGATTAAATTTGATATTGTTAACTTGAATATTAGTTTTAGACATATTCTTTCATATGAACCAGTTAGTTTTTCTCTAAAATTGTCTATTATTATGGATCCAGCCCAGTACCCCTGCTTTTTCTTGTGTGTATGATATGCCACAGTGGAAACAAAAATCGCTGAGTGGCCCAAGTCAACCTGTCACCAGTTCTGGAAATCCAGGTTAACTGATGACATGTTCTTCATCTGCAGAGACATGAGACATAAAGATTCTAAAAATCTACTAAAGTGCTAATTTTTCTGCTTAAATACTAAAAAATTACTGTTTCTTCCCATTTTGAATTTTAGCTCAGTTGCACTGAGTTAACGTATTGTGTACAGTTTATCCGTTTTTGCCTCTTATAATCGCTCCTTAAAACAACTTCTTTGGGGTGCCTTGGTGGCTCAGTTGGTTAGGCAACTGCCTTCGGTTCAGGTCATGGTCCCAGGGTCCTGGGATTGAGCCCCGCATTGGGCTCCCTGCTCGGCAGGGGGCCTGCTTCTCCCTCTCCCTCTGCGGCTTCCACTGCTAGTGCTCTCCTGCTCTCTCGTTCTGTCGAATAAATAAAATCTTTAAAAAAAAAAAAAACAAACTTCTTTAAGTGAAACAGGTAGTTTGAATCACTCTTGCTTTTTTATCATCGTGAATATCTGTTACCATCCTATATGTATTTGTTACATCATGTTGTGCTAGATTTATTTAAATTCCTTGATCCTAATTTTTAGCATCCTATCTTCCATACTGGCTTTTGTTTTTTAAAAGGCTGTTTGTTCACCTAGAATGTTTCTCAAAATACAGCCCATTTTTCAGGTTTTTTAAAGTACTGTCTCAGCCACAATGTCTTTTGTGATTCTCTACAATCTGATATGTCCAGTCTTCCACAAGCTTCCCACTTTGAAACTCTTTTAACACTTAAAGTATGCTCTATCTCAAAATGTACTTATATTCATTCTTTATCTTACGCAGTTCCTTTGATCATTTTTAAGACTATTTTTTGTCTTGGGGCGCCTGGGTGGCTCACTCAGTTAAGCGGTCAACTCTTGATCTCAGCCCAGGATTTGATCTCAGGTTCGTGAGTTCAAGCCCCTAGTTCGGCTTTGCGTAAAGCTGGGCATGGATCCTACGTTAAAAAGAAAAAAAAAATTTTTTGTTTTACATTTCATAGAAATTTTACTTATTTTCTAGGGTTGTAGAAAGTCAGTAAATTGGGGCGCCTGGGTGGCTCAGTCGTTGAGCGCCTGCCTTCGGCTCAGGTCATGGTTCCGGGATCCTGGGATCGAGCCCCACATCGGGCTCTCTGCTCAGCAGGAAGCCTGCTTCTCCCTCTTCCACTCCCCCTGCTTGTGTTCCCTCTCTCACTGTGTTTCTCTCTGTCAAATAAATAAATAAAAATTTAAAAAAAAAAAAGAAAGAAAGTAAATTGGAAAAATAAGAGCATTAATATTTTTATTTTAGGACAACTTAAATACAAAATTGCATTGTGGAACTAACATTTCTCAAATTTATGCTTGTATTTACATTTTTTCCCTCTAGGTGGCAACCTCTCACAGTTAAATTGAAAATAATTTGGCTCTTGAATGTCATTAAATGTAAAGAGTAGAAGTAGAATATAAGATTTAGTGGGTCTTTCAACATGTTCTGGAGTTAGATTATTTCAGAAATCTAAAACCCCTTAGGCTGAAATAAAATTATATTAAAAGTTTTCATTAGAATACCAGTAAATTTGATTTTGGGTAGCAGATGTGGGCCATTATTGGGTTATACAGAAATACCAACAGTAACGGTAATATTGAAGCCTTTCAGAAATTAACTTGTTTTGGATATTTTGTCTTTATTTGTGTTGATTTTTCATGTCCACATCCTTTATAAAGAAAATGATATAGATCCAGAGATTGCATTTTCTTTTCTTCTTCCCTTTTTTTTTAATTTTTTTTTTTTTTTTTAGTAATCTCTACACGTTGGGTAGAGAACACATGACCCCAAGATCAAGAGTTGCACTGTCCACTGACTGAGCCAGCCAGGCACCCCATTCTTTTTTCTTTTTTTAAATTCTACCCAGCATTTTGATGTTTGCTCTTAGGTTTGATGTTTGCTCTTATTCTCTTGCCCTTGTTGAAAGTTTGATCGCTTGAGGTTGTATTATATCATTGAGAAGATGTCACCAGCAGTGCTGATAAATGCCGTGAAATGGTGATGTGAAATCTAGAGGGAAAAGTACACAGTTATCTCTTCTTATCGCCAGAATCCTCAGACTCGGGGGAAATGATTCCTTTATATTAATATCAAAGGACTTTTAGTACCCCCTATATAGCCTCCCAAGCTGTAACATACATGACTCTTAGTTATTCATCATGCAGCCGTAGAGAACCATGTACCGCAAAATACTACCTTTTTTACTTTAAATCTTTATAATTCTTCGTTAACTGAACAGCATGTTATTTTAGTTACGAAAGGCTGGTGAAATGCATCAGTCTTACCAGCTTTGCTATGATTTGATCTATTTAGGATTAACTTTGATTTGTATTTATAAATTTTTGAGTAATACTGGATTAAAATAATTTCTTATAGAAGATTTAAACACTCCTTAATTTTTGTATCTTCTAAGCTCTAGTAATAATATCCTGAAGGAGCCATTACTGGTAGATGTAATACCTTGTGTTTTCTTTATCTGCCCAGGTCATAGTGATGGGAGCTACTAACCGTCCTCAGGATCTTGACTCAGCCATCATGAGAAGAATGCCCACAAGATTTCATATCAACCAGCCTGTGAGTGGTTTTGATTGATGTTATGCACAGTTAAATACTCAGCTTTTTACAGGAAAGGAATGGTTTCTTTAATCGGACTTACTTATGATAGGCGGGAAAGGAACGGGGCAAGAATTGCTGCTTATTTGTCCTCTCCACTCTCCACTCTATTTTCCTTCTTTCTTACTTTCCTAAGATGAGTGTTACTTGCTTCTCTTCAAAGTTTGTAATTACCCCGAGTTAGCTTAGCTACTTGTGTGATTTTCTTTAGAATGTAGCAAGTCACCTGGGAAGTTATGTAGAAAACCCGGACTATGGTTTTGGTTTAGTACAGGATGAAATTAGTGCTGGCATTAAAGCATCCTTCCCTTCAGAAGGCTGACTGGAGGAACGATGGCCGTTGATCTGATTCATTATTGGCAGTTGTAGTCGGTGCTTTCCTTTTTTTTTTTTTTAGTTTTATTATGTTATGTTAGTCACCATACGTTACATCATTAGTTTCTGATGTAGTGTTCCATGATTCATTGTTTGCATATAACACCCAGTGCTCCATGCAATACGTCCCCTCCTTAATACCCATCCCCCCACCCCCCTCCCCTCTAAAACCCTCCGTTTGTTTCTCAGAGT
>NC_138374.1:70816408-70825009 GCF_054177405.1 Leptonychotes weddellii
GGGCTCCCTGCTCGGCAGGAAGCCTGCTTCTCGCTCTCCCACTCCCCCTGCTTGTGTTCCTGCTCTCGCTATCTCTCTCTCTGTCAAATAAATAAATAAAATCTTTAAAAAAAAAAAAAAAACAAATAGATTCCCATAGTGAGGGATTCTTGTATTTCCGTGGTTTGGCTCCGTCCTTGGGTCACTAATTCTGCTCCAGCTCTCCCCTCCTTCCCCACCTCCCAGGTTTACTTTAGTTGTATCTCTAAAAGAAAGAATTCTTAACTTTTTTGATTTAACCTCATAAACATTATTACATTCAACAAAAAACTGACAATAATTTGTTGTTATCATTGAATACCTCGTCTGTTCAGATTTCCTGTCGTCACCTAAATGGTTTGTTTGTTTAACATGTATTTGTTTGACTCAGGATCCATATAAAGTTCATAATTTGCAATTATTTGATAGTTTTTCAATCTCTTAATCTATGGGCTATAGATTATTTCTTCATCTTTCTCTCCTTTTCCTCCACCTTCTTTCAGTTTATTTGTTGAAACAGCCAAGTTGAGTTTGTCCACATTTTCCCATGGCGGATTGTGCCCTTGACCCCCAACCCAAAGTTTCCTGGCTATTTTTGCTGATTTTTCTGTATGAATTTTAGAATTAATTTGTCTTATTCAAGAAAAAACAAACACTAGTGGTTTTAATGGATCGTAATTCAAGAGAATTAAGATCTTTTTGATGTTGAATCTTTGTCCAAAAGCAGGTATGTCTTTTTGGTTCTTCCACTCTTCTCCCGTATCTTTCAGTAGTGTCCTGTTCATTTTTTTCTTTAAAACCAATCAAAGAAAACATATATGCTATTTGCAAAAGTTTAAAGAACCTAATTACAGAGATTACTGTTGTGGGGATGATAGAGCCATTTAATAAAAGAGATAAACACTATGTAGTCTTTTCTTAAAAACTACATGTACATGAAATATTTTGTACAATTTCAGGAAAATTCGTAAAACTTTCCATGTGTTCTGGGTAAGGAACTCCTGTCCTACGTGAGTGAGAAATCAACAAATTACATTTGCCTTTTAGCTGAATATTCGATAACTGCTTTCGAAAAGACATTGTGTAGTTGTACTGCTGTTTGGGTAAAGGACACTTAATTGGTAAACCTTTAACAAAGAGAGTCATCAATGAGCAGTTCAGGGAAGAAAACAAAAGAGATAAAATAATTCCACAAGTTCTTTTGAATTAGGATAGCTGTGGTGTGGCTTGAAATTTATCACCTATTAGAAGGTAGTTCCTGACAATTTTGTAGAGACTTCAAGTTAATACAATTATTTAATTTAAAAAAACGTAACGAAGGATGGTATTGCCGGAAGTTAACTTGTGTGGTTGAATATAGATATAGATGATATGGGTGACTTACGTACAGATGACGAATATAAATGATACAATTTAAGCTCTGTCTCATAAGATAGCCATACTTTACACAGGTTGTAATGTTTTCACATCTGACTTAAGAAACTCCTCATTATTTCTAAACTTTGATTCCATATTCTGCTTTTTTTTTTTTTTAATAGTAGCATCTTTGGAAATTCTTTTAGAATTACATTTGTCATGGGTATAAGGAATTGTTAGCATTCTTTTTCTTAAAGCACAAAGAACTAGTCTCCAGTTTTATGATTCGCCGTACTTCTAAATGCTTTCTGGATAACTGTTGACATGGGAACATCTTATTTCCCACTAGCTGGTATTTATATGCTGAAGGCATATTGTTGCTTCACTAGAATCTGAAAGAATTATTGTAATTCTGTTAAAAGATGCCTCAGATGATACTCTTTTCTAGTCTTTCACATTTCTTTATTGATAGTTCCTTAACACAACTCGCTCATTTAAAACAGGGTAGTGAGGGCGCCTGGGTGGCTCAGTTGGTTAAGCGACTGCCTTTGGCTCAGGTCATGATCCTGGAGTCCCTGGATCGAGTCCCGCATCGGGCTCCCTGCTCGGCAGGGAGTCTGCTTCTCCCTCTCCCATTCCCCGTTTGTGTTCCCTCTCTCGCTGTGTCTTTCTCTGCCAAATAAATAAATAAAATCTTTAAAAAAAATAAAATAGGGCGCCTGGGTGGCTCAGTTGGTTAAGCGACTGCCTTCAGCTCAGGTCATGATCCCGGGGCCCTGGGATCGAGCCCCGCATCGGGCTCCCTGCTCGGCGGGAAGCCTGCTTCTCCCTCTTCCATTCCCCCCTGCTTGTGTTCCTGCTCTCGCTGTCTCTGTCTCTGTCAAATAAATAAATAAAAAAATCTTTTAAAAAATAAATAAATAAATAAATAATAAAACAGGGTAGTGATTTTGGCTTTAAGTTTAAAGTATAAAAAGAATTAGAAGTAATAAAATGGATACCTTAGACAGGTATCCTGTCTCTGTAGTGAGGAGATCAGAGTTTTCCTTCTACAAACAAATCTGAGTTTAGACCTTTTCCATAACACAGCAGGAGTAGTTCACAGGCTTGGGCTTTGGAGACAGACCCCAGGGCCCCCCACATTCTGGCTTGACCCCTCCCTGCTGGGTGACCTTGGGCAGATACTGTTGAGTGTCTCTACGCCCTTATTTTTCTCACTGGGAAAGCAGAGGTAATGCCAACAGTCTCCAGGAATCGTTTTGAGAATTTAAGTGAAGCATGTGAGGTGCTGAGAGTGCCCTGCGTGTGCGCCCTCCACAGTAGACGCAGTAACCGCACACAAGCGGGTGCTGTGCTCCGGGCTATCTTAGGAGTCCGTTGATTAATGCCAGTGTTGCTCCCGGGACTCAAAACCTTGTTTAACTTGGGAGCTGCCTTCCTGGTTGCCTAGTGAAAACAGTTTTCATGACTTCATGGTTTGTCTGATAGCTATTATCTTGTAAAAAGGGTTACTTTCAGAGTATTTGCCATGTGCCTAGCATAGTGGTGAGATAGACCTTGTTTTACTTAATCCTCCGTCCATCTAAGGAGCACATACATAATAATGCTCTTTTACGGTTGGGGAAACTGAAACCCAGAGAAGTTATAGAATAAATTGCCCAGGCTCACATAGCAAAGGAGTGATGGAGCCTTTCTCTTAACCATTATGGTGCGCTATCTCTGTTCATCTTGCTCCCCCAGTGACTGGAATCTTCTCCTTTTCAGTCCTTTCTCATACTTGATTTGTTCATCTTTGTGACTTTATCACTGTGTCATGCACAAGACTTGTGAATGGTTACAACATAGTGCAGTCCAACAAAGGAGTGGTCAAGAGATGGGGTGGAGGTGTTGATTGTTTAAGGGACGAAGACTAATTTTTAACATCTCAGTGTATAATTTGGAAGGTGTTTTTTAAGTAGTTTTTTAATTCATAAAAAATTTTAAGTGTATACACAAATAACCTTATATCTACCACCCAGATTTAACAGGTGCTCTTCACATACTTTGCTTCCCATCTCCTGCGGTCTCTGTCATTGCTTGTCCTGAAGTCGGCAGTGTCCATCAGTCCCATGAGTGTGGAAGGACAGATGCGTAATGCATGTACTTTTTCACAAATATTACAAGCAGTAGAGAAATTAGATTCCTGTTTGTGTCTGACTGCTGAGGTACACATGTAAGAAGTCTTCTCAGACAGAGAGGAAGAGAATAGACAAGTCCGATCATAATCAGTCTGACGGTGTTTGCATGTCTGTTCTTCCTAGGCACTGCATGGTATGGTCTAGGAAGCCTTTATTTTGCTATTACAGTCATAGTGACAGTTAACGAAAATTAGATTTCAAAATTCCAGCTTTTATGGTTAAGGTAAAGACTAGAAACTGATGATTCTCCTTCCCTGCTATTCCAATATGTGTTCTTCAAGAAGCATGTTTGGAGAGATGCTCTGCAGCATTTTTTATATGCCTTTTTCCCTGTTGAAGGTGGACAGGCACGTGGATCTGCTCGAAGTTGCCCAGGAAACAGATGGCTTTTCCGGCAGTGACCTGAAGGAGATGTGCAGGGACGCGGCACTCCTCTGTGTCAGGGAGTATGTGAATTCTGCATCCGAAGAAAGGTACGATCTCTCAGATTTGTCAAACCCTTGTAGAGCTTTTAGGTTGGTTCATGTTTCTTTACAATACCAGCCCTGCTTATGGAATCAAAGGTGGACTTGAATGAACTTTATTAATTGCCTTTTTTTTCTAAAGGGAAGTTCTGAAAATGAATTGGGGACGTGGGTCGTGGGGAGGCTCTGTAATGCAGAGAAAGAAACAAAAGCTGGATTTCTACCACACATCCACAGACTGGGTCACAGAAGGCCGACAGGAGCTTAGGCTCGCAACCTCTGCTGGGAGAGCGGGTTCTCCAACACTCCTGGCTTGTTTTGCATCTTAACTTCCTAATCCCATTTCCTGTTGTCTTGCAGGAATTTCACATGTAAATGGGGGTGATAAATGGGGGTAAGGGCCCTGGCTGGGGGTTAGACTTTAGCTTGTTGACAGTGACATGTTTACTAAGCAAAGAAACTGTTGTCACTGCAGCCAACTTCAAAGCAGGAGTTTGAGAAACCAATTCATACTCATGTGTTTCAGCAGAGACACTAGAGAACCGGAGTAAGTCAGCCCTGATAAACCACTTCGGAAAAGGCCCCTTGCCCTGGGCCAGCGTAGCTCTGCGTCTCCTCAAAACACTGACCTTCTGACGGGTTGCTGTAACTCTTAGCAGACCGGTGTACTTCCTGGGCCTGTGGTGAATGAGTTCTCCACCTCTTGCCCTTTTGTTTCTCAGGCCCCCTCTCTCCTCCCCCGCTGAGGCTTTCACTCCACAGGACCTGGATTTGCCTCTTGTGCTGTGGTTTTCATCACAGCTCATTGCCATAGCAGGTGTGTCCCTTGGCGTAGAAAGGTTAGCTGGGTGTGCCCTAGTTCTGCACCTGCCTTTAGTGCTCCCTGGGGCCCCATCAGAGAGACGCTCACTTCATTTACTTGTTGCCAGATTATCCAGCTCCCCTGACTCTAACTTTTGACCTTTGACTGTAGCCAAGAGTCTGCTTTCCACAGGTTTTTATTCTTGTGTATAAGATAATGAGGAGAGAGGCAAAAAAACCCAACCTATGAATACATTTTGTGTGAATAAATTACATTACTCTTTTTCTGCTGTCCTCAAAGCCTTTGAAAATTTTATATTTCAGTATGAAAAATCTGGCTCATAGACTTGGCTTATAATTTTTTCCCCAAGTGTATTTTCCAAAGTGTTGTAAATTATGAGGAGACATTATATATTATTATTAAAGAGGGGAGGACTTAGAGTGGTTGGTTTTTGTTAATAGCAAAGCATTCTGTTTTGTTTGTCACATGCTGAATATATACATGAATGTATGGCCATGAATGCTACTTGTGATTCCTTGATTGGAATTCCGTTCCCATTTAGATCAACCGCACACCTATAGCTAACATTTTCCCATTATGCTAATACTCTGCCCGTGATTCTTAGTGTGCAGTGTTTGCTTTTCATTCCTACATCTCGAATGTGTATTTATGACCAGCCATTTTGGCCTCCTGCCTCCCAGTAGTCAATGCTGCTTAAAAATCTCCCCAGACTTGGATCTGCATCGAGAATTCCTAGAGGAATTCACATGAAGCGATTAACTGTGGCTATCTTTGGGGGTCTTCTGTGGGAAAGAGATGTCATGTTTTAATCTGGGTAGCATATTTGAGAGAGGGGTATCCCAAAGTCATTTGACCATCTGGTGGGTTTTGTTTGCATTTTAGCCATGATGAGGATGAAATCCGGCCCGTGCAACAACAGGACCTGCATCGGGCAATTGAAAAAATGAAGAAATCAAAGGATGCAGCATTTCAGAATGTTTTAACACATGTTTGTTTAGATTAAGAGTAAAGATCATTTGTACAGTTCAGTGTGATCTAGTTCGATGCACTCTCTTACCATCAGTGGAAATAGAATGAAAAGAGAAATGTTCTTCACCCAGTGAGAGAGTTCAATGTTCCTGACACTGGTTTTATACTCTGAATTCTAAGTTATTGAGAAACAGTTGTTGTATAAGCGGTATTACTACTTGTCAGAAATCATGAGGAGGAACAGTTTGATCCAGCGTGAGTGGGTGCTTGTGTTTGACCTCTGTAGCCATACGTTGCAGCCTTAGAGCATCTAAGCTGGTCTCAAAGATGATTCACTGAGTCATTCGTGAGAAAGGGGGATGTGAGTGTGTGTGTGTGTGTGTGTGTGTATTAAATGTATATATTCACACATTTTATATTGATATTATGTAGATATGTTTGAATACGAAACTTTTTTTTACCCCAACTACTGAATCAGAAAGTACCAAACAGTATATAGCAAAACGAAGATTTATGGTTGTGTCTAAGGTACGGTGATTCAGCCATTTCCAGTTGTTTCCTTTGTTTCAGCTTTTTTTTTAAGTCGAGCATCTCTCTGCAGTGGAATAGTTGGTCGGCCCCATCTCCATTTCCGGATGTGTCTCCGCTATTATGGTATCAGGATAATCAAATAAAAATACTTGTTCAGTGATGAGCATTGAATGGTTGTCAGGCAGTCGTATGATCAGGACGGATTTCACATGGATTTCACCTCCTTCCGGCAGCACACTGAGTAGAGATGTGTTTCAGATCGATACCCCGACACATGGATTGGAAGCCTGGCCCATGAATGGCTTTGAAACACCACGGTGCCATTCAGCACGTGTATGTGACTGTCCTTTTTTCATTTCATGGGACATAGTTCTGTTGTAACCATGGTTTTTTAATGTTATTTTAAAGTTGTATGTTCTTTAATTATGGTCAAATATAATTTGGTCTTCAAAAATGAAATGATAGTCTAAAACAAGTAGCTCTTACTAAATGTGCTAAAAATACTCATTTTGTAACTTTAATTTTTAAAGTTTTCTTAGCATATTATAAACTGTGCCCTAGTTAGTACAGATATACACATCAGAATCTCCATATTGTATCCGTAGTCATTCGATGCTATGTGCCCTACATATGAAACTTTTTTTTTGTCCAAAATTTCACTAACCAGAATTCTGTTACAGGCACTTAAACACACCGCATGAGGAGAATGGCGCAGTATGATCTTGAGGTGCCTTCTGTGAACCATCTGAAAGATTAAATTATGCTTCATATAGTTTTGTTTTTATTGTATTTCTTTGAAAACTCTCAGTTTCATTCGTGAGTTATTGGATTAATTTATTTGATAGGAAGTCTCTCACAGAACCTGTTGGAGCGTTTACTCTGTTGTGCTTTGAATGACGGGTGGGGTAGAGGCTACGGCAGAAAGCAAGTCACGAACAGGGTGACAATGATTGAAAATTGGCTGCAAAACACAAGATACCAAAAATAAAAAGTTTTGTCTCCATTTTTAATGACTATATTATATTTTATAAATATGTAATAAAGAGGACCCTCTTTATTAATTTTTCTCTACTTGGTCTTCTTCAGGTATGTAACATTTTCTGGGTTGTTTTTAGTGTATAAACCTTGCCCTCGGAGTGTTTTATCTCGCTGTGTAGCTTTCACACGTCTCTGGCGTACATTCTAGTATCCAGTCATTATTGTGTCTCACAAGGAGTTCAGTAATGATTTGATTTTAATCTGATGGCATATTGATTCAAAATAAGAGGATCTGTCTCTCGTGTCCTTTCTTAAATTCAGAATATCCAGTAGTATAGTTGCTAAGTTGATCATGGTTTTAATCATCGAAGGAAGTTAGAGACACTAATCCCATCTACCGTGACTCATCTTTAAGGCCTTAAAGTAATCAAGGACACTTTTTTATATCCCTCTGAAGAACTTTTAGTGTTCTATAATCTGTGCTTGCTGCAGACATGCATTTGACACAGGTAGTTGGGTGCTGGGTTCTGGGGTATTCCCTTGTGGGTGGCAGTTCCGAGTACCGGCTGGGGAGTGGAACAGCCTGGGTTTAAATCCAGGCTCCCCGTTAACCAACCCTGTCCCGGGCACTAGTGACCTACAGCACCACGCCCAGAGCAGTGACTGCTCAGAAGGGGGCGCTCACATTATTAGTTGTGTTACTTTTGCACACCGATTACATCACTGTTGGCCGAACTGCATTTGTGAGCATCCTCTATGCTTCCAGAATCCTGAGGCCTGTACTCTGGGGCCTGAGATGGAAATGACCACCCGTGTGGTATTTCTCTAAAAGCCTCGTTGGAAGACTTCTGGTAAGTCTGGTATGTCTCAAACTATTCCCAGGCGTTTTTGTGTAGAGTTGAGTAACTCGGGATTTGAAGCAGTTCAGTATCTTTATGAATTTCCCTCGCTCCTACCTCTCCGCTCCCAACTGCAGGGCAACCCAGGACCCACCACACTATCAAGAGCTGGGTTGGGTTAATCTAAATAATGCATGTGGGCCTTAATAAGCTACCATTACTGGGTGGCTGCAACTTCTAAGGATTGGCGTTAACGAGGATGTCTCAAGCCTTGAGTGCCTCTTATAAAAATGACAGCATCCCTTGTTGGTAGGAAGTGCTTTTACTGGAATTGTGCTGTTTGTCGACAAATGTTACAGTTTTCTTCTGGATAAGGAAAACAAATTGGATGCTGTATATTTTATAATTCTCTTTTTAGCTTCTCTTAAGGTCAGAATATTGGATAG
>NC_138374.1:70825109-70908252 GCF_054177405.1 Leptonychotes weddellii
CAGAGTTCACCAATCTTGTCAAAAGTTCAAGCTCTCTTTACATGTATAGGTGGAAGTTCTGTGCTCCCCTCACGTTCATGAAACTGCGGAGAAGACAGATGACACAGATGCCAGATGAGATCAGACCTAAAGGAGACTGGGTAGCAATGTGAGTAAGAACGCAACCTCCTCAGTCACACCAGTGCTCCTGTTAACACTGTTACTGCGAACAGAGCATAAGGGCTCATCGCCAGAACACTGGAATGGGAGCATGTGTTTGTGATGAATATTTAGAGTTAGAATCACTCTGCTTGGGAACACTTGTAAGTACAAGCTTTTGTGCTGGGAGCTGCGGTTGCAGTGAATGTGAATGCTGGTGTGGAATGTATCAAGGATCTGAGTTTGTGAATCCTGACGGTTCAGTTTTAAAACTAGAGCACAGTGTTGTCTGCCAGAGATGCGTCGCTTGCAGAAATCCTGACAATGGCCGAGGTGCTCAAATAGGGGATGGTGATCCATGGTCCAGTCGAGCAAATTCCTTTGCAGACGTGTGTGAGGGAGCCGAGCATTGTCTACGGGGCCAGAGTCCTGGTCTCGTAAAGAGTACCCATGGGGTCCCACTGCAAACAGCTGACTCCAGCAATAAAGAATTTATTTGAAGGATATGAGGAGCTAGCTCATGAGCTCAAAAGGAAATTCAAAAACTGGACTTAGGACAGAAAGCTCCCAAAGGTTTTGTAGCAGGAATTGCTCAAGGATCTAGCTTTTATTCCTCTACTGGATTAAATGAACCCCATTTATCTTTATTTATTTATTTATTTTAAGATTTTATTTATTTGACAGAGACACAGCGAGAGAGGGAACACAAGCAGGGGGAGTGGGAGAGGGAGAAGCAGGCTTCCTGCAGAGCAGGGAGCCTGATGTAGGGCTCGATCCCAGGACTCCGGGATCATGACCTGAGCCGAAGGCAGACGCTTAACGACTGAGCCACCCAGGCGCACCGCCCCCCCCCATTTATCTTTAAATTGCCCCATTCTTGAATCCTGGAAGTGGGTGTGCAGACCCCAGGGAAAACCACTGCCCGTGGTCCTGGAGCTCTGAGAGAGGGGCCCTCCAGGAACCCTGGCTTACATGGTTGGAGAGCAAGACTAAATGCAAAAGAGAGCAGTGTATCGACCAAAGAAACGAGTATTGTGGAGAAGGTGGCTAGACAAACAAAAAGTGACAAATGACCAGCCAGTTGCAGGCAGCCGTAGGTTATGTGCTCAGCGACGGTGGTGTTCTAACTAGCGGGTGTGTGGGGAGCAGCCAGCGCTGCAGGCCTGTGGGCGGCCTCCAGGGATCCCAGATGCTCTGCTTCCCCCCGATGCTGCACTGCTGCTTGGCATGTCCAACTTTTAGCTAAGTGATCACTTCTAGTTGGTGATGTGTTTTGGTCCAGATAATGGGTATAAAAAGAACACTGGAGACTGAAGTACAATGCTGGGTTTTGTTTTATTTCCAAGGAAGGCAAACGTTTTCCTCTGACGGGCAGTTGTGGTGAAGGCCTGATCGTCCCCATTCTGGAGTCCGGTCATGCCAGGTCTGGGCTGCAACCATAATAAGAGGAGTTGGGGAGGGGCTGGACGTGCAGGGGTCAGATGTCCATGCTAAGGGCGTGCCAAGCCCTCCCCTGACCTCTCTGGCAGCAGCCTTTTGATCTTGGCAGTACTGGAGCTGGGAGAGGCTGGGCGTGCAGGGGTCAGATGTCCGCGGCTTCCTCCGTGTGCTCAGTTCTGACGGGGTCTGGCAGCCAGTCACCAGGAGGACACACGAGACTCAGAGCCTCTCTTTGACCATTTACTCTGTGAGATCCAGGGAAGGGGGACTGTCTAGCCTGGCAGTTTGTTTTTGAAGGTGGTATGTTTGTGGATCTTGGTCAGTACTGTCTGAATCCTGGTTGAATTCTCCGCATATCTGCCAAATCTCCATCTGAGGCAGGCCTGCTCTTCCGTACCCTGCATCCAGACTTAGGAGTCTCCTCCCTGGGGTACACGCAAGCACCCAGGCTCCTGCTCACCCCCGAGGGGCTTCTTTCTCTCCAGAGGGCAGTCGGTGAAGAATGCTTGTATTCACTTTTCTTTGCCAGCCTTATAGAGAAGCATTATTTTTATTTTGTCTCGGTTTTCTCTTGTTACTCTGGGAGTGAAGGTCTTTCACATCCTCCTACATTCTAGCAGAATTACAAGTCCTGTGAAGTTCATTTCCAACTTTATAGGTTTCAACCCCAGCTGTGAAACATATATATGTAATACAATTTTATATATGTATATGTATGCCGTGTATATGTGGCATTGTAGCCTTGGGCAGAACCTCTATTTCCTTGAGCACCTGTTCCCTTATCTGTAAACAGAAATCATAAACATGTACCTTGTGGGATTGTTTTAAGAATCCTATGGAAACGCTTTGGGAGTGAGGAAGTGAGTCTGGCTGCAGGCTCTCGTGTGCTTAGGGAAGTCCTCTCCGGTCTCCCATTTCTAGGCCTCCATTTCCTTGTCTGCACCATGATGGGCCTGCTGAAATAGATCTCTCTACGTTCCTGTCCCAGCTCACTAAGCTGCGCACTGTGGCAACGGCGGCCATGTTGATAGACGCAGGGCCCTTAGTTAGCGATGCGGAGCTGACTGCAGCACTCAGCTGCTGATGGGTGTCAGCCTTGGTGGATGCACTTGTTCTGATGGGCACAGGTTACCAAAATGCCATCAGATAGGCAGGTTGGAGACTCCGCATGGGCCTGATGTTTCTGTGTATTAAACGTGTTTATTTCCTTGACTCTGTTGGAGCTAGAGGTTTTCTTTGTTGTTTGCTTTGACTACCCAAAGATCTAGTACTTTCTAGAATTCCTTTTATCATCTGAGGATAGGACGGGGGATACAACCTTTTTAGTGGTTCATGGGATTAATATCTTCCCATAAATGTAGGCTCTTCTTGGTGAATACACTTGTAGAAGCCAGTCTTTTAACTAGTTCAAAATACCAGATCAGTATTGGAGTTATTTACATGAAAGCAGTCCATATAACCTACAATGAGCTGAATTTTACCTTTGAACTATTTATGGAAAGCAGGCTTATGAAATAAATATAAATCAAGATTGTTCTTTCCTGGGGCGCCTGGGTGGCTCAGTTGGTTGGGCGACTGCCTTCGGCTCAGGTCATGATCCTGGAGTCCCGGGATCGAGTCCCGCATCGGGCTCCCTGCTCGGCGGGGAGTCTGCTTCTGCCTCTGACCCTCCCCCGTCTCATGCTCTGTCTCATTCTCTCTCAAATAAATGAATAAAATCTTTAAAAAAAAAAAAAAAGATTGTTCTTTCCATGTAAGTGTGTATCATCTGTTACAGTTTATAACTGTCACATACATTATTTTGTGAAAGAAGTGCACAGCAGGCTTAAACTTCTGAGGGGGGAAAATACTGTATTTAAGAATTTTACCAAATACAGTGTGTATTATTGATGCCAGCAATAGTAAATACGTATGGTGACTTTAAAAGAGCTGTGCCCACTCAGCTGGGGGGGTCCTCGCCAGCATCCCCCATTCCTTGCTAGCCCCATAGAAAAGTGTGATTTGTATACTGTCTAGGTTTTTCTTGTATCTGACTAAATCTCTAAACCCTAGCCAGTAACCCATTTATTTTTAGTAATATCAATAAAATTCAGTAATAATTTAAATTTTTTTCATTAAAATAATTTACAATATAAGCAAAAAAGGTAGGCAGATTCTGGAGTGAGTATCGGTGAATTGCTTGTATATCATCTTCCCCATTCCGTGAACCTACTGAGTGGCCCAATAATAGTTAATATTCATCAAAGAACTAAATGCATGTGAGAGGCAAGCAAAGTCAGTGGTTTTCAAAATCTGCGCGTAGTGCATTCCTGATCCTTGATGCATATGGTGATGAGGAAATGCTTAAGTAAAGGGGACCTGCATTCAGAATCTGAGGCAAAGCGGCACGATTGGTCCCTCCGACCTTCACACGGAAGAGCAGCTCCGGTGCCCGTCAGGAAAGCCAGACCTGACAGCTGGGTCCCAGAATGGAAGATGAAAACAAAATCACACTTGCTCTCCTCGAGTAACCAGGATTGGTTCCTTCGTGCTAGGAAGATGGGCTGGAGAGAAATCCTGGGGCCTGCGTGCTGGTACGTTGGCAAGGTCTGCCATTGTCGGACCCAGCGACTTCCAGGGGCCTTCCCAGGGTTTGTGTTCTCCCTGCCATGAGGGTCTGGCATCCCCCCTTGGCACCCCTTCTGTCTTCGTGTTCTCACACATGTCCTGCCCTGCTTGGTCCCGCTAACGGTCACTTGGAACAAGCAAGCGAGCGAGGCCCTGGGCGAGAAGCAGGCTCTTTCCCCAGTGAGGAGCAGTGGCAGGATGTGCAGGAACCCTTCAGGACCACAGGGAGGCGGCCAAGGGGGAACATGGCCCCAGACTGCCAGGTGCCCGCAGGCCACAGGAAGTAGGGGTGGAAACAGGTACCCGGCTCAAGACAAAGGAGCCATGGCTGAGGTTGGCGGCTGTGCGAGAGTGGATGGAAAACAAGAACAGCAAAAGCCCGCTCCCAGCCCGGCTGGCGCACTCCCTGGGGGTACTTTGAGAAAAGGGAGCAAGTACGAAAGAAAAGAGGTCAGACCCTCCCGCGGTGACATCCTACGGTGAGCCCCCAAGCAGCCTCGTCCCCCTGAGGACATCAGGAGCCCTGCACATCTACACCCACCGTGTGGTTTTTAAGTGACTCGGACGCGGGCAAACAGCCTCTTAATCGTGGTCAGAGGGTTGCTGCTCTTCTTCCCAATTACACAGTCACAAAGCCCTCGGCAGTCCCGTGGCTAACCCACACTCTGTCACAGGCAGAAAGGACTCCGCGTTCATTTTGAGAAGTTTATTACATAGAAATAGTCCTTTGCACTCAGTATTATTAAGTGCAGAAAAGCAGTTTTAAATATATCTTAAAAAATCACAAAATATATTGATTAAGGCACTACATTCCATCTCATGTTTTCAATAAATACACTGTTCTTTAAAAGGCAGTACTGAGTACCTCTGATTAAATCAACATAGGCACTATACTAGTCAAGGCAGTTACGCTTTGCTGTGGCCATTGTGTGTAATTTACTCTCAAAAGAACTTTCAGTAGCTAAGATTAGCATTTTCTCAAAAAAAAAAAAAATCACAGTTTTCTCTTTACAGTTTAAGTCTCTTCCAGAGAGACCTAGCTATAAAAGGTACGGTTTCTTCATATATTCTTTAGCAACAAGGAATTATGTATAAAGTACAAAGATCACCTCCCAAGAAGTAAAGCCATCAGAGGTTAGATGTCTCGGCACAGCATGAGTCTTTGGAAAAGTATTTTCTCCAGCTGCACTAAGATCCGCTGGGTTTAGAAAACTCTGGACCTTCTGGCATCCAAGAAGACTGCTTCGTAAGTGCCTTCCGTGCAAGGAGCTTTGCTAAGCAACTGAGGGGGGCCAGAGGCAGCCCCTGTGTTTTACAGTGTAGACGGAGCCCCAGACTGCAGGTCAAGCGGCGGCAGCAAGCCCGTCGGGTGTCACCACTACTTTCTAACGATGCCAACTGTGAGAGTTTGTGACCGTGCTCAGCCGCTCCCGAAGCAGGCGCTAGGCATCATCTGGTGGGGACCCCTGGGAGACCGAAGGGCTTCTGGGGTCTTTTCCCCATTCCAGCAGCTTGCTAGTCTGATGGTCTGGACTGGTTTGGCCCGAAGCTGCTTCTCCCAGGACACAGTGACCATATCAAAGAGAAAAATTAACTTCCCACAACAATCCCAGATCGTCTGAACCTTGGGTGCCAATCTTTTCCTCAAAGCATCCTGTGTTCTGCAACTGAAAAATCACCGTTGAACTGGAGTTCTAGTCACAGAAGGGTGGTAAGACCTCCCTCCTTTCTTAGAAAACATAACTTTCTCAGCCGAACTAGGTTGCATAGATCCGAGGTGTGGCTTGAGCCCCTTAGGAGACGGGGCGGGAGGCAGGAGGTGAAATAGCGAGAGTCTTCATGTGAGCCACACCTCGTTTAGGGGTGAGAATTTTTTTCCCCCCTTAAGTCAGTTGTACAGAAGAGGTTGCTCAGTCTGGTTCGTGTTACTGTGTGACACTGGCAAGACTTAAGCTGGAAAATACGCTTTACTTCTTGGCAAGTAAACTTAGACACACAGTCAAAGCTTTCCGAAACCTGGGAACCTACGTAATCAGACGCAGTAGAGAACACAATTTCATTCTGAAATAACAGTACTGCTTGCACCTGCTAAGAGGTGGTCTTCATTCGGACTTTCTTTTATATATTATTGAAGTTGACTTTAAATTATAGACACAATTTTTACCTCATTATAAAACATGAAAATCGATCACTGAGAAGCAATTGTGTACAAAGCATGTAATCACAAAAATAGGAAAAAGAACCCAAGAGCACTTCGAGAAGAAACTGTGGAGCCGGAGGGCACTTAGTTGTTCTTCTCCAGGGACCGGTAATAGTCTGTCAGGATTTTCCATGCTTTGGGCGCCATGAAGCCATCTGGAGGGTTCTCTCCTTCCCGGGCCAGCTTCCTCATTCGTGTCCCAGAGATGAAGTCAAATTCGTCGTGCCTGTCACGGGGCAGCCACACACAGCTCAGAGCGGGTAAGTCACCCTGCCCCCAGAGATGCCTGCATGAGGTGACGAGTCTCAGACCCTATCTTTTCCTGCACCTTCGGGAATGGGCAGTTCTCACTAACTCTTGAGTAAAGGAACTTGCAGAAGAAAGGGGCGTGATGGCAGCCACAAGCTCCACGCTGCCTGGCCACCTACTCTGTCCACGGGCATGTCCCCTACTGCTACGCTGGCTTCCTTTCCCTTAACACCGCTCAAGGAAGACTTGTTGAAAGAGAGCTACTGATGGACCATCTACTGACATGCAGGGGCCGTGCTACGCTTCAGGGGGACACGGAACGTGTAAGACCAAGTCTCGGCCTTCTAGGGACTCTCATCCCACCGGGAGCATGTGGAGATGCCCTTCCGCAGATGGTGTACAGATGGTGATTAAAGAATCTTCCTCTGGAAACCTACCTTGCCGGGTCATAGAAGTCCATGGCTTTTTTGGCTTTGTTGTAGGCAGCTACGCGGAATGGAATGATTTCCACCGAGGTCAGGCCCGGGGCCATGCTCAAGACCTTGCCTCCGTGAGTGGGTTCATACAGGTCTTTCTTGGTCTCGGGGTGGGGCATGCCTGCAGGGTCCCGGCCCACGATGTAGAAATTGACCCCTGCAATCATCCGGGACCGACAGTGCCACTGGACCTAGGAAACATCATGCAAGGGAGATGCTGGTCACCACTGGCCAGCTCGGGGGGTCCCTGTTTACAGAGATGCCTTTGTTCTGCTGGAGTGTCTTAAGACCCCATGCTCTTCTTCACGCTCACTACATCAGGTAGGGTAGGAGCTCTAGACACGAATTCCCCCCACCTGACCCCAACTTCCTAGAACCCGAGAACTGTTCCTAGAACTGTCTCCTAATCACCCCTCCAGACAGGCAAGTGGACCAGAAACACTCAGACATGTGAATTTTACTTTCTAGTCCCTCCCTATTCAGAATAGATCACAGTTTCAAGGAAATTACAAATTCCAACATGTCTGATTATCCGACTGCCAATAATGAGCGGATTATACGAAGACATTGATTCTCGTTCAACACGACATTGGGATTTCAAAATGAATCACCCCGTCTGAAGCTCAGTGAGAAATACAGAGGATGAGGAGGCCTGGCACTGCAATCTGGTTGAAGAGAATTAATTTCTGAAACTCTGGGGTATTCCAAAGCACTGGGACCCTTCCAGTTGATCACGCTTCCCACATAATTGGTGCCATGGGACGGAGAACATCCCTGTTTGGTGGGCTTGTTGTGCTATGACAAAAGGGGACACCAAGCTTTTAGAAACGAATTCTCCTTTCTAAGGACGCTCACAGGCGTTTGTGGTGAACCAGTCAGAGTGACTGAAACTTCGGGAATTGAGTATGAGGTGCGATACGGTTTGCCCTACAGCCTCAGTCAAGCTGCATTATCCTCCTTGCTCACACGTCAGCTCCACGTTCTCAAAGGCATTGTGTAATGGGTCTGAGGTGGTGTTTCTAGCATTCTTACAAATACTAAATGGAAACATAATTAAGTTGGATAAAGAAGAGAGACTGGAAGATTCCAGAATCTGCTCATGAGAGAAAAGGATCGCAGAGACTCACTGGCTCCTCTTAAGTAAAGTCTAAGCCCCCATCTCCGAGGCCCCCAGCCCGGCCCAGGGAACCGCTCACCTCTGTGGGGCCAGCGTACAGCATTGGGGACGGGAAGATGGCAACGATGGTTGACCTGGGGTCCAGGACCCCTTCTTCCAGCACCGCCGCATGCTGCTTCATCCGCCACTCCAGGGGCACGTCGTCATCCTTGGTCCAGCCCCCCAGAGGGTGCAGCAGGAGCACGGGGTGCTTATAGCCCCGCTCCAGCAGCCTGCGGCGGGTGTCCTGCATCAGCAGAGCGTGGCCATTGTGGACGGGGTTGCGCAGCTGGAACGCGAACACCGCATCTGGGAAAGGAGCAAAGGCCGAACTGAACAAAATGCACATTGTCGCTCGTCCGCAAGCACAAGAAAGAAAATGCAGGGGGAGCTCCCCTCTGCTTGCTAGAATGTTTAATAAAGCCAGTTAGATCTTGAATTTTAAAAGGAAGGGGTGGCCTGGCTGGCTCAGTCAGTAGATCATGTGACTCTTGATTTTGGGGTTGTGAGTTCGAGCCCCATATTGGGTATAGAGATGACTTAAAAATTTTTTTAAAATCTTGAAAGAAAGGAAACAGCAATGTTTATTGTTCAGAGTATTCACTATGCCCACTTGCTTTCGAAAGTCATCTGGAGAATCCACCTGGGTCTTTGGGGGTTACTTGGTTACTCCAAAGGCACCCACCAGACCAGACAGGACACACAGGCAGGAAGCCGTAATGGGAGAGCCTGCCTCGGAAATGAAGCCATCTATTACCAGGGCCTCTGCCGCCAAGCACCACTCAGTCCCCATGTCACCCTCTGCTTCAGGCTCGCTCCCCTAGGGGGTGAGCAACGACCAGCGCCATCTGGGGCCTGGGAAAAGTTTTAACAACCTAAAGACGTAAAAACATATTTCACCTTCATTGTAAAAAAAATCTTCAAAACTACTACACTTAGTGACAGGCTCCTGACAGCCTTCATTTCCTTCTAGTTATGAAAGAAATACCCATCATGGAAAACGTGGGGAATCCAGAAAAGCCCCAAACAGGATATAAAAACCACTTATAATCCCACCATTACTTTTTCAAAAATTTATAAAGTGAAAATCTTCCCGCCCCTTGGTCTACCTCCATCCCCAAGAGGCACCTGTCACCTGCGGTTTGGGGCGTGTGCCCCAGAGACTTCTGCTTCTAGACACACAAGTAGCTTAGGGTTTTAAGAACAATTACTGTATTTTGTTTTCCAAAATTACGCTGTAGAGATTGTTCTGCAATTTGTGTTTTTGCTGAATAAATACACTTTGGGTATTTTTCTGTGTCTGTGCCTATTTTTAACTGCTGCATCCTATTCCAATATGTGGATGTACTTCAACTTTCTAAATTGCTCCAGTCCGTATCAATACACACATCCATAGAGGTCTCCAGCTTTTTGAAACTATAGACATGGCAGACTCCTGGTATCTCGAATTCTATAATCAGAGGGTGGGGAGGAGGACTGACAAAGGCACACAAGGCAGTCTACGTACCAGCGTTCATTTCTTTACATTTCTGCTTGAGCTCCAGAGGCGTCAGGCGGTACTGGTCCAGCCCGTCATTCCACCTTATTCTCTCCAGCACCTGCAGGTCTCCACCCACCAGCCAATCCCCACTTTCCATCACCATCTAGAAAGACCATGAGTAAAGTTGTTGGAGATGAGTGTCGACTTCTAGTTTATCTGAAAACCATTTTCTCCTAGACCGAACTTGGGTTAATCCTGAAGAACCGCCTTCCATTCTTAAGCATTTGTAACACAGTATTTCTCAAACTTTTTGGTCTCTCAACCCTTTTATACTTTTCTTTTTTTTGAAAGAGAGAGAGAGAGCTGGGGAGAGGCAGAGGGAGAGAAAGAATCTCAAGCAGACTCCACACGCCCAGCGCTGAGCAGGGAGTCCGGCTTGGGGCTCGATCCCACGACCCTGAGATCATGACCTGAGCTGAAATCAAGAGTCAGATGCTCAACTGAGCCACCCAAGCACCCCATCATCAAGAACATTCTTAACTGAAGCCGGCCCTGTTTTTACTGCAAGTGCTTGGTGTTGAGGGGACCACCCAAGTTGAGCCAGGCATCTTGAGTCCGAGGGGCCAGAAGTTTCGCCCACGTTGCTCTAGCATGGGCAGTACAAATGTCAGCCCCGTGAAGACAGCACAGGATGTCTCAGCATTACGAAGGCAGTTTTGAGACTGGGGTTCTGTGGAAAGGTCTCGGGACCCCCAGTGTTCTGCGAGCCACTCTCTGAGAACCACCGCCAGCACATCCCTAATACAGCCTGATGTGCCTTAGACTGTTTTCAGTAAGGACCCAAAATAGAGAAGCTGGGGGAAATCAGGCAAGTTGTTTTCTACCGGTTCATTATTGCTGAGCACAGTTTCTAAGGAAACTCTGGAAAGAAGCATCCTTTGTTACCTCTAATTTGAAAACAAAAGAAAATGTCCAAAGAGCAGCAATATGTTGCCAAATCCACATCCAAGGCTAAGCACAGACTAAGTAGCTAAAACCTTATTTTTCTCAAATAATCTTTGACAAGGGCACCAGGACCACTCGATGGGGCAAGAAGTCTCTTTGGCAAACAGTGTTGAGAAAACTGGATATCCACATACAAAGAGAAAGAGTTAGAGCCTTATTTTATACCCTGTAAAAAAATTCACTCAAAATGGATTAAAACCTAAATGTAAAATCTAAAACTATAAGATTCTTAAAAAAAACCACAGAGGTTACTGTTAACACCCTCGCTTGTCAATACCCAGTCTCTGTTGAAGTGACTTCCGGGGACAGTGAGGAACAGAAAATGCACACCTTGACAAGGAACCACACGCTTCCTCTCCCAGCCTGTCTTTTGGGATGGAGCACACAGCCGGGGAGGCAGCCCTATTTCTGGGGAGGGGCTGAGTGAGGGGAGTCTGGGGGGGGTGTGGGTGGAGCTCAGCCATCCGGCCTGGGGCACCCTCCTGGTATAGGACAAGGCCAAGCAGAGAAGGAAAGAGGGTTCATGGCAGGTCGAGAGCCAACTCTTCACACAGCACCATGTTCTGGTGGAGAATTTAAATTTGAACCTGACCTTCTGGGTTATTCTTAACGTAGAAGGACAGAACATAGTTTATCTAAGAGTTTGTTAGTTCGATAGGTAACTTTTAAATATGGTATGTGGGCTTTCATTTGCCCTGGACCCCACAAACGTGAGGGGTGAGCCTGGCGGGAAGGGTGGTTACAGCAACGGAAAGGAAAAACACGGCTGTGTGGGATGGAGGGAGGAAAATCACTTACTAAGAATACTGTCAAATCCCCATACCTGTGCATTTGCTTTCTCCTCCTTGCCCAGAGTTGGGCGATGGATAAAATGTGGACACTTACCCCAAATCCCTAGGAGTGCAGTAACTCATGCTGGACGCTAGGGGTCCACCCTATATTGTTCTGTTGGTGAAGGCGCCATCTCTCCAGTTTGGTTCACAACTCAGCCTAAAAAATGTGTCTATCTGATGAGCAATGCTGAACTATGCTTCTGGCATTTCTGAGATGGGGAGAAGCAAAGGGCATTTCTCTCCCCAAGATGGCCCAACTGTCCCCAGAATGTAGCTCTCGCTACCAGGAAGGGAGGTTCCGTGGCTCTGCGCCATTTCCCAGGCTTTGTGGCCTAAGGGCCCCCAGCTCCTTTTGTGCCTCCTGCTAAAGGCAGGCGGGGGGACACCGCTGGAGAGTCTGCAGACCTGGGCGCACGGACAGAAATGAGGGACGGGCTTTCGGAGAGTCGAAGGAAGTGTGAGAGGGCATCCGCGCTTGGAATCACAGGCAACAGCAACGCAGAAAGGAGGAGCGGGTGAGCTCGGACCCTAGCACGAAGACGAGGCGGCTGCTCTGAGGAGCCCCACAGACACAGCCTGGGGAGGAGGCGGGGTGCATGGGCTGGAGCGGGAGCAGCTGCTGAGCGTGGGGAGGTACACTCGTCACAATGGAAAGGGAACAGGGAGGGGGCAAGAAACCAGGAGGAAGTGAGAAATGGCAGGTGTTCGGGAAAACAGGGTCACAACGAAAGGGTTCAGAGATGAGGCTCAAGAGGCAGAAAACTGAGGCGGTCCCCGTGGAGAACATCCCTTCATCTCTGTGCTGTCCGGTAGAAAGGACAGGACTTCACGCCTCGTTTGCAGACGAGAGAAGCGGCAGCGCTCAAGGACGCACAGGCACTGCCAGATGCCAGGACACGGCGCCCAAGACCCCCCCAAGCCAGGCTGCTCCTCCCACTGCACCTGCTGCCTCCCCTGAGCTCTGCCTGCAGGGTGAGCCCGGCCCAACAAGACAGCCCTTCATCTCCTGAGCTGGCAGAAGGCTGAGCAGGTGGCAAAACTGGAAGAGCTGGGGCCGCACAAGGGCAGTCTGGGCGCATAAAGGCGGCACACCCCGTCACGCGGGTCAGGGGGAGGAAGGAGGAACGGGGTGGCAGCCTGGGGAGGTGGCAGGGGTGGGAGGAACAGTGTCTGGGTTGAGGGACCAGCATGTGCAGGAGCAGGAGAGGACAACACGCTGGCCCGCTCTGCAGCATGACCAGCCAGGGATGGGTCGGGCAGGATGCACCAGCTGCAGGACGGACAAGGCCAAGCCGGAGTCAGGCAGGACACAGCGGGGGAACAGATGCCCTGGCCCAAGGTGGAACAGAAAAGTGCCCAACGTCAAGCCAGCCGTGGGGAGGGGGTGGATCGCCAGGACCCAGCAGCTGAACCAACACGGGAGGAGGAAGACGCCCAGGATTTGGCCACGGCCAGATGGGGGTGAGGTGCTTGCAGGTGGAGCCAGCCCGGAAAGAGCCCCGAATACTTCTCTAACGCCAGGATCCCAACCTTCACAGATTCACAAGGAGCGCTCAGCGCCAACCCCCAGAACTGACCCAGCCAAGTACTCCCAGGGCCACTGGAAATGCAACAAGGCCCACGCCACTTTTGGAAGGGGTTACTTTGGGGGGAAAAAAAACACCTTTCAGTGTAAATTTCACTGTAAATTTCAAGGTGCTAAAAAAGGGGCAGTGAAAAGTCCCTTCCCTGTAAACGGTGCGTGTGGTGCCCCCGGCAAACGTGCGTCACACTCTGGGTGTGGTGTGTATGCTGAGTGCCTTCCTCTGTCAGGTTAACCATGGCCCATTTCTCGCCATTAGCTCACTGGGAATGTTTGCAGAGTCCCTCTGACGACCTCATGGGACAGTCACTGACCAGATGACCAAGACCACGAGTCACAGCACCACGTTCCCTGGCTTCTAAGAAATTCTGAGCTCCACTGCCAACAAGATGAAGTAATTCTCGAGAGCTTCCTCAGGTGTTTCTTTTAGGACTACCACAGTGGATGTGGACAGCAGGCCCCAAGAGGGGACGTCTCTGGTACAGGGAGATGCAGGGTCACTCTTCTCTCTCCGGGTCACTGACGGAAGATCAGAACCCATCACGAGACCATGAGGACCAGGGAGTAGATGAAACAGAGGCAGGATCAAGATGCTCATCTACAAGGTGGATGATTGTGTCCATCAAATGAGAAGCTGCTTTGCTCATTCACTTCTTGTGTTTAGAGGCCTTGAAAAAGCCCCTCCTCCCTTGCAACATGTCACAACTGAAACAAACGAAACCAAACCAACATCCGCCCAACCAATTCCAGTAGGCTCATTCAAACATCTTTTGTAGGGGCACGGGGCTGGAAGAGATCCTGGGGTTATTTTGAGTCTGGCCCCTCCTTTTATACAGCTTTTTAAAATTTCAACCCAAATGCTCTCATCCTGGGCAAGGGATGGCTTTTGCATTCAATCTCACATACTTTCCTTTATGGGAAACAGACCACACCCAGCAATTCCATGAGACTCTCCACCCCCACCAAGCAGAAGTTGTGAAAGAATCTGAGGAGGTTTAGCCTATTTTGCCTTTAGGCGGGATAGACTCAAAACAATCCTAATCAGATGAACGCATTTTTCAATCTTAAAATATCCACTGATGACAATGTGCTCTTTCCCTCTGGAGACTCTAACGCCATCTGCTCTGCACTGATTTTTGTTTACTAAGAGGATGTCACTGACCACGAGGCACGCACTCCGAGTCTCTCTCCAGTGGTCGGTTGGACCCACTCTGGATGAGGAATGCGCTTCCCGTGAATTTCCAAGATGGAGAGTGCCACAAGTTCTAGCTATGGCTCTGATTTCTGTCCTTTACTCAAGATGCCAGACTCAATGATCTACCCAGTCCAGTTGTTTCCCATTTAGCGGAGGGAGCCAGCCATCACAGCATCTGAGGACTCACTGAATCATTCAGAGCAGCCCCCGAACACAAAAGACACTTCTCTGCCCCTATCTAAAGATCTCCGAAGGCACAGCCTGCAAGACCTGCCCTAGAAATGCATTCCTCAGGCGGTGCCTGGGGGACTCAGTTGGTGAAGGGTCTGACTCGACTTCAGCCAGGTCATGATCTCAGGGTCACGGAATCAAGCTGCTCGTCTTCGGGCTCCACGCTCAGCACAGAGTCCGCTTGAGTTTCTCTCCTTTTAGCCTCTGCCCCTCCCCCTGCTCATGCGCGCGCGCGCGCGCTCTCTCTCATAAATTGATTTTAAAAAAAGAAATGCATTCCTCTATCTGACCCTGGTGTTTCTTTTAAGTCCTTCGTGAAGGAATAAAAAGGAATGATTTTTGTCCTAAACTGAAGATCAAGAAAGCCCTTCCAAAGGTCTTGCTACTTACTTTGATATGGGGGTGTTTTGCACACATTGTCCCCCATACACGGGAACAACGCTCCTCCTTTCTATGTTCGTAGAATTCAGGGTCTCGTAAGATAGCCACTCTCCGTCCACCATATGTCAGGACAAACTCACTGCGCCCCTCCAGCCGCGTCTTATCGTCCGCAGAGACAGGCAGTACAATGGGGATGCTCATGTTGATCACTCCGTCTATAGAAAGAACCACGTGATGAGTGAGTATGGGATGCAAGGTGTGCCGTCCTTGAAGGATGACTCAAATGTGCACAACGTCCATTCCAAACATCTCCTGCAAAGGCCAGGAAGGCCTAAATCCAACATGGTTGTGTTGGCTGCAACCAATTTCCTGAGAGTCTACGATGAGAAGCCCTCGAGAGGCTTCTCAATACCAGAGATGGGGCATTTGTGAAAAGTGGGCTGAGTTTCAAATCACGGAGGTGGCTTCAGTGAGTGATCTAATCTGGGGGATGAGAAGGGGGCATCTCCCTTTGAGGTCCCGTTTGAAAGCTTGGTCCTGACCTCAACATACCAGAGAGTTTAAAATCTTTAAAAACCCAATTACACACAATGAAGGTTGGCCAAACAAAAGCCTCTAGTCTTTCTTGGAAACAAACCTTGTAACAACATTGGCAAATCTCTTATATTATCTATTTAGGCTCTAATTGTGGTACCAACACACTGAATTGGAAAAAAAAAAAAAAATCAGGGCGCCTGGGTGGCTCAGTTGATTAAGCGACTGCCTTAGGCTCAGGTCATGATCCCAGGGTCCTGGGATCGAGTCCCACATTGGGCTCCCGGCTCAGCGGGGAGCCTGCTTCTCCCTCTGACCCTCTCCCCTCTCATGCTGTTTCTCTCTCGCTCGCTCTCAAATAAATAAATAAAATCTTTAAAAAAAAAAAAATCAGACAATTAACATTAAGGGGTAGGACCCCAAAGAAGGAGTCCTCTTGATGTCTGTTTCCTGTGGTCTGGGCATGGCATCACCTTTAAATGGTATTGAAAAGACTTCTCTGGGATCACAGCCCTTGCTAGCTCAACTGCAGTTGAGAACCATCAGTCAAAAAACACGGACGAGGTAAACCATAGAAAGTGGATTTATAGAGCTCATGCACTTTGGAGAGTGAGCTCCTCTCCCCTTTACGCTAAGTGTCTTACTTTAAAGGGAATTTAAGTAAACTGGCATTCTGGTTTCTCAGGATACAAAACAACAAACTGGAGGGTATGGGATGTGCTGTTCAGAGAATTTCTCATCCCATCTTCAGCTACAACACATGCCTAGGACCAGCTTGATCTCAAAGGAAGAGGCAAGAGAATTACTTAAAAGCTGACCTAGAAACTGTGAGGGCTCATTTTATGTGTCTACTTGGCCAGGCTGCAGTGCCCAGATATTCAGTCAAACGTTGTTCTAGAGGTTTCTCTGAAGGTATTTTTAAGATGAGATGAACATTTAAGACAGTAGACTTGGGGTAGAGAGTGTCCTCCATAAGGTGATAGGCCTCATAGACTCAGTTGAAGGACTCAACAGAAGACCGACTTTCCAGGAAGAAGAGGGAGCTCCGCTCACAGACTTTGAACTTGAGCTACAAGTCTTCCCTGGGTCTCTGGCCTGCCAGTCTACCCTGTGGATCTTGGACTTGCCAAGGCTCTGCAACTGTGTGAGCCAATTCCTTAAAATCAATCTCTCCCTCTGTTTCTCTGGAGAACCCCGACTAATAAAGAAATCAAAAGTAAAGTCATGGGGGGCTCCTCCTGTGTGGGGCCAACAACCCCTCAGGGCACCATTACGTTAGAGCTCAGCTCAATAACTGGCAATAACTAGTGACGATGATGTCACTTTGTAAAGCTGGTGTTTAACACATTTTTAGAAGTGAATATGAAGTTATTTGGGGTTTCTTAGAAGGACATTTTTTAAATGTTTTCTAGAGAAAATGGTTAAAAGATGTAGTTATTTTTCAGTTTGGGGCTTCAAAGATTACAGTTGGGCTTTCTGGAAACATGTAATTTCTTAATGAGGCCAGATAATGTAAAAGAAATGAGCCAGCTGTGTCCCCCCCTTCTGTGGGGGCGCCTGACATCCACCAACTATGTCCGTCTCTCTACTATAGTCACACATGAGAAAACGGGGCACGCCGTCAGTGGACAACACTGAACAAGATTAGGGAGATCTGGGGGGATTCCCAAGGTCAAGACTCAGAAAGGAACCAGAGCACGTGAATAAGGAAAACAGTCAACTCCATAGGAAACAAATGCGGTTATTTATGGATTTGAGGAAATGTCCCACAAATTAATGAAGTCTTTTAAACCTAACCTTCAAAATCCAACATTTGGAATGCCTCTGATGGGGTTAAAGATCTGAGATCGGAGTCAGCTGTGAAACCCATCTCCGGGCATATCACTTTGCAACTTCTACATACTCTCCAAAGTTACTAGAGTGTAAAGAATGTCACAGGATAGAGATAGCAACTGCAGGGGACAAAGAAATCCTGTCTGTCAAAATCCTCTGACCCCCCCCCACCCCCCACCCCACCGCCAGTGCCCCGGGTAGCCCTTGTAAACCACAAGTAAGCTATCTGCACAGGAAGTCATGGATTTTGACATTCAAGTGACTCCTTTGTTTCAAAGCTCAGGCATTCTGTGGGCTCAGTTCACCTCTGGGCTCAGTTTCCCCACTTGAGAGATGGGATAATGAATAATCCGTACCTCCCTGGGTTGCTGGGGGTGGTACCGTACAGCCCTTTATCATTGGAGGTGTGTCATCCAAGATCATGAAACCCACCCCGCAGTCTAGGCTAGCCAAGTGGAACGCCTTCAGGGGTGCTGATGATCTGACTAGAAACCATGTGTTCTGTGGGTTACTGACCACACTGCTCACAGTGACCCGACCAAAATCAAGTAAACCAAAACGCAAACCAACACCATTTTCCTGTGGCAGTTGCCTCCTTTGGTCCACTAGTTTCCTGCCTGAGGTAGCCTTGCACCCATGTTCCTCTTGGCCTTGAGGGAAACCCTGCCCTGGGGAAAGAGCCCTTCCTGATGGGTGGTCGAGAGCCAATCTGGGGGGGGGCAGTGGGGAGGAAGACGAGTTCCACTGAGTAATGATGCCAACCGACCGCATCTACCCGGAGCTACAACTCCACACAGGATGAGCAGCTTGGCCTAGCACCTCCCTCAACTCTTCCACTATGGGAACTCATCCGACAGTGTCACGTTCTGCTGAGGCATCCTCCATGGCTTTCAGCACCAACTTGGGCTTTCAGCCTTTCCCACTGTGTGCCACAGCTCTGGGGAGATCTCTCTTACAGCGGGCTGCCTCACTTTGCAAAAGAGCGTTGTGTGCTGAGTCCACGGTTAGTCTAACACACAACTTTTGCATAGGACTCTTCCTAAGCAAAAATGAAATCACTATTGCTTAACTAGGCTTTTTTTTTTTTAGTTGCAGGACTAGAATTCAGTGATTCATCACTTACATACAACACCCCGTGCCCATCATAACAAGTGCCCCCCTTAATGCCCATCCCCCACCCACCTCCCTCCAGCAACCCTCAGTTTGTTCTCTATCATTAAGAGTCTCTTATGGTTTGCCTCTTTTTTTCCCCCCGTGTTCATCTGTTTTGTTGCTTAAATTCCACATTTGAGTGAAATCCTATGGTAATTGTCTTATCTTTGACTTCTTTCAATTAGCGTTATACTCTCTAGATCCATGCACGTCATTGCAAATGGCAAGATCTCATTCTTTTTTATGGCTGAGTAATATTCCATTATATATGATGTGGTATACACCACATCTTCTTTAGCCGTTCATCAGTCATTGGACACTTGGGCTGTTTCCATACTTTGGCTATTGCAGATAATGCCGCTTGAAACATCGGGGTGCATGTGCCCCTTTGAATCCGTATTTTTGTATTCTTTGGGTAAATACCTAATAGTGCAATTGCTGGATCATAGGGTAGTTCTATTTTTAACTTTTTGAGGAACCTCCATACTGTTCCAAAGTGGTTGCACCAGTTTGCATTCCCACCAACAGTGCACGAGGGCTCCCCTTTCTCTACACCCTCGCCAACACCCGTCGTTTCTTGGGGTGTTGATTTTAGCCATTCTGACATGTGTGAGGTGGTATCTCATCATGGCTTTGAGCTTAACTAGGCTTTTTAAAGGGAAAACAACAATGATGAAAACAACACCAAAGATAAATGATAGCTTCAGTTTTACCTTTCCATTCTGGTAGAATGCAGAAGTTTACAGTCATAACAACGTGTATATTTATTCTCAGTTCTATAACTATCAAATCACCATAGCCTGAAATTAAATTCATGCATAATCACACCACAAAATACAATCATGCACAATCCAACCAGGTGCATCCATTTAAATTGCATCTAAAATCGATTTATCCCTTGATTAAAAATGTTTCATAAATGCAGTAGAAAAAAATTCTAGATTCGTGAACTAAATGAGGACCAGTAGAAGTAATTAGCGGAAAGGATCACAATTTTTTTAAATCTCAGGGACAAAATGTACAACAATAATTTAGAAACAAGTTTACTTTTGTCAGCCAAATAGGACATTATAAACAACAGCTGCATCTGATCCAGAAATTTCCTGTTATTTGGACTGTGATCAACAGAAGAATGTAGCATTATTATTCTATTATAACTGATTGGATCATGAACTGTTAATTCCAACTGGATCATTTGGATTTTTTTAATTATGTTCTTAACCATTTCTAATTAATGTAACTATCTAATTGTAATAATTTAACTACTTGGAAAGTTGAAATACATACCAGGAAGGACCATGCCTAGAGAAATACAAACACAATTAAGAAACATGTTTTCAGCTTTCCACCAAAATAATCTTAAAGCAACAATGTCAAGGAACAGGTTCCTATTACAAAACGTCACACATATAACATATAAATATACTGTGCTCTTTGCTACTGCTCTAAAGAATATATAACAGCAAAAGGCTTCTGAGACCAGAATTTGTACTGAATGATGTTCAGTGCAATCCAGAAGCATTACTCAGATGATTAACTGTTTTGAAATAATTGTAACACATGTCAGCAGCACCTCCAGCTTCAGCAAAAAGTTGTCTCTTACACAAATATGTGATGTTATAACTATTGTCCAATGGTTCCAAACCAGGCTCTGCTAGGTGTAATAGCAAACTGCTCTAGAACATTCTAGAATTCCAGATGTTTAGAGGACACGAAAGTCTACCTAGCAGAACAAGGACAAGAACTACAGCCAGGATAACTTGGATTTGAAGCCAGGCTTCAGGTGAGTTACTTAACCTTTCCAATACTTATTTCCTCATATGAGCAAAGTATCTTCACAGTAGTGTTACTGGATTAAATGTGATATCCTGTGTCAAATGCTGGGGTCAGAACACATTAGGTGCCGGATAAATGCTGGTGGTACCTATGGAAAGCCCTCAAGCCCCCCTTGGCAACTCAGAGCTGCGAAGGACTTGTCATCAAATGGTCAAGTCTCATGAGGCCACCATGTCGTGACTCTCCTTGGAAGCCACCAGTCAAGAACATGAGCTTGAGGTTCCATTTTTTAATTAGGTGAGATATTTATGACTGGAGGGTCTCTGACAACCTCCAAACTACATATCCAGTGAAAAATAAAGTGATATAATAAACCAATGAAAGTAGAACCTTGAATGATAGAGGGAGTAACTCCTGTTGTGTAATCATCAGAAACACTTCAAAAAAAAAAAAATTTTTTTTTTTTTTTTGGCTTTTGGACTGAGCAGACCGAGTTTTTTTGTTTGTTTCTTTGCTTTGTTTTGCTTTTTAATTTAAGGGGAAATGTGAACTTTTGAGAAAATTAAAACCAACCAAGTATTTTTGGGAGACGTGGTCCAAATTAAAAAATATATATATATTGCCTGCAGAATGCAGGTGATCAAGGGATGTGCAATTGTTTGATGGCAGATGACAGTGGCTACATGTCTGTGGCTCCAGAAATTTCATATTTTCAGTCAGTGGTGACTCATGACTTTCATGAACTGATTAAAATTAAATGGTATCCATATGAATGAGATCTTGTTCGACCTTCTGAGATACACATATATCGCTTTTTGGAATTTAACTGTATCTACACAGCCCAAAAGCCATCAAGGGGAGCTCTCCCCGGAGACTCATGGTATGGTAAGTGGCTTCCTCCTGACATGCTCAGGGCTGCTCTCCAGGTGGGAGGGAGGCCAAGTCCACCCCTTACACAGCAGCAGCTCCATTTTCATCTGCTATATATACTGCGTCAGAGTTCACGGACATACAAATGATCTGGCTTAAAAAAAAAAAAGGCTAAGGGGCGCCTGGGGGGGCTCAGTCGGTTGAGCGTCTGACTCTTGGTTTCAGCTCAGGTCATGATCTCAGGGTCATGGGATCGACTCCCTTGTGGGGCTCCTTGCTCAGCGGGGAGTGCAGCCCCTGCCCATTCACTCCAGCCACACTGGATAATATAAGAGATTTGCCAATGTTGTTACAAGGTTCGTTTCCAAGAAAGTTGGCTTAAGCCTCTCCCGCCCTCTCCCTCTCCCCCTCCCCCCTGCGCTCTCTCTCTCAATAAATAAATAAAATCTGGGCGCCTGGGTGGCTCAGTCGTTAAGCGTCTGCCTTCGGCTCAGGTCATGATCCCAGGGTCCTGGGATCGAGCCCCGCGTCGGGCTCCCTGCTCGGTGGGAAGCCTGCTTCTCCCTCTCCCACTCCCCCTGCTTGTGTTCCTGCTCTCGCTGTCTCTCTCTGTGTCAAATAAATAAAATCTTTAAAAATAAATAAATAAATAAATAAAATCTTAAAAAAAAAAAAAAAAAGGCTTGACAACCACTGATATGGGGAGAAGAACCACTGTACTAGGGTTCAGGAAATGGGCTGTACTATCTGTCCCCGAAAGCTCATATCTGTCTTCATTACCACTCTATCTCCAGCTGCTAGAACAAACCTTGGCATATGAGGACTCTCGATAAATATTTGTTGGCTGACGGATGAACATCTTATCTGCGCTACTTCCAGACTGATGTAACTATGGGGGAGCCACAGAGTCCCTTCAAGACCTTGACGTCTTTTCATTGTATGGGGGGAGGGTGTTAATATAGGGAACATTTACTACTGGACCAGTTGTTCCTTAAACTTTCCTCATCCCCATGGGGTAGGGCCTGGTATTAGCAGCCCCATTTTTCATATGAGGGAACTGAGGCATGCAGAGTTAAGTAATGTGCCCCAGGTTCATAGCAGATCACTAGCCCATGAACCCAGTTCGGCTCCACAGCTCACACTGTGCCCCACTATGGTATTTTACCTCTACTTAGAGGTGGGCAGCACATTATATCCCTGGTATCTGTTTCTATCACTGGATTTACATAGGAGTCGAAAAAGCTTCTAGAAGGTGGGGGGGACCTCTGAATCCTCACTACAACGGAGGCTGCAGAGTCGTGTCCAGTGGACTGTGGTGGACTCTGGGGTAGGCCAGCAGAAAATCCCCAGAGGGGAAAAGGATCCTTGTATGGGGTCCCAGAGACAGGCCCTGTAGGCTGGGAGGGTTCCAGAAGCAGCATGACGTGTGGTCCTAACCCCCGCTGGTGGAGCCACCCCAGCAACCGCAGGAGAAGAAAGGCCCGGGTTCAGCTCACAGGGTTGTTTCGTCCAGTTCCCTGACGCTGTGGGATTCAAGCAACTGCTGGAGAGTCCTCAGCTGAGGTTCGCACAGAGCAGGGGGACGTCTGCCTTCCCACTTGAGAGAGAGTCTGTGAGCTGCCACAGGCCTACGGGGCCCAAGGACAGTGTGGCTGGAGTGAATGGGCAGGGGCTGCACCTCCGTGGGTGCAGAGCGCCACGTGCGTCCACGCGGCAAGAGGCCCATGGCCGTGGGCCTGACTCGGGGGCACGGGAAACACCCCCTTGAGAACTCCCACAAGCGCCTGGGTGTGGGTTTCCGGAAGAACTGGGATGTCTGCATGAGCAGGCAGGAATGGGGAGCTAGCGGGAGTCCAGTATTAATGGGGGAGTGACCCCCCTCAGCTCCGTGCCTCTGGGCTTCGGGGGCAGACACGTGGGGGCCCTGGGCAGGGAGGCCTGTACCAAAAGCTTTGTCCGCCCCGTGGTAGCGAGGCCCAAATAAGAACAAGAAAATCGATGTGTTTTATAAACTGCAGAACACCATAAAATGAAATCGAAAGGGTGTAGAGGAAGGAGGCGAGATATGCCTAAACGATCCGGATAGATTATTACGGCATTCGCTGTCCTGCATCTTTATGGATCACAGACTCCTTTAAGAATCTATCAAAAGCTAAGAACTCTCAACCCAGCAAAACGCCCCTTCTCCCTTCCATAAACTACAAAGGATTTCTGCCTGCTCTAGGATGGTTTTTGTCCCCCCACCCTGAAGTCCTAGACCCCAGGTGAAGCACCCCGACTTCTTCCACAAGCACACCCAGCGCCCCTGGCACTTTCCTTTATGGAGTGAGTCCTCGTCACAGGTGACAGCACTGTGTCTCTAACAGAGCCCTCACTTCCCATGTGGTTCGCTCATCTTTTAGCCACAGCTCTGGCTGGGATGCTCAGGGTCAACCTCTTGCCCGTGGTTGGCCGTGGCGTCCAGTGACATTTACTTAACAGCCTGTGTCCCGTCCGTGTCAGAATTAAGACATCAAAGGAAGTGTCAGCCTCCCTAGTACAGATGTGCTGACCTTCTAACTTCTATTGGAACGGCCGCCAGGAGAGCAGCCTGGTAGGGAAAGCACTGGGCCAGAAGGCAGGAGATTCTGGTCTCTGGTCTTGGACCAGTGGTATGAACTCGGGCGAAGCACTGAGACTGGGATCAGCTCCCTCATCTCTAAAGGGGGGTGACCATAGTTGCCTGGTCAAAGCGAATCATGCCTAAGAAAATGCCTTGCAGATGGGCAAGTGCTGTACAGATATGGTTATTATTGCTAAGGCAAGCCATACGGAAACCAATTATATTTTGGAATGTTATTTTATCCCCCCAGGCAGAGTCACAAGCCCAGGCCATGAACATCTTTTCCCAAGAAAGACTATCTGCCTTGATCTTTCTTCCTAAAAGGTCTGAAGCCCTGCTCGGTGTCACAGACTCGGTGTGTCGTCATCCCCACCCCTACCCCTGCCCCGACCCAGGTTTCCCCACTAGCAGCCATTCCTCAGGGGCTTGAAACAGACAAGTTCCATTTGACAAGCTCAGGCCCTTCTGGGAAGGAAATGATCACAGAAGGGGCCGGAAGTTTTCTGAATAACACATGCTTCCGATCTGGACCAGATCAGCTCTCTCAAGTCATTCAGCCTGTGCCCAGAGGGCGGACTTAGCGCTGCCCCAGGAGGGTTCGGAGGATGCAGCCAGCCTCCTGTAGCGCATGGAAGGGCATGAAGAGAGGCACTTCAGCATCCAGTGGCCCGGCAGCCCTGGGGGTGAGAGGGCCCTGCGAGTCAGCACCGTGCGCTAAGTTTACCCCCGCTGCCCCATGATGGTCCCAGCAGCCGGCAACAGGGCCCCCAATTGCCCTCTACTCTGAGTATCCAGGCAAGTAGAGCAAAACAGACTTAATCTTCTCTTGGCTTTTGCATGCAAGTAAAACCTTCGATTTTCAGTTCCTTACTTTCAAATAGTCAGTAATCCTTTGAGGATACCCCCCCCAAAAAAATCCTAAAAATGGAATTTATACATAATAGAATTAGACACACCATAAGTCATCTAAATATCTCCAGAGTGAGAGGTATGAACCAAGAATTAATACCAAGAATGAACACTTCTTGTTCCTGTGAAGATTTTGGAGCACGATTTTTTTTCTTTAACAATGAAGAGTAAGAAACAAAAGCGCATACCATCCAGCAGGGTATCAAAGTGTATGGCCTGCAAGTATTCCTTCTCTCGCATGAAACCTTTGAGGGGAGTGGCCCAGCCTTCGCTCAAAACTTGGACCCACTGAAGATCCAGCTGCAAAACACAAAAGCAGGTGAACATTTCCATAAGCTCTGTTTCCCAGCCATCTGTCCCCAGGGCAGGCCTTTCTCATTGGCTGGCAGAGGAATGAAGGCAGAACCTTTCATGTGTTAAGTGTTCCATTTTGATGCCAACCACGCACGATTAAGGGGCCAGATAAGCTTGAGCTAGAACTTTCCTACCGGAGAGTGGTGATCTAAAAATTGAGGTGCAGAGAGCCTCATGATGGGCAACTGTGTTACATCTGCTGTTCATGCTTTCCTTTTTTTTTCCCCCTACAAAAATTCTGGTCGGGCTACATATTTTCACCAAATGTACTAGGTAGTTGACTGAAATTGGCAAATCATTGACTCGAAAAGTCCAAAATTCTTAGCATGATACTGAAAGCCCTTCAAGCTCTGGCCCTTTGGGCTGATGTAGAGATTTCCTACCTCCTCCCAGGCCTCTCCTCCTCCCCACCTGAAATTCCTATTCATCCTTTAAACCCCCCGAAGCATGGGTCACGGCTCTGCTGACCTTTCCTGCCATCCCTACGACCAAAACAATGCTTAGATTATTTGAAGATTTTTTGTTCCTTGCAGCCCATTTTGTTATTGGAACTATCATTCCACACTGTAATTACAATTATGTACTTCTCATGCTCCTGGAGCATTGGAGTACTCAATTTCTTCTGTAGGGTCAGGGGCTTCTGCTTATATATTGGCCATGCTTTCTTCAAAGAGGTATGAATGAGCTGCAACAGGTTCCCAACTTACTCTTCCTCTTATAAAAACGTCCAAGGTTTTAAGGGATAAGAAAAAGTTACCGATGAAGATCTGATCAGCTGGTAAGGACCAATAATACTGACACATACAAAGCCAAAGGCATCTGCCGTGCACTTGGTGGGACTCTGCAGCCTACACGTTCCAGGCAGTAAAATCCGTGTGACCAAAGGGTCTACACCTTCCCCCGAGGCTGCACTCTGCCTCTTTAGGAAAGAATGGGATTTGCAGAGTAGGAAAAGATTCCTATCACTTTAGATCAGGGTGGCTCTTTGTTTTCTCCAAATTCCTTCTAGATTGTCCAAAAAAAAACCGCTTGCATTCTTTTTTTTTTTTTAACTTGCATTCTGAACAAACTTTTCTCAGCAGCCACCAACAAATGGATACCGCCCAACGCCTGCACTCTGGCGTAACTGAAGATATAATGACGACTATTTGACGCTGTCCTCTGCAGAACAGAAGTTATCTGCCCAGCCTGCCTCTGCCCCTGGCACTGACCGGCTACCTTGTGGCAGCTCTTGGTGAGAGATCTGCTTGGCAAGAGGTTTTAAAAAAAAAAAAAAAGGCAAAAATTAAGTGTTTTTCTTTATGGACATTGCATTTCCCTTATCCATACCTTCCTTATTATCCAGAATGATTGTAAACAGATCATAATGATGTCGATGAAGCCTAATTCTCCTGGGGCCAGCCCACACCATCTTACCTTGGTAATTTCTAACGAAGGGAGAGCTTCGGCCTCAGCCCGGACTTGGTCAAGTTTGTTTTCTGGCACGAAGAGCTCATGGATGCCTTTCATGATCGTGTGGGGTACAATGTTCTGAAAGGAAGCAGAATTGGTAACAGTCTGAAATGAAAACTGTAAAAAGAATGCTTTGGTAAATAAATGACCTATCGTGACTTTATGCAATTAAAAAAAAAAAGTGCCCTGGTCCACCCACCTGCTCTTGTAGGAGCTCCACCACCTGCTGGACACAGTCACTCACTGAGGACAAGTTGGTTTTCAGCACCCGCTCGGGAGTTTCGGGTTTCTCATAATCAGAATCAATACCCGTGAACCCTGCAAGTCAGGAGGGTGAAAATCACATCGGCACCAACAGAACAGGCTTGCTAAACAGTACGGTTTAACCCGTGTTGGAATAATGCATTACATTGAGAATTCAGGTTAGACCAGAAAAGGTCATCAGCTGTCCCTGACCTCTAGGCATAGGTAAGTATATATTTGTATATATTTACCTAGCTGTATTTTCAGTATAGAAAGCCCCCAAATTATCAACAAAACGTGGCTAGGACCAAGCCCTCTGCAGCTGATTAGAATCCAAAAGGAAGACGAAAAGAAGAAGAAACGCTGGAACCCTCCCCTTAGACACACACTCGTGGATACACACCCACTTCAGGGACCTGAACTTGACTGCTTACGGCTGAGGTGACGGTTCTTGCAAAACACCAGCCCCCGTGTTAATGGGCCCGTGGACGTACTGAATATACCATGGTTCGATAAAAAGTTGTGTGTGCTAGATGCAATTGCGGAGAACAGTTCTTGAGACTTCAGACAGGTTTCTGGGGATGGAGCACGAAGGCTCGAGAGCAAAAGCTGCCGGCGCTCCTACCTTTGATCTCCCCGGCTCGGGCTCGCTTGTAGAGGCCCTTCACGTCTCTACTTTCACAGATGCTTAGAGGGGCATCCACAAAGATTTCAAAGAATGGCAGTCCTGCAGATTCATGGATTTTGCGGGCATTCTCACGATCCTGTGGGGGGGAACACATTCGAGAAGGTGAACAAGAGGTTTCGCAATGGAATTCTTCATCGTGGACTGGTGTGAGCTCTGGTGCTTGATAGCTTTGGGTTAACACGGCATGCGGGCTCTGCAGAGGTGGCAGGGAATCGGTCCTCTAGAGTGAAGTCCAGAAACATTCCCCTGGTGAGCACAGCTCTTTCAAGGGCTTTCAGAGAAAGCCACAGAGAAGAAATCTCTGCTGAAGGACAGGGCTGGCCACATGGGAGCATTTCATTCGTAGGGAGTGTTCAAAGCGCGTGGCATCCTATTTGTAGCTCCCAGAAATTTCCTGGTTTAGAACAAGAAGAGTGTCCCTCTTCCTCAGCGATTTCAACATTAAGCACACATGACCTGAGGCTTTGACAGTGAACTGCCATTTCCTTTAGCAAACTAAGCTTTCCAACTCTGGAGAGTGAGATTACAGGACTTTTCGACTTTTTCTTGTTTAACTTTTTCTTCCTTTCAACTCCGGCCAGAAGGTGAGTGTGGAAGGGTCTATGTCAGCTGGTGCCTGGGCATCTGGAAATGAAGGAGCTCTCTGGACAGGACCGATATTAAGTAGAGGAAATGAGGGAGCAAGGGAAGAAAAGGTGGGGGAAACTGAACCTACAACAGCCCTGGGTGCCCAGCCCTCACCGACTCCTTTTCCAGCCTTGTGTGTGCCGCCCCGTCCTTTTACCTTGGTGAAAGGAGAAATGAAGCTGGTGATGCAGACCAGACCAGCATCGGCAAACAGCCTGGCCACCTCGGCAATCCGGCGAATATTTTCTTCTCTGTCCCCGGGGGAGAATCCAAGGTTTTTGTTAAGGCCGTGACGTACATTGTCCCCATCGAGGGAGTAGCACGGGATGGCGTGAGAGACCAGGTACTCTTCCAGAGCAAAACTGATCGTGGTTTTTCCAGCACCGGAGAGACCTGTTCATTATAATCATTTGACCTCAAATCAAAACCACTACAATCTAGGAAAAGCATAGTTTACTGCAGGTCAAAGTACTTGCGTTTCTTCCAAACATCGAAATAACCATCTGTCCCCTATTAGAATTACAGCATTTCAAAGCAAGTGGGGTTCATAAGTAGGGAGACCTGGGGGTTGTACATGGTTCTTAGTGGGTTCTATTCTGCCTGCAGCGTGTTTTAAAGATGAGAACATTGTGCATACAAATCCAGATTCTAGCTTCTCTTGGAAAAAAAAAATCAGAAGATCTGGCAACCGTGTTCTCATGTCCCCTCCTGCCAGCAATCAGCGGGAGTGGAGAGGACAGTCAGTCCTGGAGACTGGGAGGCCCACCTCTCCTAGGGAGGCTGCTAAACAAACCATTTGACAATAGATCCCTTCGGCTTCAAGATTTTTCCAAAATGATTCTCAAAACATGAAGACAGTCATCCCGAGCTAGGCTACAGATGCGTTTAGAGCTGCCCTACACTCTTCGGGGTCTGGAGCCTTTCCATGAGAACAGAGTTACCATGTGCCTTTTATCATGGTTTCAAAGCGCATTGGTGGGGGACACGCTGTATGATTTCTATCTGAGGGAAATCATGAGGAGAAAGGGAGTGCTCCAAAAATCTAGTTGTCCTAAAGACCTCTGGACCTGAAAAACAGAGCACTGTGCCAAGCCTCTGTCGGGGAGTACCCAGGCGTGGGAGAGGAAAAGTTAGGGCGAAGAAAAGAAGGTCAAGAGCTTAACATGTAGAAGACGGCAGGAGGAAGGAGGGAAAAGACAAAAAAGGTAAGAGAAAAGCAGGGATGAAGGACAGAAGGGAATAAAGACTTGGAAAGAGGGGCTCCCAGCCAGCTCAGTCGGTGGCACATGCGACTCTTGATCTGGGGGTCATGAGTTCGAGCCCCACGTTGAGTGCAGAGATTACTAAAAAACAAATAAACTTTAAAAAAATGACTTGGAAAGAAAGGTGATGTACGAAAGGCAAACAGTTTCCACAGCGTTAGTTATGTTTTCAAGTCACACCCTTGGCCCTCACAGAGAATCACGAGAAGCAATGGCTCCATGAGGGATGTGCCGCCATCTTTGTAAATCATTGTTGAAGACACTATTACATTATTTGTGTGGCTCAGTTTCATTTGAACGGGGACCTAGGTGATAAATTCCTCTTAGAATTGTGTCCAGTGAGTTAGAAGAAACAGAATTCCTGAATCTCTGGCATGTTCTCTCACATTGGAAAATGAGGGAAATAATAGAGATTTCTTTCAGTTTTGCCTCAGGTCTCAAAACAAAGTGCTAAAGCACAATAACTGGATTAAACTAGACTGTTGGCATATTTATTTTAATGCACTGAGGTCGCACGAATTACACGTCCCAAGAGCTTTATTTCCTAAGGGCCAGGTGCTGTGCTGTCTACACATGCTTTATTTTATTTAGTCCTACCCCCATTCCCAGGGGCAGGTTCTATCCTTATCTCATTTCACAAATAAGAAAAGTGAGGCTTAGCCAGCTTAGTTGGCTTGTCCAAAATCACACAGTTAATGTAAGTGCAGCTGGGGGGGGCTCACAACCAAGTCTCTGGATGTGAAGTATTTGTTTCTCTTGGTCTGCCTGCACAATAGCCTATCTCTGTAACATAAGAATACAGAATAAATTGGGAAAAGATTTTTTTTTTTTTTATGAGTAAGAAAAGATAGGGGAAGTCCATCCCTTAGGGTCTTTTTCCTCTTCTACCAGTTACCTTTTGTTTTTAAGGCTGTCCCACATTATAGAAAGTGGACTCTGTGTTTGTCCCAATACAGAAATTGGACAAACCCATGAGCGCAAACACGTAACAAGAGGGAAGCTTCTGGAAGTCAGCTGTTTTATCTACTGCCACACAGCATGTCTCTTAGACGGAGTCGGGGGGATATCCCGACAGGATTCATGACAAGTGAACGCTGCCTTTTGGAAGATAGCAAGCTCCTCGCCCACCGTCTGTCCCCAGCCCACCAGCTGCAGAAAGGTGTTCCACCACGGATGAATGAAATCAGGAGACCAAAGGCAAGTGCCTCAGGCACCAGGAAAAACTTTGAAGAAGAAGGAGGAGGCTGATGGAGACAGGAACAGGAATGACTGAAGAGCAAGGGAAGGGGTAAGGCAGGTGCCGGCCTGCCACACTCTTCAGCATTCCCTTCAGGTTGGATTAATCAGCATTTGGGTTTTTTAGTTTTTGGTTTTTTTTTAAGATCTATTTATTTATTTGAGAGAGAGAGAAAGAAAGCAAGCAGGGGTTAGAAGGAGAGAGAAAGAGACAAGCAGACTCCGCACTGAGCATGGAGCCTGATCTCACGACTGCGAGGTCATGACCTGAGCCGAAATCAAGAGTCAATCACTTAACCCACTGAGCCACCCGGGCGCCCCAATAAATCGGAATTTATGAGCAGGCAGTACCACACAGTTGATCTCAGAACCTGGGTAAACATCTTTGCAACAGTTTGAAATACCGTGTCTATGGTATTTCCTTTTGAGTCCGGGCTACGCCGGACTTCTATTCCCAGGGATCAACTTCCTCTACCTTGTGCTCAGAGCCTAAGGGAACAGCCCCAGACTAATTCCTGTCCCATCACTAAGTCTTAGCTGTGACATTCTGAGGCTATAAAAACACAGGAAAAGGGAGAGATTCGTTTGGTCACCTCCGTGGGAGTGAATTATTTCTATTTACAAGAGACAATCCTCAGCTAAGTGGAAATCACTGGTTTTCCTTCCTGTGCGGATCCTTATGTTTTCAGTTTTCCGGGTTTTTTTTATATTAAGTGAAACAGTTCTCTTGGATGTTAAAACATCAGAAAACAATAAAGAATTCTCTAAACACCCAAAACCTTGTAGACAGCCAAATGCTCGCTGTCGAGTTAGGAAGGCTCCATCATGAGTACCAGTAAATGCATTTAGGCACGAGCATGAGAATGACGGGATCCCCTCAACCTGAAAGGGGGCGGGGGAGGCCATCGTCAACTTGCCCCTTTCCTGCCAAAGAGGAGAGAGGCAAGAACGCAAGAAGCCCCATGCCTCCATCTTGGGCCTTCTTCCCACTCATGGCAGCAGTAGGGGTGACGGCCAGGCTTTTTACCACTGCTCTCTGCCTCGTCCCAGTGTTAAAGTAAACACATCATGTGTTACACTAAGTTCCTTAACATTGTATGTCACACATCAATTTTCAATTAAAACAAAAAAAGTATCAACATGGCATACCTGTCAGCCACACGGTACATCCTCTGAATCCGCCCCTCGTGCCAACCACCTGCCCTCTCTTGTTCCTGCTCACGTGGTGGGCCTGATAGACGACGTTGGTGGATTTCTGCTGGCTCTCCTACAAAACAAGACCAAGCCCAATACTGTGTGAATGAAATAACACAATAGGTATACCTAGAAGAATAATACAATATGTATACATATAATAATACAATAACTATACTTATAATATATATGATAATACAGTATGTATACAATAAGTATATATACACATATGTATACAGAAATAATAAAATAACAGAGGACAGTAATAGTCATCCCTAACCGAAACCCCTCTTTTATGATTGGCACACAGAGTGACATTTATTAATTCTACTAAATCAGAAAAAGACACTGCCTTTAGAACACCCATCATGACCCTCTGAAAGTATAATCTGAATGAGACAATTATTGACACGATGTAAAAGTTTGGGTTCTGTGACATTTAAAAATGTGCACCTTTAGGTAATGGTTAAGGGAATGTCTTTGTCTCCGTAAGTGCATGTTCTCTACCAGATCCTATGGAAGTCGACAGGAAACAACCCAGTTCATCCAGCCCCCGGGGAAGTCCTGGGGAGGGGCTGATTGAGCCCCACTCTGTACGGAGCTGGGGAGAGGCACTGATCACAGAGCAAAGCACTGAGTCAGGGGCACCATCTTGGTCCCACACAGACATGTCTTTCAAGCACAGTCCCTGAGCGAGGTACGGCGCATGAGGCTACTTCTTCTCAAGCTCTACACTGTTTCCACTTTCCCAAGGGTCAGTGTGAACTTTTAATCTTTCAGAAAGGCCTGCAGAAATAGAAATGGGCCAGTTATTAGTCTTGGAGGCTAATGCGAATCTTAAATATCTTTATTTTGGCTGCAATAAAATCAGCCAGTAAGGGCAGAGATTATCTGATCCCGATCCTAAACTCTGGATGCTATGAGTCTGATGAATAAAAATGGTAACACAAGCCAATAAGTACAGTTGCTGGTGGACATTTCTAAAATAGCATGTGATCCCAGGGCAGGGGGTTGGGGGGTGTGGAGAACCCATCATGATGGTTAAATAAAAATGTTGGGAACAACTCCTATATGTCTTTGGTGTGGTAACTGAATTTCTGTTGACAGATGGAATCCAAGTCTCTGAACTGTAAAAATCTATGGAGCCTTTTAAATGACACACATGTAAATCCACCAGAGCTTAAAAAAAAAAAAAAAAAAGGCATCAATATTCTTTAAGCAAGACCCAGAGAAAACTCTGAGCCACATGTGGACCATTTTATATTCTGGAGCAAATTAAATCACTTCTTTATGGCACCTCATTTGGGGAAAAAAAAAAACAAAACACCAAAAAGGGGAATACAGCTAGGACTGTTTGGTGGCTTACAGGAGATAATGTGTGGGAACATACTCTGTAAAAGGCCAAGTTCTCTTCCCAAACGGATGCTGACGGTGACTAATGAGTGTGTATACCCACAACAGGAGAGGCCGGGAAAATGGTTTCGAGAGCAAGGTGAAGGAGCCCCTTGCTGGCCGTTGGGGGCTCAGAAGGCGGCGCCCACCAGGGGGGCTGGACCTGCCAGGAGGGCCCGGAACCCAGCAGAAGCACAGCCCAGGCAGGAGACGGGCATTGCCAGGGTCCGACGGAGCCAAAAGGAAGGTGCTGAGGGCACAGGTGGGATCAGCTGGGCGAAGTTACATAAATCTTCTGAGGCTGGATGCACTGATCATCCTTCAGGCAAATGCGCTGATCATGCTTCCGTCAGAACCCAAGAAGCACTAGAAGCTTCATAAATGAGGTCAAATTAGATGAGCTCAGGAGGTATTCTAGCAGTATTCCCCCGGGCTGAACAAATCCCCTGAAGGGATCCCGAGTCCTTTGTGCCAAGTGTCATTTATAGCTCAAGGACAACAGTCACATTGCCTTTTTCTCTGTTTCCTTGTTAATCACTGCTTTTTATTCAAGGAAATTATGTCTGGATATCAGGCCCCAAAGTCAGTGCATCTGTTCATTCATGGGTTCTCTCAGCAAATGTTCATGTAAATGTGCCCCTACTACCTGCTAGGGACCATCCTAGGCACTGGGAATCTAGTGCTAAACCAAGAAGGATCCCCAGCATCACTTTGGGGGGAAATACAGGCAAAAAGATCAAGTAACTGGGGTCCCACGCCCTGTGCAGAGGGTCTCTTACACATACTTGTATACCATATGAAGATATATGTAAAGAACACCCGCAACTCAACAATGAGTAAAAAATCTGAACAGTCACTTCACCAAGGAAGATACACAAATGGCCAGAAAGCACATGACGGGCTCAGTGTCGTTAGTCATAAGAGAATGCAAATTAAAACCCACATGAGACGCCTTTGCTAAATCTAATGGCAACGAGGACATGCTCTCATGTTGACAGTGGAGGTATAAAGTGGGACAACCATCCCGGAGAGAAACCTGGCAGGTTCTTATAAAGCTAATCATTTACCTTCCCTGCAACTCAGCAGCTGCATACACAGGCATTTACTCAAGAGAAAATATATATCCGCAAAAAGATGCGTACAACTTTATCTGCACAAAAACCGCAAATAGCCAAGTAACCATCCACAGGAAAATAGATCACACACACACACACACACCCCAACCATGTCGGAACAGCAGTTGTCCTGAAAGGGTTTGAGGTACACAGGTGTTGGAACTCACCAGATGCATACTTAAGATGGGCATTTCGTTACATGTAAATTTTACCACACACCAAAAAAGAGCCATTAAAAAAAAAAAAAAAGTAAGCAAACAAGAGAATATATACCAAGACTCATATGGTGGAATTCTCTTGTTCAACCCTGCTGCCTTTTCCAAAAAAGGGCTCGGGTTCCAATCACAGCATACTTGACTTAAGGGGTGGCTGCTCACCTGGGCAACTGAACACCCACCAGAGCTTCATTTGTCCACAAAGATTGTTTTTTTCCTCTCTTTTGGCTGTCTTTCCCTCCCTCCAGGCAGAGATCCAGAATAAACTCTAAACTTTGTTAATCTGTGGAAACTTGTTAGGATCTTGTAAACTGCGTCCCCAACCAAGGGCTTGGTTTTCAAAAACTGTTCAGAATCCACAGGAAAGAACCACCACTATAGTGGTTAAGAGTTCACCTCTGAACTTTTTGGATTTTTATTAGCTGAATCTTCATCATGGGTGTTTGTACAGGATTTCTATCATTCCAGCAATGTTTAGACAAACAAAATCTTTTCAGATGGCCAGGTACTGGGCTTTTTTGTTCAGCAGAAAGTATTTTGCTTCTTTTTTTTTTTTTACGATTTTATTTATTTATTTGACACAGGGGGTGGGAGCGGAGGGAGAGAGCAAGCACAAGCAGGGGGAATGGCAGGCAGGGGAGAAGCAGGCTCCCCTCAGAGCAGGGACCCTGATGCAGGACTGAATCCCAGGACCCTGAGATCATGACCTGAGCCAAAGGTAGATGCTTAACCGACTGAGCCACCCAGGGCACCCCAGTATTTTGCTTCTTATTTATCTTATATTTACCTTTGATTTTCTCCAAAGGCAAACAAAATAGAAGCAGGTATTTTGAATGATATTTGAACTGCAAAGAGGCAGGGCAGCCAAAAACTTTGCTTTGCTTTGCTGAAACCTTTACTGCCTTCTAAAGAGCATATGGTGTTCTAAGCATTGGAATGAGAGTGGCTGTCAGAAAAAGAATTCTCTCTATGGAAAACAAAACACATGTTAAAGAAAAAAAAAAGGTTTGCTTCCCTGTGTGTATAAACGGAACACACATCCTCAGCACCGCACCTCACACTGTCACTTGGTGGAAACCACAGAGTTGGTGGCATCTTCTATTCCGGGTGTCTAAATAAAATATGGCAAACATCCCTACCTTTTTCCAGGTCACTGACCCAGAAAAACTCCCTCCAGCATGCATAAGAGTAGCATGAGTATGGGTTTTGAGTCAAGCAAACCTGGATTTGAAACCTGCCTCGTGGCCTCCTGGGCAAGTCAGTAACATCCCTGAGCCTCCAGTCCTGCTCTGTAAAACGGGGCCAAGTATAGTTTCCTCATACGGTGGCCAAAAGGACGAAATAAAATGGTCTTCTACATAAAGTATCAAAGGTGAACCTTACGGGCCCTGGTGGCATTTAATCTAGCCCGGGGAAATCCTGGTCGTTTGTCTAAATCACCCAGATCGAGAAGCATCCTAGGGACTTGGGTCTGCTCTCAGGCAGGTCTGGGCAGGTGGGGCTCAGGAGCAGATCAGGCAACAGGCAGCACAGTACTGTGCCTGGGGTGAAGAGTTACACACACATCATGTCCTTGCCACTGCGGCTCCAGTGATTCTTCTCTTTGACCCCAAAGTCCAGCCAGGAAATACACCGTTCCGAGGTCTACTCACCAGTTAACCGGCCTGCAGCCTCCCTGTACCCCAGACTCCCCGCTCCCGTGCTGGCCGTCTTGGTCATGAGCCCTCAGTTACCAGCACAGGATGGCCTTTGGCCCAGGTCAGCCTCCCATGCTACTGGGGGGGAGGGAGGGGAACCTTGCCACACAGCCCCCTCCCCGGGGTTGCAGGGCTACCCCTGCCAGGCCCACCCCCCCAGTCCCATTGGCGCTGCAGGAGGGGAGGGGGGTGCCCAAGGAGCTTCTGGAACTCTGGGTAGGGTGGGCTAGGTGATGGCAGAAAGCCTCAGCCTTGACTTTGCGTGACTGGGAGAAAGGGAAAAGACGTGGGATGGTATCACGGCCGGGCGGGGCCTCCCGGAGCCCAGTCCAAGCCATGTGTCACTGGGAGCCTGTTGTGAAAGGCAGGGCTCCGTCGGAACCAGGAAGCAGGAAACCATATGCAAGGTTAGGGGTTTCCCTGTGCTCCAAGGCTTTTTTGACTTTTGCATAAAAGCAAGTGGATTTGAATTCGTCTACACCCTCCTGCCTCCCACGCAGCACAAACACAAACTGCAACTCCACTCTGTCCCTTTGAACTCAACGCTCACTGCTGAGCTGTTGGTGTCCCTGGTCTGTCGGGGACCCCTCCCTGAGTCTGTTCAAGATGCTTTTTCTAGTACCGCAGGCTACCAGGAGCGGCATTTCTCATGCATGATCTCAGGCGCGGCTCAAAACCTGGAAGCTAAGCAGGCTGGGCATTGAGACCCACTTATAGATCTGGAAACTGCGGGCCAAAGTCCCAAACCTGGAAGATGCAAGACCCAGAGCCAGGCTTCCTGACCCAGTCCAGGTCTTCCTTCTGCCTACACTGAGCTCCTGGCTTCCAGCCCCAGCTGTGTGACTTCTGCAGGACAGGACTAGAGATAATGCCTATCCAGGCTTTCAATCCTACATAATAATGTAGTAGTTAAAAAATCATTCTCACTTCATTTGCATTACTTCAAATGAGGAGCTTCAAATGTGTTACAATTACCAATGTGGATTTATATTTCTTTCCTTTCAGATTATTTCCTTGGGACATATAACCCAAAATGAAATGCTTGAGTATTAAAAGTGGTGAACTACTTACTTCATAGATCTCACTGTGTATGGCCATTTCCCAGAAGGACGAAACCAAGTTACCAGGCTACCCTAATACTTGTTTCTAAATAGTCCAACTGATTTGTTGTGTTTGCAATTTTATTGTTTTTCCCCCCTAGATTAGTTTATTTCATTCAGAGGAAAAAAAATGCCTATGGAGAGAATCATGGAGCTTTTGCAAACTGATATCACAAATGGGAACCCCTGCATGCTCCTCTGTACGTCCTGTTTGATAAGGCAGAGTCTGAGTCAGCCAAAGCCACTGGTGGAAATCTCCCGCAGAGGAGGGCCCTAACAATACCAGTGAAGTCTGCAAACAGCTGAGCAGCAAGAAGGCCGTCCTAACTCAACTTCGACGCAGTCACAACCCACCGGACATGGATGCTTCAATTCCAATCCCATGGTTACTGAGAGATAGGGGAATTTTAACTGAAGACGTGTCACTAGATTCAAAACAGATATGTTTTAAAGAGGAGTTTACATGGAGGAAACTATGGTTCTATGGCATTCTGTGGAAAGAGAGATGTTGGATGAGCCTCTGACCATGCTAAATCCAGTTCCGTGCACACAACTTTCACAATGAAATGTATTTACTTCTTATGCTAACTCTTGAGTTAGAAGGTGGCGACCCTATCAGGTAGCCGCTGTCAAAATACCAGTTGTGAAAACTGAGACAAGTGAGTTGACAAGTTCCTGAGAAAAGCTATCTATCTATCTATTTATTTATAAAGATTTTTATTTATTTATTTAACAGAGAGAGCGCACAAGTAGGCAGAGCAGCAGACAGAGGGAGAGGGAGAAGCAGGCTCTCTGCCAAGCAGGGAGCCCGATGCGGGGCTCGATCCCAGGGTCCCGGGATGGAGCCCCACCTGCTTGTCCCTCTCCCGCTGCTCCTCCCCCTGCTCTCTCTCTCAAGTAAAATTAAAAATTAAAAAAGAGGTAGCAAATGTGGAGTACTTGGGTTTTACTAAGCGTTCAGTAAATATTTGTTGAGTGACTGATAGAAGTGTGATAAATAACCTGTCAGCTGATTGACTGATGTGACATCCTTAAGCAATATCTCGTTCCTCGTGGGCACACAGCCTTCGCAGCCCTCGAGAAAGTGGTATGTTCATAACTCAGTCCTGGGCACCTTTATGTCATGTGCTGAAGTCTTCCTAAAGTGACTCCCGCCATGCCCCGCGTCTTCTCAGGATGTGACTCCAGAGCACAGGCAAAGCAGCCCGCACGTTAAAATAAATAGAGTTCCCACTCACAAGTGCATTTGTAAAACATCCTTTGAAATTTGCATCAAAGAACTATGTGAAACAATCTGTGATTATGGTTTCTGGTGAGTTCCCCATATCTTCGGAGACTCAATTAAGCTGAGGGGACCCAATGCGTTCCAGTTGGTGCTGAAATCCTAGCCATCACTGAAATCTGGTAAAATATTAAACTGGACATCAATTCAATCCATTGCTTGAATAAGTGAAACAGGCCACATACTTTCTGAGCATATCCTCTCGTGGATTATTCCGCTGTTTTTCCAAGACAGCCAACTAAAATATATATATTATTGTGAGCTAAAAGAGTCCTTCAGCTTGAAAATGCCTGAAATCACCATTCTGAAAAGTTCATCAAAAAGAAAGCTTGCACATGGAAAGCTTGCTTACTCTCTGAACAAGCACAATTGAATTAAAAATCCATCTGTTATACTGCCTATAGTCTGTACACGGTGAGGTGGGCTCCTAAGGATAAGGAAGGTCACTAAAGGGGTGCCTGGGTGGCTCAGTTGGTTAAGCGTCTGCCTTTGGCTCAGGTCACGATCTCAGGGTCCTGGGATCAAGTCCCCGCATCGGGCTCCCTGCTCAGCAGGAGTCCGCTTCTCCCTCTCCCTCTGCCTCTCCTCCAGCTTGTTCTCTCTCTCTCACTTGCTCACTCCCTGTCTCTCAAATAAATAAAATCTTAAAAAAAAAAAGGTCACTAAACCCATCATGCTCTGAGATAAACAGAATCATCAAACTTTGGTGTGGTCATTCCTGCCCAGCTCAAGTCCTTTTATGTATACTACTTTGATGATTTTTGATGATTCAATTAAGAGAACTCGGGGATGGGAACTGACATCAGGAGACCCCATCTCCCCATCAACCATCAAGAGTGTACCCAGAGAGGGACGCATGGGTGGCTCACTCAGTTGAGCGTCTGACTCTTAATCTCAGTCAGGGTCTTGATCTCTGGGCAGTGAGTTCAAGCCCTGCATTGGGCTCCACGCTGGGCATGGAGCCTACTTAAAAAAATTTTTTTTTCTTAAAAAAAAAAAACAAAAGAGTGCACCCAGAGAGAAACTATTTCTGTGAAGAAGAACAAAGCAGAGGGCATTTGGGAGAGAGCCAGATTAATGCCTTTCTCGAGACTCACTGTCGTTATTATTAGGAGTACAGGACTCCAACCCATTGCAACATGACTTTGATGCCCAGCAGTCAATTCAAACAGATTAAATAAATCACTGCATGAGAAGTGTTTAAAACCATGCCCTTAGATGCCAGAGTTCTTCAGTGCTCCCTAGATAGCCTCTGCCTTTCCCTCGTATACCCTGAGCGGCTCTCAGCTATTCCCAGGGCTTTGCCTACCATCAATATGCTGTGGGCTGCCAAATCTCTATCTTCAGATATCCAAATGCCCCAGACATATGGTTCCCTGGAGCCTCTGAAACTCAGCATGATCACGACAGAATCCATCTCCCTGTCATCACCCCCTGTGCCTCTGCTCACATCCCTCAACACTTGGAATGACCTCCATCTGCTAAGCTACGAGTCATCCTACTGAGCCTTCCCTCTTAAAAAAAAAAAAAAAGTCAATTTACCACTAAGTCAGTTTGGGCTGAGAACTACCTCTCAAGCCATCCCACTATTGTTAGTGAGCTAATCACTGGTGAGAACGTCCCTGACAGCCTTCAGACTGAACCCCCTGCCTCTCTCCCCACTGGGTCAGCCTCTCCTTTGCCATCAGAGTCTAATTCTCTTGCTTAGAATCAGGGATATCAGGCCACAGACCTCACCCTTAGTAAGGGGTCATGACCACCTTTCTCAGCACTACCTACTGCCCTTCTTGGCCTTGAACCCTGGCATGAGCCCAGAACCAGCCTTTTCCATGCTTCTAGGCTTTCCCCCACATTGTCCTTGCTTGGAATGTCCTTTTCTCTACGTGTCTGCTTACTCACTCCTGAAGGCCTGGCTTAGACACTGCTATGGGCCTCTGGCTAATCTTCCCAACCACGGATGGACTTGGCTTCTTCTGCCCCACAGTATCCTGTTTCTACTGATAGCTCGTTTCCCAAACTTAATCGTAAAACTCTCAAGGAGTATTTGTTCAAAATACAGATTCCCAAGACCAACCCCAAGATATTCTGATTCTGCTGGTCTAGGGTAAGACCCAAGAAACTGTGGTTGGTTGGCTGGTTGGTTTTAAAAGCACCTAGGAGGATTTTAATGCGTAGGCAAATCTAGGCAATGCTAACCTATGTTAGAGAATTCATATTAATTGTGGTTATTTGCTGACACGTCTGTCTGCCTCACCAGATTAGGAGCTCTGTAGAGTCCGCTCTACCCACGTTTGTCCAGGAATCCATGTGTCTGGAATATTGTAGGGGTTTCAGACTTACTGAATGAATATTAACTATTTTCACTCAAACTAATTTGTCATGCCCGTGACAGTTTGTAAAACATGGCTTGTTATTCGAATGTCTATTATGGGCAAAGGTAGAGAGCCAGGGACTGGAATACTCTTGGAAGAATAGAGCAGCCAAGGTGGGAGGATGGGTGAGAAGAATGGTAAAAAATCTTTTCAAAATCTTGGCACCGTTACAGACTGGGGGCGTAGCCACACCTATTGGTACTGGCAGATGAATTCAACAATATTAATTAAAAATCACCACACAGTCTCTGCACTCAGCGGCAAGTCTGCTTGAGGATTCTCTCTCTCTGCTTCTCCCCGAGCTGTCTCTCAAATAAATAAATAAATGCCTGGGTGGCTCATTCGGTTAGGCGTCTGCCTTCGGCTCAGGTCATGATCCCAGGGTCCTGGGATCGAGCCCCGCATCGGGCTCCCTGCTCTGAGGGAAGCCTGCTTCTCCCTCTCCCGCTCCCCCTGCTTGTGTTCCCTCTCTCGCTTTGTCTCTGTCTGTCAAATAAATAAATAAAATCTAAAAAAAAAAAAATCACCATACAGATAAATAGACTTTCTGGCCCCCCACCCCACTTCCCTAGACTGGAGGTATGTTCCCTTGAAGAAGATGAAGAGCAAGGGCAGTGACTGGTCATGCGCCCTGGTTCGGGCAGCTCCATGCCTTTGAGCCAATGACTTGACCTCTCAATCCCTCATTTGTAAAATGACTCCTATAGTCACTGCCTTACTGAGCTGTCAGGAGGATTAAATGAGAAAATGTACACGAAACAGCGCAGGGCCTGACCAACAGTTGAGCCCTCACTAAATGTTAGCTACAGTAAGAAAAATAGTTGTTATTAACGATAATTAAAAGTGTTCTTATTACTAAAAAATAATTATAATAACAACAATTAAGTGACTGATAACAGGTAAAATTATCAAGACAGCCCTAGGGCTTTCCTCTGCTCAGTCTTCCCCCGCCACGAAACATGGAGTATAGAAAGAAATCTCACGATTTCCCTCAAAATTCAGGGGCATTCTCCTCTGGTTTCCAGCTATAAAAACCCCTCCTGCTCTGCATTTCTGACTCAGCACAGAGCAGACAGCACAGGGCCCTCTCAGCCGTGTGCAAAATGCATCACTGTGCCTATGAACTAAAGCACATGTAAAAGTATCTGCAGTGGTCAGTCCCTGACGTGTCACAGAAACTAAGAGTTTCAGAATATGGCATCCCTCATCGTGTCCACTTCACAGATGGCAAAACTAAGGTTCCACGATGTTCGGTGTGTTACCCAAGGTCACATAGATTCCTAAATCCAAGTCTTCTTGTTCCGAATTGAGCAATCTTTGAGGCTCTTAAAGCTCAATTTAGTCACAAAACCATAGGGGGCAAATGAGTTGTTGGAAATTACCATGGCTTCCTTACAAAGCTGTGTTTGGGGCTGGCTGACAAAAGGTAAGCGTGCATACATGCCGCCTAAAAGAAGCCATTTTTTTCAGAGGATACAGTCTGGGCTCTCAAAAACACAGGTTTTGTTTATTTCATAACATTTACTCCTGACCCCCCACTCCTATTTCCTTAGATCTGGTTCCTGGGAATGACTTGGGCATTTCTACCCCAGATCCATTCCTGGGCACATGGACCGATCTCCTCTCCTTCTCCAGGGCATCAGCCAAAGCACCAGCTGGTCATTCTAAAACTTCTTAGAAACCATCTTTGCTCGCCGGGTTTGATGCTCACCCAGCAGGGCTGACACAGCTCTGTGGCTGGCCCTCCGCCGTGACATGCGCACTTTTTCCTTTCATTCCGCACACCCCATACCTCCATATTCTACCCACGCATTGGTCTGGACCCCTGAGTTTCCCCCTGAAGTCCAAGCACTCTCATTCTTCTGGGCCCATGCACATTCTTCTTTTTTTAATACTGAATTGTTAAATAAGTAACATCCACGTGACTCACAAACTTTCTATTGCAAGAAAGGTTCCCAGAAGAGGCTTGCTTCTACCCATCCCCCCTTCCACCTCTGAAGACAGGTAACCCCTTCTACCAGTTCCTTGTGTATCCTGACAGTTTCTTTACGCAAATAGAAATAAAACTTAAACCATGGAGATATGTGTTGAATCCTCCCTTCCACACTATTTACACATCTTGCTTTTTCAGATCTACCTTGGTGAATCTTTTTTTTTTTTTTTAAGGTTTTATATATTGATTTGACAGAGAGACACAGCGAGAGAGGGAACACAAGGAGGGGGAGTGGGAGAGGGAAGAGCAGGCTTCCCGCCGAGCAGGGAGCCCGATGCGGAACTCGATCCCAGGACCCTGGGACCATGACCTGAGCCAAAGGCAGACGCTTAACTGACTGAGCCACCCAGGCGCCCCTTGGTGAATCTTTCCACATCAATACAGAGAGTTTTCTTATTCATTGTACCCCAGCGTAGTGTTCCACAGTACGGATATACCATATTTACCTAGTTCCCTTTTGATAGATATTTCCAATTTTTTACTACTGCAAACAATGCAGCAATGAATTGCCATATACTTAATTTTCCACATGTGAAAATATGTCAATGGGATGAATTCTTATAAGGGGGATTGCCAGGTCAATCAGTACAGTCATTTGTAATTTTGATACATATAATTAAATTGCTCTCCACAGAAGATTTGTATTTCTGGAAATTATACCACACTGTATATTCACCATCAATACACGAGTTCCAGGTTCTGGAGCTTGTACAGACTATGTTATCAAGACTTTTGGATTTCTTCTAATCTAATGAATAAAAAATGGTATTTCAATATGATTGTACTTTGAATTTCTATTATTCTGAGTGATGCTACATACCTTTTATTATGTTTAGGATTGTTTGTATTTCCTTATTTATTTTTAAACTTTCATTTATACCCTTCCCCCATTTTCCTACTGCATTCTTAGTCTTTTCCTAATTGTTTTATAGGAGCTCTTCCCGTTGGTTCTTTGTCCCTTGACTTTATGATTGGTGTTACTTATGATCTTTCTTATGATGTTGCTCACCATAGAGTTAGTGCTTTTAATGTGGTTAAATTCATCAATCTTCTCTTTTAATTGCGACTCTAATGTTTCTGGTTATATTACAGCTTGGACACGATTGGTGGGGTTGAATGTCAGCACTACTTCAAGCAAGAAAAGAAAAGTAAGAAAAATACGGGGTTGTTTTGGTCTTACAAAAAAGTCTGAATAAAAAAGAGTGGTTGGGTTTTTGTTTCTTAGAAATTTCTATGATTCTTAAGGATTTTCCTCTGAAGAGAGACAATATATAAACTCAATGGTAAATAGTACCTTTAAAGTTCTTACAAATCGTGAGATTTGATGAATTTATTATATTAAATGCACCTGTCTGTTTTACTACATTTTGAAAAATAATAAAACAAACTGTAATGACAGTGAGAAGTTCCACATACCTAATTCTTTTTTTTGAGAGAGCGAGCGAGAGAGAGAAAGTAAGAGCATGCACAAGCGGGGGTAGGAGCACAGAGAGAGAGAGTATCAAGCAGGCTCCACGCTTAGTGCGGAGCCCAACATGGGGCTCAGTCTCACAACTGTGAGATCATGACCTGAGCCGAAATCAAGAGTCTAATGCTTAACACACTGTGCCACCCAGGAGCCCACCACATGCCTATTTCTGGAAAAATACAGGTTAATTAGCTTTTTATTTAGTGCTATTGTAAATAAAGTGTTATAATGAGATACAAATTCCTTAGAAGAACAATGTAGATTGAGCTTACAATAATTTTAGTTTATAGTAAGGCTCCAGGTTACACCTGACGACTTAGTACACATCCATCTTCCCCTTGATCAAATTCAACCCTGTTAGAAATAAGGATATTAAAGATATACAACTCATTTGATTAGAACTTTAGAACAAGTATATGAAGGAAGGTAGGTGACATTACATCTAGAAGAGCAGTTTTAAATCAGATAATTTAACAGATTACACCAAACTCAGATAAAACAATGTGCAATTTCCTTTTCACTTCTTTTTGAAGTGGGAGTAATCTTTCATGTATCTAGATTCCAGTTCCTTTACCTAAGTGGCTAGTCTAGTCAGTAAATTAACCAGTTAAAATCTGAAATAAGACAAAATAAGACAGTTTAGTACACGATCTTTGTACATATGTGAGCTTGTATTCCACCCAACCTAGGTTACAAGCATCACAAATCACAAATCCATCATATTCTGCACATTTATTTCTTCCATTTTTTTCAAAATATATTCATTGAGCACGAGCTATATGCCAAAGAATGTGCCAGGAGCTGTGGGTACAGCAGGAAATGAGACACACGAGGTCAGCTCTCTAGCCTCCTGAGACAGCCTCCAAGCCTACCCATTGTTTGCAAAGTACTCACAAAACATTTAAGTGATTGAAATTGTGCTGGAAAGGGGCGCCTGGGTAGCTCAGTTGGTTGGGTGCCTGCCTTCAGCTCAGGTCATGATCCTGGAGTCCCGGGATCGAGGTCCGCATTGGGCTCCCTGCTCGGCAAGGAGTCTGCTTCTCCCTCTGACCCTCCCCCTCTCTCGTGCTCTCTCATTCTCTCTCTCAAATAAATAAATTAAATATTAAAAAAAAAAAAAAGAAATCATGCTGGAAATATATTGAAAACCCCGTCAGAGTTGCCAGATTCGAAAAATAAAAATACCATATGTCCCATGCAGTATTTGGGACATACTATAAATTGTCCATTGTTTATGTGAAATTCAAACGTAACTGGAAAATCTTGTATTTTATCTGTGGTAATCAAAACAGTATGGTCCTGGCAAAAACAAACGAAAAAGACACAAAGATCAATGAAACAGAACCGAGAGCCCAGAAATAAACCCACGCGCATACGGTCAAGTAATCTATCACCAAGGAGGCAAGAATATCCAATGGGGAAAAGACAGTCTCTTCAACAAATAGTGTTGGGAAAACTGGACAGTAACTTGTAAGAGAATGAAACTGGACCACTTTCTTACACCACACACAAAAATAAACTCAAAATGGATTAAAGACCTAAATGTGAGATCTGAAACCATAAAATTCCTAGAAGAGAACATAAGCAGTAATTCTTTGACATCGGCTATAGAAACGTTTTTCTAGACATGTCTCCTGAGGCAAGGGAAATAAAAGAAATTAACTATTGGGACTACACCAAAATAAAAAGCTTCTGCACAGTGAAGAAAACCGTCAACAAAATAAGGCAACCAAGTGAATGGGAGAAGATATTTGCAAATGATATATCCGACAAATGGTTAACATCCAAAACATAAGTAACTTTTACAATTCAACACCCCCCTCAAAAAATCCGATTAAAAAATGGATAGAGGCCCTGAATAGAAATTTTTCCAAAGAAGACATACAGTGGCCAACAAACACATGGAAAGGTGCTCGGCATCACCCATCAGCAGGGAAATGCAAATCAAAACCACAAGATATCACCTTGTACCTGTCAGAGGCTAGAATTAAAAAAAAAAAGAGGAGTTGGTGAAAAAGGAACCCTCGTGCACTGTTAGTGGGAATGCAAACTGGTGCAGCCACTGTGGATAACAGCATGGCGGTTCCTGAAAAAATTAAAAATAGAACTACCCTACAATCCAGGAATTCCACTACCAGGTATGGAAGCAACCTTAGTGTCCATTGACAGATGAATGGATAAAGAAGATGTGGCATACACACACACACGAATATTACTCAGCCATCAAAAAAATGAAATCTTGCCATTTGCAACGACATGGATGGAACTACAGGGTATTATGCTGAGCGAAATAAGTCAGTCAGAGAAAGACAAATACCATATGATTTCACATATGAGTGAGATTTAAGAAATAAAACAAATGAACAAAGAAAAAAAAGGGACAAACAAAAAATAGACTCTTAAATGTGGAGAACTGGTAGTTACCAGAGGGGAAGTGAGGGGGGAGGGGTGAAATAGATAAAGGGGATTCGAGCACACTTATCATGATGAGCACTAAGTAATGCACAGAACTGTTGAATCACTATATTGTACAGCTGAAACTAATACAACACTGTGTGTTACTTATGGTTCAATCAAAATAAATAAATAAATAAATAAATAACAAGACCGAGGGAAAAAACTTATTGTTTATGTGAAGTTCATCACATAAACAATAAATCTTGTATTTTATCTGGCATCCTACTAGGGCTTTCCTTGTAGAAAATGAGGGCTAGCCTTCCATTTATCACACACATTTGAACCCTGAGGATGTCTGTCTCTGTACCTCATTCCTTTTTTTATACTCCACTTATAAAAATCTCTCCTTTGAAAGCCTTTTCAAAGGAAAGCCTTGGTGTCAGTCACAGGGAAAGGATGGTTTAAAAGTCTTGGTTCCAAACTGTTGGCTGCTAGAAACAAGGGCAGGGTGGGAGAATGGTAGGCATTGTCTGGAGAGATGAAAGTTTCACCAGTTCTGAAATTTCAGACATCATCATCTTTCAAAGTTTTGATAATCTTTTCCAGGAATCCCTAAGAGCCTATATTAAGAACATGCAGCCTTCACACGTGACCTTGAAACTGGTGGTGAGCAGGGTCATGGGCTGGGGGAGGCTGTGCGGCCAGGCATGGGGAGGACTGTCTGCAGACATGGGGGTAAGAGAAGTCAACCTCAGGATTCAAGACTGTGCTCAGACCGTCCCAAGTAGCTGCTCCCTCCTCCTCTATTAACCAAAGAGTAAAATAGCCTTCTTTTCTTTTTTTTTTTTTTTTTTTTTGAGAACTGCCACTCTCCTACCTTGCAAGGCTCACAGATTCCACAGTGGAAAGAAGTGTCTGGAAGAAAAGGATGGAAGGATGAAGTTCTACAGAGGAGAGCCTGCACATGTAACTTGGATAAAATGCCTCGAAAAGAAACTTTGCTTTAACCTAGTGGTATATACCTACACAACCAGTTTTGTCATTCAAACAAACAGAAACTTCCGTCCACATTGGAAGGTAGCAGCCAACTTTACTTCTTATTCTCCAGGGCAGGACACAAAGTGTGCGATTTGCCTGCCGGGGTGCATGATATCTGGCCATCATCTCGCCAAAGATCCAACTAACTCCTGCCCTGTTCTAAAATGGTCAGGGAAAGAAGAAGGAGTGGAGTATCTCGTTTCCCACAGAGGATGGAATTTGGGAATGGGTGGCCCTCTTTGAGCCCTTCCATTTCCTTCCCAGAAGATGCCAAGAACTGACCTCCCATCATCAACTTTCTGGTTCCTGACCCAAGGCTGGGAAATTAATTTTTTTAAATTATTTTTAAATTTCTTTTTTTTAAATTTTTACAGAAGGCCTAGGAGATTTTTTTTTTTTAATTTTTATTTATTTATCTGACAGAGTGAGAGAGAGCACAAGCACGGGGGAGGGGCAGGCAGAGGGAGAGGGAGAAGCAGGCTCCCCGCTGAGCAGGGAGCCTGACATGGGGCTCGATCCCAGGACCCTGGGATCATGACCTGAGCCGAAGGCAGACGCTTAACCGACTGAACCACCCAGGCGTCCTCATCTTTCTTTTTAAGTTAATCTGTAACCTCTACTTATACATCACAAAAACAGAAATGAGAGTTAATATTTCTTTTCCTGTGAATAGCCAGAGAAGGCTCAATGCAGGAAAAAGAATTCCTCGATACAGGAAAAACAAGAAAAAACCCAAACAGTCCTAGGTCTCTTCATATTCCACCCAACAAAAGTGGAGTCTAAACACTTATACACTAACTCCCCTCTCTCCTCTCCTCTCAAGAGTTGACCTAGCTTTTAAATGTGCTTTTGCAATGGGGGGCCCAGCTCCAGTGTACCCCGGGTTTACCAAGGAATCAGAAATGTCAGGTGAACTAGTGGGGCCACCTAGGGGAGGACAGTAAACTCAGCCCTGGCACAAAGCTTAGCTCCAGGGGCAGGGATGGGTCCATGTGCGGCCCCGTGACAGAGATTTTGTCCCACGGCTGCACAACTGTGGACAGTTGGAGGACAGGGGACAGAAGGAAGGCAATCGGGCCCAAGAGCTGCTTCACCACGGAGCTCAGTCAGGCACCGAGGATTCACTGGCTGGCCCGCAGTGACCTGCCTAAGCTGCGGGCAATAAATCTGAAAGCTGCGCCAAGCCTCAGTTTCCCCGTAGCACCTACCTCACAGGATGGTGAGTCGATATTACAAGGCCCCCAAGTGCCACTCTGCAGGAGTGTGGTGAGGAAGTCCCGCAATAGAATGTTCCACAGCAGTGAGAACAGACAAATTACGGCGACACACAAGAAGGACGGGTCTTCCAAACACAACGCAGCGGGAGGCCAGACACGACAGGAGTGCGTGCCGTCCAAGGGCAGTGATCGGGAGCTCCAGCACGGGCAAAGCAACATCATCTGTGGTGCTGGCAGACGGGGCGGACATCCGGGGTGGCTGGCCGGTCACCCTGTGAGCTGGGCCTGTCGCGATGGCTCGTCAGCCCCCGCTGGAGGACTGGCACAAAGCACCAGCAGGCCGGGGGGACAGCCTGAGGGATGTGGCCTGCCTCTGGAACTGCAAGCCCCTCCGTGGACAACGACACGGTCCACATGTAACATCACACACGCAGAGGGAAGGACGCTCCAGCAGCAATCACCCGGCTTGTCAAGTCAAGTCAAAGCCTAGGGCCCTGGGGGGCACGACTAGGATTTGTTTTTAACGGGAGTAACCGGACAGGCTTCATCGATCATGCATTCAAATAATCGCACAACTCGATTCTGCTGCACTTTGCGGAACACGCGCATTGATACAATGGGACGAGAAAAGGATCCAAAAATGGCTACGCAGGCTCTCAATCCCCTGCTTTTCTGCTTCTGTGCCTTATATGCGGCATACTGCATCTGAGGAAGTGGACGAGCCTCAGGGCAGCTCTTAGGGAGCCTGGTTCCCCGAACCTTGTGTTTAAACCTTCATGAATCCACACGAGGACAAAATATTCCCGATGGCAAGCTTGCAGGATCATCGTGCAGCACCTTTGCACAAGTCCTTCGAATTCACACCACAGAGCTCTGCTGGGTTCTCGTGGGCCGATGGAAACACGGGGAGGGTAAAGCACATTCCCCCAGACACACACAAGGCCCCCACTGTTGAGCTGTATCGTGCTCCTGGGCCTCGTTGGCACAGGAGAGGCTACCCGATTGGGAATACGGTGTTCTCGCCTGGGGAGTATGGGGAGAGCAGACTGCATCACTGGGCTTAGCAGCCTCCTTCCCTCGAGCCCCGCTCCCCGGGGTGAGGAAGAGAGGTTTCCAGAAGCCTCGGCTTGACTGTGAGCACGGTGGGCTGGTTCAGCTCCACCTCAGCCTCGCAATCTGACCATGCTTGGCCTCTAGGTCCCTCCTCCTCCTCCTGAGGACATGCACACCCGTCCTCTTGCCTGCGGAGAGGGAGCCCTGCAGAGCACCCCCCAACCCCGTCCCACCCCTCAGCTCTGCGCATCTTCTAGCACCAACACCATCAGCAACAGCCTCACCTGATGGGCCGGCCTGATGTGGACGACGGCACAATTGTTCTTCACCCCTTCATGCTTGCTTTCAGTGTTCCTTTTGCAAACATCTTTTTAGATGCCATACTTCGTAACTTCCCTCGAATACAAATATCCTGCATGATTATCCAGCATATGCTTTCCATCTTAAGGACTCATCAGAAATTTCTGGCCCCAGAATGGAGAACAACCCCCACTAAGTGAAGGTGGTTTTGCAGCCCTAGGAAATCCTTTCACAGGACATCATAAAGATGCCTTGTTCAAATGTTGGTGATAAACTCTGCCCAAAACACAAGGGTCTTCTTGATTCAACTGGAAAAATCGGCTTCAAGGCCGAGCTGACTGGATTCTGTGTACCTTCCTCACAAGCTGTCCCTTTGTTGATTTGTGTGGGCAAGCCTGGGGGACAGGGTGGGGCGTTATGCTTTGCTCTTCTGTAGACCCATAGAAACGAGCTACCTCAGCAAACCCTAAGCAAACAGAGATCTTTAATGGAAGATCTGGTATCAAAATGGAAACCTGGATCAGATGAGCAAAAGTTTTAGTTTGTGTTTCTTTTTCCCTCCCCTCCTGACCCCTCCTTCTTCCGTCTCTTTCTTTCTCTCTCTCTTTTCTTTCTCTTTTCTCTCTTTTCTTTCTTTCTTTTTTTCTTTCATATTGAGCATGTGTTGAACCTGGAGAAAGACAAACTTGAATTTCTTTGAATTGATGTGATAGAAATGTGATTTAAAAAGCATGGCATGTTTAATGACTTCTCTTAGTGCAATCAGTTCTATACTTTCCTTCCCTTTAAGGCGGAGTTTTGCTGCCCCTGTAATTTGGTTATAAAATGCCTTCAAAAATGCTAGGGTCTATAGAGGTAAATGTCAGAAGTCTCTTTTCCCTGTTAGCCTAATGCTCTTTGTATCATCCTCTGGTTTTTTTGCTTCTGTTTCTTAATTGTGTAAATTATCCTCAAAAGCCTACTTGTGTTAGCCATTTACCTTGCTATGCTTCAAAATTCTACATGTCCACTTTTCACAATAGCCTGCGACTGGAAACAACCCAAATGTCCACCAACTTGCAAATACACACGTGCTACATCCACACATTGTAATACTATTCGGCCATAAAAAAGAATGAGTGACACCTGCTACAACACAGATGGACCTTGAAAACGTTTTACGAAGTGAAGGAAGCTAGACAGAAAATACCACAGATTATATGATTCCAGTTCTAGGAAACATCCAGAGAAGGAAAATATTTGGAGGCGGAAAGTAGACTGTTGGTTCTTGGGACTCAGGGTGGAAACAAGAGCAATGCAAATGAGCACAAGGAATCTTCTGGGTGTGATGGACATGTTCTAAAATTAGATTGTAATGATGAGTGCACAACTCTGTAAACTTCCTAGGAATCTTTGAATTGTACATCACTGAATCCTTAAATTGGATGAGTTTTATAATATGTAGATTATTCTTCAAGAAAGCCGTATTTAAGGACGTCCCTTCACATGTTCATTGCTTGATGAAAACGCTGAGTTAGCCCATTTCATTCACTCAGAATCTCTTCAAATTTTTGTATTGGCTCCAAAATACACCATTTTTGTCAGTGACTAAGACCACACACTATAATTCCTCTTGACTCTAACACTTATCCTAAGTGCGAAACATCCCCTGTTTGATAGTGTCTTTATTTTGAAGAGACTGTGGTGAGCATGGTCTCAAGGATTTCAAAGCCAGGGCTGAGCCGTACAATGCTCCCAAATATGAAGCTGAGGCTCTAAGAAATGTGTGGGTAAATCAATTGTGGTATGTTCACACAATGGAATACTATACAGTAGGCTTTCTCAACCTTGGCACTATGGATATTTTGTCGTGGGGGACTACCGTGCATTTTGGGATGGTTAGCAGCGACCTTCCCCTTACTCCCAGTTGTAACAACCAGAAAATGTCTCCAGACATGTCAACACCCTAATGCTCAGTCATCCCTGGTTGAGAATCACTGTGACACAGCATTGAGAATGGACAAATACCAGCCACACACAAACAGAATGCATGACCCTCACAAATGTAACTTGGCGCACAAGAAGCCAGACATAGAAGAATACATCATATATAATTCCATGTATATAAAGTTCAAAACCAAGCAAAACTAGTCCCCTGGTGACCTTGGGAGAGAGAATCAGTGACTGGAAGGAGCTTCTGGGAATTGGTTAGCATCTGTTTCTCAGTCTAGGTGCTGGTTACACAGGTGTGTTTATGAAAATCCACTGGGCAGTACAGGTAAGATTTATATATTTTTCTGTATGTATATTACCCTTCCATAAAGTTTAAAAATATGGACCATTGCTGCTGGAGCAGAATACAGGGCATTCAGGGCAACTCAGGAGGGGCACGGCACTGACTAACAGGGTGCTAGCGCATTCCTCCACCGTGACTCCTTCTGGCCCACTCAGAACCACAAGACAGAAATCCAGTGTATTCCACTGATGAATGACAGCTTGTTCCCGGGGTACTTTGTTATCCAGGTGCCAAAACCAAGAAAGCCACCCCCTCCCATCCACTCCTGCCCATTTTCAATTCAGACTTGCATAGCACAGGTCTAAAATTAATTTCAATGTGAAACTGAGCTGCATGAGACCAAACAAAGGAAGGATCACTCCAGTGCTAAAGAAATGAGTGGGTCTAATTCCCAAATCTGAGAGTACCACACGTGCCCAAGGAGGCGACCACTGTTGTTTGCTATCCTAGTGAAGAATGGCTTGTGCTGGTTCATTCATGCTCTCTCTCTCAGCTGGGGCTTTTCCAGACCAATGAGGTGCCCTGCAGAGAGTGGACCAGAGCCAAGGGTGGAGTTTGTGGCCATAATGACCTTGATCTAAGCACAGTTAGGTGACATCAGACCCAGGCTTACTAATACGACCAATGAGTTCACTCTCTACACAACCTAGCCTCTGAAAGCCTCAAAGTATCAGGAGTTACACATACACACACACGCATATGTGTATATGCGTGTCCAGGTTTACAAATAAATAAGAGATAAATAATTCCCCGTGGGTCTCTTATGTCTCTGCACATCATGTGAGTGGGGAGCTAACTACTGTTTATTCCAGACTATCTTTTCAAGGATGTTTGTAGAGGGAATAGCCTTGGGTTATAGAGAGAGCATCTCCATCCAGAGCAAAGGGCCAGCCTGCCTATTGCCCATTATTAAAAGGTTCAGCTTCCCTAAGCTTAGAGTTCCTCTCCTGTAATGTAACTCACTGCTTGTGCATGTATCCATCTAGATGCATCCATGTCACTCACCCCCATGGGAGAGGGGGCAAGAGAAACCAATATACATACTAATGTTCATACTGCTTACTATGCTATGAGTAATAAAGTCCTTTGTCCCTAACCCCTGGGTCTTATGTTTTCTGCCTTGAAACTATGACAAGCTAACTTATTAGATGGTAAGTGGGATAAAATTACAGACCCTTCACAGGTCTTAACTATACACCTTATCTAGGTAGGTAGGTAAGTAGACAGGTACATAGATACAGTTTTCTGTTTTTGAAAAGTAAATCTCCTACCTACCTACTCATTGCTTGTGGCAATGATACTATTAGCTTACTATGTATCCTTCCAGAGATATTCTAGGCATTTATAACTGTATGTATCTTGTTCCTTTTTTCTCCCCAATGTTACCAGGGTATAGGCACTGTTTTGCACTATGTTTTTTTTTTGTTTTTTTTTTTTAAGTGTTTGGAGATCTTTCCATATTGGTACATTTAGGGGATAGGTCGTTCTTTTTTAACAGTTGCAAACTAGTCTGTACTATGGATATATTATAATAACAAACTAGTACTGAGTATGTACAAATACAATCTTTCCATGGATTGATATTTAGGTCGTTTCCAACTCTTTATTACAAAATGCTGCCAAGAATATCACTGCACATATATTATCTTACCCATTTGCAAGATCTCTCTGGAAAAAAGTTTTAGAATTTGACTTGCTAGCTCAAAAAATATGCTCTATTTTAATTCTGACAGGTATTTCCAAACATCTCTATGATGACTGTACCAATATACACCTCTACTAGCAACGTAGGAGAATGCTTGTTTCCTCATATTCTTGCCAACACAACATGTCGCCTTCAGTTTTTACCTTTGCCAATCTGATAGGTGAAAAATTAAATCTCTTACTTTGTATTTCTGCTAATGAATGAGATTGAACGCCTTTTCATATGTTTAAGAGCCATCTGTATTTCTTTTTCTGTGAATTTCATATTCTTTCACCACATTTTTTTCTGTTGATCGCTGATTTTTCTTTTTTTTTGGTAGGAGTGCTATCTATATATTGGAAAACAGCCCTATGTCTCTTATGAGTTACAAATTCCCCCCACCCTGGCTGTTATCTTTTGACTTTAATTAAAAAAAAAAAAAATCCTTTGGCATGTAATTTTAAAAATGGTTTTATATTAACCTGTATTTGTACGTGTGTGTGATATCTGAGTTTGCGTCATGCTTAGAAAGGTCTTCCAGGTTATGAGACTATAATAGATCCATGTTTTCTTCTTGTAGCTTTACAAATTTATTCTCTTATGCTTAAATCTTTGCTTCACCAAATCATTTCTTTTCAAGATAAGTTCTCAAAACATACATTAAAATGTTATATTTATTCATAACACTAAGTATAGCTAAATAAAATGATTGTTTCTCAACTTTGTGGTCACATTTTTTTTTTTTTTATCACCATCCTTGGCAGGCAGACCTAGAATCAATCAGCCTAGGTATAGATTGGTTCTAGGTATAGTCCACATGGAGGCAATAACATAAACCTTATAGAGCTAATGTTGTTTTCCTATAAAGAGATAGCAGATAAGCCTCTAGTAGTAACTTGATAAAGAGGTTCTACTCTACAAAATTTTGAAATTATATCACCTATGAAAATGAAGATGGTCCAAAAGAGGCACAAAGAGCTTTCTTGAGGAAATTCGCTTGGCATCTCTCCCTGCTGGTTCTGCACAGGCTGGTGAGAAGGCTTGGAGGAGAATTCCCTATTCTTATTTACCCTGCTTCCAAGATGCCAAGCCATTTTTTTTTTTTTTTAAGTAAGCTCTACACCACCGTGGAGCTTGAACTCATGACCCTGAGATCAAGAGTCGTATGCTCCACCAACTGAGCCAGCCAGGCACCCCTGTTCTCTGCCATTTTTTTTTTTTAAAGATTTTATTTATTTATTTGACAGAGACAGAGATAGCGAGAGCAGGAACACAAGCAGCAGGAGTGGGAGAGGGAGAGCAGGCTTCCCGCCGAGGAGGGAACCCGATGTGGGACTCGATCCCAGGACCTTGGGATCATGACCTGAGCCGAAGGCAGACGCTTAATGACTGAGCCACCCAGGCACCCTGTTCTCTGCCATTTTTAATCCCAAGTTCTCCTGGCCCGCTATAGGTGAAATTTGGTTTTCCTCCTGATGGTTGTATAGGAGAATTCGAGTAAAAGGATAATTTTTAATTTCTTTTACGCTTAATATATGTGGGCACATAGTTTTCAAAACAGTTGTAACCAAATTTACTTCAAAATAAGACAGAAGGAAAAAGAAAGGTGCCATCCTAAAGAAACCAACTGGAAAACACAAAGTCTACCATTAACTTAAGAACGGCCATGAGCTTGAGTCATCTAACCTCTTTAAGCCTAAATATCTGTATTAAATGTCTACTTGTTCTTTTATGTACTGCATTAAGAATGAATAATCTCTGGGAAGGTAAGTGCTGGATACAGCAACTTATCATTAATTTTTAAACCTAATGAGATAAGTAAAGTTGATCAAAAACCCATAATCATGCAATATGTGCCCTCCTTAAGCCTAATGAGATAAAGTTGATCAAAAACCCATAACCATGCAATATGTGCCCTCCTTAATACCTATCACCTGGGTGTTATATGCAAACGATGAATCATAGAACACTACATCAAAAACTAATGATGTACTGTATGGTGACTAACATAATAAAATTAAATTAAATGTTTTTAAAAACCCCATAACCGGGGCGCCTGGGTGGCTCAGATGGTTAAGCGTCTGCCCAGGGTCCTGGGATCGAGTCCCGCATCGGGCTTCCCGCTCCTTGGGAGCCTGCTTCTCCCTCCGTTTCTCTCTGTCTCTCATGAATAAATAAATAAAATCTTTAAAAAAAAAACCCATAACCAGAAAAACGGAGGCAAGAAAAGTCACAATGGGGGGAAAAGGCTTGGTTATAAATTAATTTGATTCATTCTAAGTAATCTTAAGTGCTAGGCACGAAATACATAAAGGGACAGCATTTCTGCCCAGGAGGCACTTCCACATTTCCCCCAGAAATGCTAAATGGACACCAACAACTCACAAAGCAAAGGCATTTTTGGAGAGCTCTTCCAATGTGGGTTCCAGATACTCAAATCTATCAAATGTGACAAAGGAATTCTTTTAGATTTGTTCCCATCAGAACATACTAGGTTCAACAATGAGGACTAGAAACTTACATTATCAAGAATCACAAGCCACTTACACAAATGGGCCACCCTCTTGATTGTGATAGGAGAATGGGGCACATCTCCAAGGCTAAATAGTCACCACAGCCAAGAACAGCTGCCTAAAAGAATGCTCAGGTTTTTCCAGAAAGCTGTCTGCTCATTAGGTAATGGCAAAACAGGACAAGCCTGGCAAGCTTTTAAACATTCCAGTTGCAATATTTAATTTTAAACATTCCATGAGGAATGCAGCAATCACAGAAGTCTGCCTTAGCTGGGAAATGGCCTAACATTTCTGGGAAAAAAAAAAAAATCTGAAAAGGGCAAGTAGCATCCCAAAGTGGAGAAAACCAGCCTACTGGTTAGCTGGCAGTCCTCAGGCACGTTGCAATGGTCCACATCCGTACAGGGAAGAAATCAGGCTAGACCATGGTTCTCTAGCCAGGAAGAACTGAGGAAACTTCTAGCCAGCTTTTAAAGAAACCAACACAGATGGATTCAATCCGATTCTCTGGGAGTGGGGTCCAGGCCTCAATATTTTGTGAGGCTTAGCAGGACTGAAAAATTCTGGACAAGACAGATAGTCCCTAAGCTCCCACTCAGGTCTCACTCAATTAAGGGAAGCATGCAGAACCCGTGTAATGAATGGAACACAAGACGCATAAAACACAGACAAGTGGGGGTGTCTGGGTGGCTCAGTCGGTTAAGCAACAGCCTTTAGCTCAGGTCGTGATCCCAGGGTCCTGGGATCGAGCCCCACATTGGGCTCCCTGCTCAGTGGGGAGTCTGCTCCCTCTCCCCCTGCTTGTGCTCTCTGTCTCTCTGTCAAGTAAGTAAATAAAATCTTTAAAACAAAACAAAACACGGGCAAGTGTACAGAGAATTCTAACCAGTGACTTATAACACCTAGATATTAGCAGAGAACAATATTCTCAATGAAGCTTGACTTCCCCATACATGAACAATAAATATACTTGATTAATCAAATCAACAACAGAACCATTCGAGGCACAGAACCACATGAAAGGTATCAGGCCATTAACCCCTGGTGGTGGTGGTGGTTCTTTTCATCCAATTCCAAACTTACAAAATGCATCCACACCAAGTTCTGAAAATGCAGAGACTCAAATCTCTTTACTATGAACTACAAATCAAGAGTGTGAAAGTGGTAGGTTTTTCATTTCTCACTAGAAAATATGAAGAGTTGATGTGGCAAAAGCCAAGAGGATTTCTGTATGAGGACATGTACACTCCTTGTTTTATGGAAGAAAGAGGTGACACTGAATGATGACAGCCAGAATCGATGCTCCAAGAGGGCACCGTAGGTCAAGTCCTTTAAGTGATCCATTTGAATGGGGTCTTAAAAAAACAAAATCTGGGGTGCCTGCGTGGCTCAGTGGATTGAGCGTCGGACTCTTGATTTCAGCTCAGGTCATGATCTCAGGGTCGTGGGATCAAACTCTGTAGCGGGCACCGCACTCAGGGCAGAGTCTGCTTGAGATTCTCTCCTTCTCCCTCTGACCCTCCCTGCCAACCCCCCCAACCCTGCTCTCTCTTAAAAAAAAAAAATTCCCCATCTTTGTTCACAACTGTTCTGAGTTCTCTGGATTCTAGATGAAGAACCTCTGATCTATGTCTTCATCCATCCTAAAGTGGCTTTAAGCCTCCAGCAAAGGTAGAACATGAGACCACAGGGAACCCAGTGAGCGTTTCAGGTGTTTAAGGCCCTGCGACAGTCACACAAAAATGGGGAGAAGGTGAAGGGCTCTCTGAGGTGGGACCATAAGGAAAACTCTGTGATCTTCTGGAACTAAAATTCAAATGTGTCTTGTTTTTAATTTAATTATTTTCTGCATGGTTCCTTAAAAAATGTACAGTGACTTGTAAGGTACATAAAGCATAGCAAAAGCTCATGAATCAGAAATGGATGAGAAAGATTAAAGAGAAAACGGTGTAGGGACATAAAGCGTCACAGCACCGAGCATGAAGCTAGAGCCAAACCATGGACAGTGGGACGCAAATTCACGTCTCAGTTCACTGGCAGGTGTGTTGAGGGGGAAAACCTGGACGGTCACAGTTTCCAGTTTCCAAAGGATTATGCCAAAAAAAAAAAACAAAACAAAACGAACACAAAGAAACAAGCAAACACCTCAGAAAAATAGAACCCTTCTGGTACTAGGACCAGATGGAAATTTCTCCCATGGCTCTCTGTAAGGAGAATATCATGTGTCATAATAAATGAACAATAACCTCCCCTGCTCAGCAGGGAGCTTGCTTATCCCTCTGCCCCTCCCCCTTCTCATGCTTGCTCTTTTTCTATCTGAAATAAATAAATAAAATCTTTATAAGAAAAAAAAGGGTCAGAGAGTAAATATTTTCAGCTTTATAGGCCATGGGGTCTATTGCAAATGGTCATCTCTCCCGCGAGAGCAGCCACGGACAATGTGTAGACAAATGGGCACTGCCCAGTTACAATAAAGCTTTATTTATAGACACAGGACTTTGAATTTCATATACCCTTCATGTGTCACGAAATTGAATTCCTCCTTTGTTTTACCCAACCATTTAAAGAAATGTGTAACCACTGTTCTCAGCTTATAGGCCATACCAAAACAGGCAGGGGGCTGGATCTGGGGCCACCAGGACATAATCTCCTGACTCCTCATCCACAGGGCCAAGTATCCCCCCAGAGGTCTCCTCAACTCATACCCATCTCTTTCCTCAAGCTTCTGTCTATATCAACTTTTTTAGATAATTACCATTTCCACATGATATAGGCAACTATCCACAAAGCCAACCGGGATGGTACCATGAAGAGACGTAGCTTCAGGAGTTTTATGCTCCATGGAAGTAAGACCATAATCCAGGATGAATAGGCAGCAGAGAAATGGTTTAGTTTCCCAGTCTCCTTATTAAAATAAACACACACACACACACACACACACACACACGAGGGCGCATGCGCACACACAGTGGCAACATTTGAATGTACAACTTTCTCTATTTCAAGGATCACGTGTTAGTCTTTTAGAAACATATAAAAACACATGTCATTAGCTGAATCACTTAATGCATGTGTTGCGACATTTACGGCACTAGGTCTCTCAACGGGAATGAGGCCAGACAATGTCTCACGACACACAATTGGTCAGTGCAATCCCAGGAAGAAACCCTTCATTCAAGGATCACTCAGATGCCCCTGAGCTTCCCCGTGTGCAGGGACAAATGAGGTACTAGGGATCTTGGGAAATTGGGCTTGTCGCTACTCTTCCACTGGCTCACAAGAAGGCCCCATCTCTTGGGGCACCTGGGTGGCTCAGATGGTTAAGCGTCTGCCTTCAGCTCAGGTCATGATCCCAGGGTCCTGGGATCGAGCCCCATATTAGGCTCCTGGCTCAGCAGGGATCCTGCTTCTCCCTCTCTGTCTGCCTCTGCTCATGCTCTCTCTTTATCTCTGTGTCTCAAATGAATAAATAAAATTAAAAAAAAAAAAAAAGAAGGCCCCACCTCTTTACTGTCCTCATCGATGATTTGTAATACCTGTAACTACCCATTCTGGAGAGTGGCTAGATCACCGATAAGAATTTACAGGTAAGCTAGGACGAGCATGATGAAAGAAAAGGATTGTGTATTACCCAGAGGAGCCCCGATAGAGTTCAGGGAGGTGACAATCCCCCTCGTGGAAACACAGCACACAACTTATTGTGTCTCCCCCAAACATGGAACTGCATCCAGAAGATGCCCTAAACCACACAGTTGTAGGGTTTGACGCAGGTCTGAGACACCCTTCCGAATACTGGCCCCATAATCAGTCCACCATAGGCTGTGTTTTGTCACCCTCTGTATTTTTTGATACTTTCACAATCAGTTCTGGTAAGGAGCTGTGCATAGGATATGGGTCCCCTGAATCATGAAAGATTAAAATTCTGTGCTGAGCTGTGGAAATGCCGGCGAAGCCTCTAGCACATCCAGAGAACAGGCGCAGAGCTTGCAGGGCTTTGGGAATGGAGGTCATGAATGCCCGTCTGTGCAGTGCGCACATAATGAACAAGGCAAGATCTAGAGTTACATGTAAGTCACTGCAATGATTTCTAAGGACACTTCTTCTTGAGTGTGTGCATTCACCCGCTAGAACACTGAAGCTTTGTGTTGTTAAAGCGAGATGCTGGGTTTCATTCCAAACACTACTGTTCCCAAAACTGGCCACAGAGCCTCATCCAAACTAAAATTTATTGCCTTTTAACGGCATTTGCTAAAATTCACATCTTCTACAGATTATACCACATTCCAGAAAGCCACGGAGGAAAAAAGTCAATCTCAAGGCAACATCATCTTTTTAGTTTCTTCCCTGCCTTCATCTGCATCCACAAAGACAACATTTAAAGGTAGGTTTAAATCAGAATCATCTTCATGCTGATCGTCTTCGCATCCATTATATCCACTACGTTAAGGAAGGAAAGAAAAAGAATGATTGAAAACACAACATTCATGCTTCAGAGGCGGACACTTCCAGCGTTGTATCCGAAGGCAAGGTATTTGCCCTCTATAAGCCTTAGGGTTCTGGACTACAGAACATGGATGAGAACATCAGGTACCTCATTGGTTACTGTGAGCTAAGATACTGTGGAAAGTCCCTGAATAAGTACTTGTCTCCTCCCATCTGTTTAGGGAACTCAGCTGGGTCAACAAGATATCCTTCCAAACCCTGAGGGAGATTTACACTGTAATCAAGAATTGGTATCATAGTGTGCTGTTTAAAAGGCTTGTTAAAACACAAACTCAGGGTGTCTGGGTGAAGCGTCTGCCTTTGGCTCAGGTTGTGATCTCAGGGTCCTGGGATTGAGCCTTGCTCCCCTGCTCAGTGGGGAGCCTGCTTCTCCCTCTCCCTCTGCTGCTCCCCCCACTTGTGCTTTCACTCTCAAATAAATAAATAAAATCTTAAAAAAAAAAAAAAAAGGTAGGGGCGCCTGGGTGGCTCAGCCGGTTAAGCGTCTGCCTTCGGCTCAGGTCATGATCCCAGGGTCCTGGGATGGAGCCCCACATCTGGCTCCCTGCTCAGCGGGCAGCCTGCTTCTCCCTCTCCCTCTGCCTGTCTCTCTGCCTACTTGTTCTCTCTCTCTCTCTGTGAGATAAATAAATAAAATCTTTAAAAAAAATAAATAAAAAAAATAAAAATAAAAAAAAAGGTAGACTCAATTACTGAAAAAAAAAAAAATGGAAGAAACCAGGTATTCATGATGACCCAGATTTTTCCATTCATTAAAGTGGCTGACTGTGCAGCCACAACTCATCTTTTGGACAAAACCACGTATCCAACATGTCTGGCATGGTGAAGACATGGTTTCTCGTAACTGAGTTTCTATACTGTCACCACACTACTCTTCGTTAAAATAACATAACCCCATCTCCAGTAAAGGAGTTCACTCTCACCCCCAGAATTACATCCTTCAGTACTGCTCTCTCCACGCTAACGCAACCACTCCCCAATATAGGTCTTCCAAACATCATGGAAGGTGTCTTTTACAATCTCACAGTCTTTACAAGCTCCTCCCTGGTCCCTAGGGAAATCCAAGCCATCTCCATCTGGCTGCCAACATCCGTAAGCCTTGACCTCCATTTGGGTCAAATTTTTATTGTATGAAAAATGCATGGGTGGCCTGGTCTTCTATCATCTACAAATCACACTTACTAACTTGGCTCGAGTATTAGCAGCTTTAGTGGAAACAAATCATCCTGTCTGTGTTTGCTGAATACTGACGTAGTGGTAAGGCTGAGCAATAAAAACTATTACCCATACTTGTTGGGTCTGAAAACAAAGAAAATGCATTTTCCAATTATTCACCTTCTGTCACCAGAAGGGGGGGGGGCGAAAAAAGGTGTGTGAAGGTAAACGTACATTTGCTATCGTGTGCCATTTACTTTTTTTTTTTTTTTAAGTGCTGGGGAATAGCTCTAAATAGAATTCATTATTGGGGTGCCTGGGTGGCTCAGTCAAGCGTCTGACTCTTGGTATCAGCTCAGGTCATGATCTCAGGACGGTGAGATTGAGTCCTGCCTTGAGCTCGGCGCTGGGCATGCAGTCTGCTTGAGACTTTGTCTCTCCCACTCCCTCTGTCCCCCACCCTGCTTGCACTCTCTCTCTCAAAAAAAAAAAAAAAAAAAAAACCTTGTTCCTATTATCTTGAGATATTAGCACTAGGCAACTGCCAAAATATTTTACAAATCAAGCAGTAATACCAGTTACCTAATCCGGCTGTGCTTGCTACTTGGTGTTAAGTCTCCTTCCCTGTATGAAATAAACAACTTACTAACCACAGAGGAGCTAAGATTTTAGCTTCTCCTGTGAGTAACTCTCTAAAGACTTCTTTCATTTAAACGAGTTCCCTTCTATTTTTGTTCATAAGCTTGCCTCATGAGATGAGCTCTAAATGAGCTAATGCACAGGAACCCCCTGGAACAGTGCCTGCCACATACCTGCTCAGTGCTGGAGATAACAAGTCACAACACAGTAGGAATTTTCTAAGAAAACATGCTCTAAAAATCAAAACTCCTGATAAATATGCAAATCCCTCAGGTGGAATTCTAATGTTAACGTTTTAGAAGCTCTCTTCTTACTCACATGACTAATGTCAACACAATGGATGACTATAAAAATTTTTATTTTTTAGTAACTTCTCAAAGCATTGTTGTATTATTGACCCCATGGCCCAAGAGCTGTAATTACTCATATAATTTTGGAACAGACCCTCTCTATTAGGACTCTGCGATCTAGGTAGATTTATTATTATTATTATTATAGACTTTAGGGTACTTCATGAACTTAGGATAAATGGAGATGGATGGATTTTGAGGCTAAGCTGGAAATTCCGAGAACTACAAGAACTGAGGTTTTAGTGTGTAACTGACAAGGTCCTACTTCTACCAAATATAATTTTATCTACATTACACATCATGTAATCACTGGCATCTTTTTTTTTCTTTTTTGATAAAATGATTAAACCATTTGACGAGGCTTAAGGAAGAGTGAGTGAGGTTGAGGGAGTAGGTTGAATTTTCTAAAGAGAAATGGGCTGGTCAGTCAAAAAGTAATTCAAAATGGTAAACTTACATTTTGCGAACACTGCTCTTGGGTCTGTATTTTCTATCTCCAGAAGGTCAAAACAAAACGTTAGAGCTAAATCAGGGTGTAATCATGACTCATTGATAATCAGCTTGGGAGTGCTTTTTTTTTTTAATCTATGGAAAATACTTCCCAGTCAGTAAAAGAAGAAACAAAGCTGTAGAAAGAAATGGGTAGGGCCTCCTTCAAAGGGCATGTGATAAAGACAGAAGTGGTAGGGGTGCAGTCAGGGGACCAGAGTTCCACCTTCATGGTAGGATCACCAACCAGCTGGCCAGGAAGATGGCCCTGGTCTTGGAAAGCTCTGAAAAGCTGTGTATCGATCGCAATTATACAGGGCTTATTAAGATGAGCTCTTAATTTTTCTTCCAGAAGTAAAATGCTAGGGTTCTTCTAAAGTAGGAACAGCCTGGTTAAGCATCTGACTCTTGATCTCGGTTCAGGTCTTGAGCTCAGGGTCATAAGTTCAAGCCCCACCCTGGGCTCCACACTGGGTCTGGAGCCTACTTAAAAAATAAATAAAAATAAAGAACAACCTGAATTAAATCATTTAAAATTCTGGGACGCCTGGGTTGCTCAGTCAGTTAAGTGTCTGCCTTCAGCTCAGGTCATGATCCCAGGGTCCTGGGATCGAGTCCTGCATCGGGCTCCCTGCTCAGCAGAGAGCCTGCTTCTTCTCCCTCTGCCTGCCGCTCTACCTACTTGTGCTCTTTCTCTCTCTAATAAGTAAATATAATCTTTAAAATTTTAGCTTAGTAGAGAAAAGGATTTTAAAATTGTATGAGAAGTCAGTGGGGAATTTTGTGGATTTGGGCCCAGGATGCTGTAGTACTTACTGACTGGGCAGAAGGTTGAAAGAATATGAAGGTTGTGGGTGGGGTGTTACAATTAGAAAAAGTAAATGCTATGTTTAGAAAAGACTTAATGACAGAGTTTGAATGGACTAAAAAACTGTAATTAGAAAATACAAGGCTTTAGTAGCTATAGTTAATTACGGCAAGCCCAGATCCTGGGTGGGTTATTCAGTAAACACTTGTTGAGTGAATGGAGTACACGATAGGTATATGAGGACTTGACAGGAACTAAAAAGGGAAAAGATTTTAGAGACCTTAAGGAAAACGAAGTAGTGGACAATGGGACCAGGAGCAGAGGACCAAAAAGTGAATTCAAGTTTTTAACAGTAGGAAATACATGAAAATAAAAATCATCGCCAGTGGATGCCTGGGTGGCTCAGTTGGTTAAGCAAATGCCTTCAGCTCAGGTCATGATCTGGATGATCCTGGGATCGAGTCCCACATCGGGCTCCCTGTTCTGCAGGGAGTCTGCTTCTCCCTTTGACCCTCTCCCCTCTCATGCTGTTCTCTCTCTCTCTCTCTCTCTCAAATAAATAAAATCTTTAAAAATTAAATAATTAAAAATCATCGCCAATATCTTGGGTTGCTGATTTTGCTAGAAATTGGGAAGGCATGAATTATCCATAAATAAATGATGACTGGGGAGGGAGTCGATGAATGAGGTTATGGGGATAACATCTCAGACTTTAACGTAGGTGATTTAGGTCTCTAAAGTCTGCAAATGATTTTCAAAGCACAAACCCAGCATACATTAAAAAGAAAAAAAAAAGAATTGCAATATTAGTAGACTGGCTATAGACGCTTGGTGGATAAACGTCAGTATTTTTCATAACAAAACATGTAAGGCAGTTGTTAACTAGATATTTAAAGCAAATCTTAACCTGGCATAGAAATGATCACCTTTAATGATGTAGAATTTGATATAGTATATTTACGCAACTTTTAGAAAAGCTTTATAACAGGTCACAGGCTATACAGTTTTATTGCCAAAAGGTAATTATCTGGTGCTAGACAGATTGAGTTCGCCATGTTTATGTTGCAGTCATGTTTTCTCGATACCAGTTATAGCAAAATCAACTTCCAGAGTAAATCTGAAATGCAGAAAGAGCTGCTGAAAAGGTTTTAAAGGAAGTCACCCCAGCCAACTGATAGAAATCACCATGTGTTATCAGAGGAGAGTTACAATTCAAGTTTTAAAGACAGTGGCTCTCTTACAGAGAAAAAATTAGTTCCATCTTGTTCACCAATTTATGCTAAGGTGAAAAAATTATTTGGCGATCGAAAAGGCAGAAAAGAGGAACAAGAAGACCAAATCTGTACAAATCCAATGTTATTGTTAATTGACCTTGCTGGAAATTTTTATTTCATATTTACTGAAAGCCAAGGGCACTGACACACCAGTGTGAGTCTGAGAAAGGGTGTGGTGTCCTGTGCCTGGTGCTGGGCTCGCAGAGAGAGGGCCCCAGTAGCTTTGGGGACTCTGAAAGCAGGGGACACCGGGCGTGCTTGTGATCCCGGATGGACCCGAGGAGAGGAGGCATGGACAGACTCCAGCAGCCCCCAGAGCTCCTCAAAGTGCTGGCCTGGTCACACCAGGGCAGGAGCCTGGTTCCCACACTCCTGGGAGTGGCGGGCAGCATCAGGATCTTAGCCCCAGAACTGTGCTGGGGCAGCCGTGACCTCAGGGTACCCAAGGAAGAGGACATGGGGAAGTGAGAAGGGGCCTTTCAAACCAGAATGCACTTGAACTGGGCCAACACTAAGGATGAGACAGTTGGTGCACATCTCAAAGGATGCCCACCCAGACAAGGTAAGCAGCCCCACCCCGACATTAGTACTTTGTAGGGAAAAAGGATTAAATTAAATATTTCTGACTAGCAATCTGATTTAAGTTTTTAAAGCACTTCTTTTTAAAGTGCGCCCTGTATAAGAATGGTAACAAGTAGGGAAGGTAAAGGTTTGATATGAAATGTTAATGATACCCAGGAATCAAGGAGAGACAGATATGGTGAGCACTGTGAATTGTGTAACACTGATGAATCACAGATCTGTGCCCTTGAAACAAATAACACATTATATGTTAAAAAAAAAAAAAAGAGGCAGAGATTTTTGTTTCCAGCACTGATGGTCTAGGTTGTATACATTTCCTTCCATGCAAACAAGTAAGAAATGCAAGTTATAATATAATATAATTAGAAACACCAAAAGCTGACAAGAGAAAAAGAAACTACCAGGTTAAAATCTGCAAGGGACCTAAGAGGTAAGCAAGCAGGGAGGCACTTCTCGCCTGATAGGAACAGGTGTGAACAATTTCGACAGACTCACAGGGAGCTGAAAGAGAGAGCTGAAAGAGAAATCGAAGCCCAGAACATACCCAAGTGGGAAGAATAAAAAAGCCCATGTCAAGTTAAGCTGAGGCTCTTAAGAGTCATCCCCCACACAGAAGAGTGCATCCAAATAAACCCACCTCCCACACGGACAGACTGCAAGGACAATTTGCCTTGGCATTGAAAGTATTCCTAGGGGGAGGCAGGTGGGTGTGAGAACTTGTCTGCAAGAGCTGGCCCTTGTGTGCAAAACTGCAACTCAAATTCACATCACCTGGGTGGTCTAAAACACTTTAAGTGGTAAATTTAGGTCAAAGTGGTCCCAGACTAGGGGTGCCACCAGACACCCAGCAGAAACAAAAGCAAATTCTACTCCTAAAAAAGAGCCATTCATCCTAAGCCTCAAAGAACTCCTGCAAGTCATTTTTCAGTGGTAATGACAAATACCCAGGCAAAAATAAGCAAGCACACAAGAGCAGACAGATGAGAGAGGAGAAGGGGAAATCTCAGAAAAATCTAGATCCTACAAGCACATTCATCCTTTAATGAATTCTGTGGCCATTTGTGCAACCTAGTGTGTACGAGGGTCTGTGCCAGATTCCTGGGCATGGGTGTCATCTCAGCTGTCGTGTGAACAAATCACCAAGACTAAGGGGTGCCCATGACTATTTACTGATAGATTTTGAAATAAACAGCCGTCTCCTAGAGGACTGATATCGACATTATTGATTCCTCTCCAGGTCCCCATTCCCTGGAAGTCCCATGTTCAAGTTTGGCCTGATGATCCCCCCTAAGCAAACCGCAGAGTCCGGTGCATGAACAGAAACGTGATGAAAGACAAAGCTAACTATCTCAGAGTGAGCTGCACTTACCTTTAACTGTAAAAGTCCACACAGATGAGTTTGGGATAATAGCATGAACTGGACAAAGACTAATTTTAAGGCAGATCTGGAAACAGTTGAAGGCACAGGAAGGGTGGAGAGAGGTTAGTCCAATAGTGACATATGCATAGAAGGCCTTTCTTTCTTGGCCAAGGTTGTTGGCAAGATCTTGCTGATATTCGGGTTACTCTGGTGTGTCCACACTCATGACCAGCCTGGCTCTTCTATTCAGCTTTTCACAATGAGGGTTCATATCATCACTTCTATTCTTCTGCATCAGTTTGCTCTTATTAAATATTCTGGTGGTTCTTATTTACCCGGCTTTCGGAACCGTATGACCTGTGCTTCCTGCTCCTTGTTTGATGAACCATGACAGCGTAGTATAATAACAACAGCTACCACATACAAGGGACTTACTCGGGGCCTGGAACTGTGCGAGATACTTTTTTTTAGGAGTTATTGACTCCTCACAACATTGTAAGGGCTAAGGCATCATTACCTCCATTTTACAGATGGGTACTATGCACCACAGAGGTTACATCCTGAAACACACAGAGCAGGAGCAAGAGCATGAGCTTGGAAGTTGGACAGACCTGCATTCAAATCCTGATCTGCTCTTGGCATTCTCCTCCCCTAGAGACGAGGCTCAGTTTGGCAGGGCGCAGGCCACCGTGTGGATGAAATGAAATACAGTGTGGCCTCGAAGTAGTGCTGGTTTCTCCTTCCTTCCAATGGATACTCGTCTGAAAATTCATGTGTTGCCTTAGGGAGCACCTTCAAATAGTTTCCAAAGTCGCTACCGTTGGAAAAATAATGTGGTATTGTACACAAAATAATAAAAGGCAAATAATCTCTTATATTTATGGACCGTTTTAAGGTTCCAATACTCCTTCACTCCTTCCCAACCATTGGCTTGTTTTTTTTTTGTTTTTTTAAAGATTTTATTTATTTATTTGAGAGAGAGAGAATGAGAGACAGAGAGCACGAGAGGGAAGAGGGCAGAGGGAGAAGTAGACCCCCCGCTGAGCAGGGAGCCCGCTGCGGGACTCGATCCCGGGACTCCAGGATCATGACCTGAGCCGAAGGCAGTCGCTCAACCAACTGAGCCACCCAGGCGCCCCATTGGCTTGTTTGATCCTTTGGAAAATATTTTACTATCTCAGTTGTCTTTTTTTAGAATGGTTGTCTGTCTCTGGGACATAGTAACATTATCTGAACATAACAACATTGCCTTGAAAAAATACTAATCCAAGAAATGATGCAAGAAGAAAGAATCAGGCCTTTGCCTTTCTTTCTAGTCCTCTGGAAGCTGACTGCCTCCTTCCTTCTCCTGGGTCTGTGTGAGTGTAGGTGGGATGCTGGTGGCCAGAGTTGGAGGTAAGTCAAGGGAGGGAGAGATGGATGTGACACATAGCTGTCTTTGCTTTTCACAGTAAGGATGCCTAGCACAGAAGGAATGTGCTACCTTCCCTTATAAAAGAACATTTCACTTCTCCCTCTGACCCTCCTCCCTCTCATGCTCTCTGTCTCTCATTCTCTCTCTCGCAAATAAATAAAAATCTTAAAAAAAAAAATTAAAAAAAAAAAAGAACATTTCATTTTCTTCTCAAGCTCGTGAGAAAATCATCCTATAGTCAGTCTCTCATCCAGAAAGTGTGGCAACTCTGCCTATTTGTACTATCTCTCTGTCAAATAAATAAATTAAAAAAAAAAAAGTGTGGCCAAAAAAAATCCTGGGAAAGATGTATTCATCCCACACAGTAGGGGCGCGACAAATATTTGCAGAGACTGTGGTGTACATTGACCATCCTCTGTGGACAATGCAGAAAATAATGTAATGATCCCTGTGAGTCTCTGAAAAAGGCCGCCCAGCCTCACTTCTAGGATAGCTTCCTAGATCAGTAAGACCCACTCCTCAAATAATGCTTGTCTCTGAGGCCACACGTGCGGACCTATCTTGTCTTGGACAGCAAGGTTTCAGAATACATGTGGAGTTACCATTTAAAGCTTGAGAGATTTCAGATGCATTTAAAGCTAGCTTGCTTTACCCAGTCGCCTCTATCTGGCCCTTTTGGAATTTGTGCTGGTGCGTGGATTATAATCATGTTAGCTAAATAAAAGTTCAGAAGTCCTGCTAGCTTTTTCAGGTGTTAATTTAATCCTACACAGAACACACGCACACCCCAAACAAAAAAATAGATGGTTTAAAATGTGTAAATAGAAAAAGCAAAGCCTCTGGCGCTCAAATTTCTCACTGTCTCTGACTGCACAGGGCCTGCGATCAGTTTGTAACCCCCTGTTCTCGGACCTTCCTCACTGCCGGGCGCCTGCTGACTGGGGACCTGAAGGGAAAGACCACCTGTCCCTTCATTACTAATGCTTGACAAAGCTCCCTATCAGAACTGGGAAGGAATTCTTGAAGCAGGCAGGGAAGAACTAAAACCCCACTGATATGCAAAGCCACCAAGTGCCCCGGCAGCTTGTCACAGAGAAGACACCATTTAGAATTTTACAGAAGTTAATCAAATTAGATAGGAATAAAACACAGATGATTTTCACTTAATATTTTTAACAATCTTACAATACTGAGAGTCTCCCCACTTGAAAATCGCTCCTATAAAAGGCAGCTGAAGTTGATGCCACCTTCGTCCTGGACCTTCCTGCCCGTCCAGTGTGGTCCCCTGAAACCACAGAGCACCCACCGCCTTTCCCTTGCTGCTCAAGCCCACACCTGCAGCCCCTGCCTAGCCCCCTTCAGGCTCCTCCCCCCAATTCCTGGTTTGCCATCTCTCCTCCCAGCCGGCCAGGAATACACCTCAAAGAGAGTTCAGTAATAAGCATTATATAATAATAGTAATAAACATGTATTGAACACCTACTATGTGCCAAGTTCAAGTCTAATTCTATGAGAGGGGTCAACCCTTTCAGTAACCAGCATAAACAACCTGAGGCTTGCAGTGTGGTAAAGTCGCACCATCAGCAGTCAGGCTGCCGGCTGAGATCTAAGCAGGGCTTGCAGACCACCTCCGGTGTGGACCAAAAGCTGTCTGCAAGGCTCCTCCCACCTGGAGTCAATGATTACTGCTGCCATTTTTAGGATGCAAAATTAGTAGGAGCCCCTATTCGGGGCACCTGGGTGGCTCAGTCGGCTAAGCAACCGACCCTTGATCTCAGCTCCGGTCTTGATCTCAGGGTCGTGGCTTAAGCCCCTCCTTGGGCTCCACGTTGGGCGTGGAGCCTACTTAAAAAAAAAAAAATACCCCTATTGCTGAGAAAGGAACTTTTCTTTGACAATTTCTCTATTTCCCATAAATGGGCTAGCCCAGAGTACTTCTGGATTAAACTGCGCCTCCTCAAAACAGTCGGCTCATCTTAACCCACGAAGCCGAGGAGCCCCGGGCGGACCCAGAGGTGCCGCCCGCTGCCAGCAGGGAGCTGCTGAACAAGCTGGAGGGCTAAGGGCTGCCGGCGGGAGCAGCTGCTGTTTCCTCCACGAGGTCTGTCATTAACGTCCCCTCGGAGGGGGTGGCACGGACAAAAGCCCAAGGAGTACCGCCGACGTGCGCCCAGACCCGGCAGAACCGGCCTCGGCTCTCTGCCACCCACTCGAGCGGCGCGGAGATCACACGGAGGAAAAGGCGGGTCCGGGGAAGCTCCTGGGGGAAGAGAGGAAATTTCCCGTTCCTGACTCCCCTGCTCGGCCGGGACCGCAGTGCGCGCTCCGGAGCTCCCTCCGGGCGTGGCGACCCCAAGCGGCGCAGGGTCCCCGGGGCGCCGGCGGAGAGGGGCTGCCCCGCGAGGGCTGCCCCGGGGTCCCTCCTCCCCGCTCTCCCTCCTCCTCCTCCTCCCCTCCCGGCGCCCGAGCCTCCGCGCCCTACTGCTCGCCGCTCCCTGGGAGGGGGACGCGGTGCCGGGGAGCGGCGGCGGGGGTGGGGGCAGGCGGCCCGCAGCCTACCGTCTTCTGCTTCTTGATCCCCGACATGCTGGCGGACTGGACGCTGCGCGGCGGACACTCGGAGCTCGACTCCCGGGAGCGGAGGTGCGGGGACTCTGAGAGTGCGGCGGCTGCTGGGGCCCGACTCCCGGGAAGGAGGTATAAAAAGGCTCCCGCAGACACGTCGCACTTCCCTTGACCGGCCCCCTCCTCCCACTCCTCCCCCCGCCGCGCTCCTCTCCGCCCCGTCGGCTCCGCCAGCAGCGCCCAGCCCAGGGGCCCGGCCGCCGCCTGGGCGGCTCCCGGCCCGGCCCCCTACTCGCCCGAGCTGCCGCGCCCGCGCCAGGCGGCGGTCGAGGTCGCCCTCCCCGTGCCGGCGCGCCCCCGCCTCCCGCCCCACCCCACGCCTCTTCCAGGAAGGATTCCGGCCTCCGGGACGGGCCTGTGGGCAGGGTCCTCAGTGGGCACCGACGGCCCGCTCACCTTCGCTGGCAACCACCGCGAGGGTTCAGGTTATTGACCCCGCGTCCGCACCCGGCTGTGCGCTCCTCCCGCGCCCCCACGTCCCCGCGAAAGCATCACGGCCTACTTTCTCCCCACCTTACTAACGAAGCAACTGAGGCTTTCAGACTTTTCCCAAGTTATGTTCTAAGTGAGGGGCCTCAAACCCAGGCTTTCCACACCAGCGTCATCACATGGGATGATAAAATAAGGGGCCAACTGCTCGCCTGCGCGTCACGAGCCAGGCCTGGTGCTAAAGGGTTTGCTCCTTTGTGTTGGCGGTATTTTCGGCCTGTTACAGGTGGGCCCGCTGAGGCCCTGCTGCAACTCAAAAGTCAAGTAAGCAAGGGCAGCCCTGGAAAATGGCCAGGGGAAGCCCAGCGACTTTTCTCAGTTCACTCCCCACCCCCAAGTATTCCTACAGTACTTCTGTTGTTCAACAACTAAGATGAGCCCTTCGGAGAAAGAGCAAAAAGGAGGCCCAGCTCGCTTATGGCCTAAACCCTAGGAAACCAAGGTTTTATCGGAAGACAGCATGAGGCCACTCTCTTAACCCAAAAGTCTGGGGGGACCAGAGGTGTAAGGGGAGGGAAGCTGTAATTAGTGACAAGCATTTTGAGGGCAATCACTGGGTCTCACCCCTCTTTGTACCTTAACTCCTTGCGAAATGCCACAAACAGATCAATAGGACAGCACTTTCTGAAAAAGAGTCATTAAGATGCACAAAGGCCACACGGCTTAGCCAACTGTGGTCTTCCTTCTCTGGAAGGAAGGGGCTGGGGAAGTTCTTTCTTCTGAGGAGGTCAAGGGTGGAACTTTTGTTTCAGACCTAACTGGACTTCTGGAAGATTGCAAGCCTTCCAGACAAACACCTGAAGATCTGGCTCTTCGTTACTTCTCCATGGGAAGGCGGGAAAGAACATCTTCAGGAGTCAAAAAAACTTAAAAGGCAGCCTTACATGTTTGTACAGTCTTGAAATGTCAGTATATGCATTTTCTTACTCATTTTGAGTAAGGTGTCACCACTCCCTTCAGCTATGAGCAGCTAGAGGGCAAATACTGGATTTGAGTTTCTGTTCTGAACACAAACACTTTGAATTTACGTGGTTTGAACAGTAACATCCGTTCTTATTTCATTGGAAAAATCCTCTTGTATCCGTTCCAACCATATCTTGAACCCTGCCAGATGCGAGCAAAAAGGTAAATTAAGTGTGGATGGATAAATAGCAATTTGTGTGATTGCTGTGTTTTTTCACATTGCCTCTAAAATAGTTGTGTTTCTGAAAAGAAGGAAGTGGAGGGCAAGTCTCTAAGGGTTACTTCCTGGAAAAGGAAGAGATGAGTGTTTAGATCTGGGGGAAGTCTTGAGATCCTTTGTTGTCCACTCGCCTGGTCCCCGTATTTCACGGAGGGGCAATGTGGAACTGGTACCCGGAGGAGAGATGGAAGTGGACCCTTGACCTTCATCACCAGCTGGAGGCAGAGATGAGCCTCAAGCCCAGGTCAGAGGTTCCCTCCACATCCTGGGACCTGAATCACTCCACCTCTTGGTCAGCTATTTCAAGAGGCTGCGAAAACTGTACACAGGACTATTTATCTCATTTTAGATTTAATTAATTCTCAAGTAGTACTTTGGAACAGATGTGCTTTACTACTTCTCTGGAAGCATTTCTTGTGAAGTAGGAGGGCTCGCCTCCCCTGGACCCATACCACAGGCCATCAGTTCTGCTACAATTCAGCAGGGCAACTCACTCAAAAGCAAACTAATCATTCTTGTTTACTTTCACAGGTTGTGTGTGTGTGTGTGTGTGTTTTAAAGACAATGTCTTGAACTCTTTTTCATCTCACTACCATCTTGGTCCTAGAAGAGGACATTCCTTCGTATGAGCAACTAGTAGCTTAATTTTTGGAGTCTGATTCCAGCCCAACAGAGCTGAAAGAAGGAAGAGGGAGGAAGGGTTGAAGTCTGTCCATTCATATGGACACAATCTCCGTAAATTTCTCAGTAGTGCTCCCTCCAAGCCCCTGCTATAAAGCACCGTGAGCTACACTGTACCAGTTTGTAATCCTTACACTAATTTGCATGAGGGGTTCTTTTTCTTCTTCCTATTTACTTTTCTTTCTTCCAGAACTGGCTGGGCTTAATAATTAACTTAATGAGGTGGTGGTTACTACTTGGTCCTTTTATTGTTTAGGAAAGATGGAATCAGTGAGCTCCCACGAATAAACAAAGGAAACACATATACAAAGAACACTAGTGTTGGTGAGATCTTTATGCCATAGGTTCTCTAACACATTTTAGGGGGGCTCATCACAGTTTAGGGGATCTAGCTTGGAGACAACTCCCCAGGATGGCCATTCCCAAGGAATGCAGCTACATTGCCCCCTAGTGGCTGTAATGAATAACAAAAGACCTTATTGTTGAAACACCCTGCCCCCTGAACCAAAAATAAGTTCAAGAGTTCCCTTGAGTCAAGAAGCCCTTAGAGAAAGTCCTCTAAAGGATCCAAACACTCTTCCTTGGCACAGGTACTCCCAAGAGAAGCAAGATGTGATCCCTGTGTTCAAGAAACTCACAGTCAAGTGACGGAGACAAACTGCCTCCCACCTCCATCCCAATCATTTCAGTACAATCCTTGATGGGGCAGGTAAAAATCTAATCGTTAATCTTCGATGCACAGCTGAAAGGTTCTATTGTGGTGTGGGTATGCTGATAGGAGTTCCAAAAACCACTCTCATTAGGCATCTTCAGCAATTTCCAGTTGGGGATTCTATATGGTGCATTTAAAAATTCCGTGCCCTTAAGCAATGTGAAAGGCGATCCTTTCAAGATTTCTTCATGCCCATTCCATCCTCATTCTGTTAGCTGCAACTGAGTCAACAGTACAACTTTATAGACGCTTATCTTTCCAAAGCATCCATTGTTCTCATAAAAAACACTACTCTTTTTTCCACTCGTATGCTCTTCATTTAAGTCACATGAAAGTAAATTACTTCACTTACAGGTACAACTGGCAGAAACAGGTTTGGGGTCACACACTATGGAGCTCAGGAAACATCTAGATTATGGGGTGGGAATGCCGGAGGGTGTGGGCATCTCAGTGCATCCTACGATCAGAGAACATTCATTTGGCTATGGGTATCCATCAATCTCTTTTCTAGAAGAAATGGAGGGCATGGATTAGACAAGCCACTCAGTTAAAAGACAGGATGTTGTGGGAGCACAGAGGAGGGACATCCAGTTTAACTTTGGAAGACAGATGTCAGATTTTCTTGGGGAACAAAATACATGAGCTGAGACTTGAAGGGTAGGGTTTGGCCCACCCTCCCCTCTCCTCCCCATCATGGGTGTGTGTGTAAATGTGAAAGTGGAAAGGCACAGAGCTGCATGAAATCACATGGTAGGTTCAGAAAATTGTAAGTATCTGTATGGCTGAGTCCGGGAGATAAAACAGAAGAAGGGGAGAAGGCGGTAGGAGGGGATGTGTGCCCTGTGTGATCCTTCAGCGATGTGATTTTGCACATTCTCTTCTTCATGCTCATCCCAGTGCATGGCCTTCCATCTGTTCATTAGTCCTTACAGGACACTCCCTGCGTCCAAAGATGAGAAGTCACTGTCCCGAGGGCCCCTGGCCTGGTGAGGGAGATGGAGATGTACACAAATAATTCTAAGGGAACGTGATAAGTGCTGGAATAAAGGCCTATTCGAAGTAATAGGGAGAGGACCTCAAAGAAGGCAATGACTGCTGGACTATGAACAGATTCTAATGGGCGTGATGATTTAACTTGAGTTTCAAGGATAAGCCAGATAGAAGGGGGATCTGTCACCAGACTGATGTTCCTGCTGCCCCACCACTCCCTGGCCTCCTTCCTGGCATGCCCCCGCCTTCTGAAAGACCCAGAAAGAGCAGAGCAATGCTGACTCCCGCCAGAAGCCTGTCCACAGAGGAGAAGGCCACATTCCCAGGCAAAAGTGATGCTCTGCCGCCATTTCTTGGGTGGAACCCGGTCCACAGTTCTTGTTGAGTCACTGTATTGGTTTGAAGAGAAGAATATTTATGAGTACACACGCACATTATGCAAAATAGAAACATTTAGGGTAGTTAGCGAAATTCACTCCAAAATTCAATAAAATTCAGTGAAAACAAGTTATATTTGGTCACTGGCTGAGTTTTCAGCCTTCAGCCATTTATTTTAAAAGATGCTCAGCAAGGTGAAGATAATGTAATCCCTGTCGCTTAGAGGCTTTAAATTATTAGAACAATTTCTAATTAAACTTAAATTATTTAACTATTAACTATCTAGTTAACAAATTATATCCCTTAAACTTTAAATTATTAAAAAAATGTCCAACTAAACTGAGTGAAACTTTTTTTTTTCTTTTTTAAGATTTTATTTATTTATTTATTTGAGAGAGAGACTGAGATAGAGCATGAGCGGGGGAGGGTCAGAGGGAGAAGCAGACTCCCCGCTGAGCGGGGAGTCCGACGCGGGACTCGATCCCGGGACTCCGGGATCATGACCTGAGCCGAAGGCAGTCGCCTAACCGACTGAGCCACCCAGGCGCCCTGAGTGAAACTTTTTTTAAGATTTTATTTATTTATTTGAGAGAGAAAGGAGTTAGGGTGGGGGGGAGAGGCAGAGGGAGAAGCAGACACCCTGCTGAGCAAGGAACTCGATGTAGGGCTCGATCCCAGGACCCTGAGATCATGACCTAAGCCAAAGACAGACGCTTAACCTACCGAGCCACCCAGGTGTCCCTAAACTGAGTGAAGTTTTAAGACATATTTTAAAGGAAAGAAGGGAGAAGGAAAAAAGAAAAAAGAAGGAACAAAAAAGAAGCAGAAAGAAGTGGAAGTTGTAATATTTGGCTTAAAAAAATTAAGAAAATGTCACAAAAGATGACATATTCAGACAAATTAGTTATACTTTTAGAAATGTCCTTAATAATGAAAGGGCAGAAATTTTCCATTCAGAAATAACTTATATTGAGTTATATGGTAAGTGCTCTTTTCCAACATAACAGAAATGTGGTGATACAATAAATTAATATTATAATTACTAGAGAATATCAGAGATACCATAAATGGATGGTTAATTTGCAAATATTTGGAATATAATATGTTGAGCATAGCTTAATTTACTAGTGTGTCCTCAACCTTCTAAAAGGATTTTATAAATTTCACATCATGTAAAGATAAGCAGTACAAAATCAATATAATCTCTCTCCATCTCTTTTATTTAAAACAATTTTTTTTTAAAGTTTATTTATTTTTTAGTAATTTCTACGCCCAACATGGGCCCGAACTCATGAGTCAGAGATCAAGAGCCGCATGCTCTTCTGACTGAGCCAGCCAGGCGCCCCTCCACCTCTTTTAAATAAAGGTATAAAAATCCTAACTTATAGACCTCAGGCTTCCTGACAGTATCATAAGAGAGTTTTTATGAGTACTGAGCATTTTCTGAAAAAGTGATAGTTCTCTATGTGTATTGCTATTTTTCAAATGTCTTTAGATGCTACTGTAAAGAATAAAATTAAAATTCATTTAAAATGTTATGAAATTCATTTCCTGACCTTTACATAATATTTTCAATCATCAGATACTAAAAATACAACTACAATCATAGGAGAAATCAGTCTCCTAAAGAAAAATGGGCAACAGTCCCGTTATAATAAAAATCATAAATATTGGCCAAAATTGATATATGCACTGCTAACCCAAACTTATGCTTGAGCCTTGAAATCCTTCTATTTTCAAAACACTGTCTTTTCTTAATTATACCCCTCACACACACACACACACACACACACACACACGTTTTTCTTTTGTTCACTTTTAGTTTCGAAAGACAATTCTGTTCTAGAAAGGGTGGGGGCGTTCTTTTGAAGCCCTAACGGTTCTCAAACCTCACTGCACATTATAGCTATCTGAGGAACCCCACACTTGACTAACTAAATCAAAGTCAGGAGGGGGGTGGGTCCCAGGCATCCCAGTAGTTTTAAAAGTTTCTCTTTAGGAGAATCATTGGCTCTCAAGGGGGATGGTGCATCAAGATCACCTCTGTTAAATTACAGATTGCTGCCCCTCCCCCCCCCACACACACATAGTTTCTCACGTCGGTTATCAAGCTTAGGACACAGAAACTGCATTTCTAGCAAGCTCCCAGGTGATGCTGATGCTGCTGGTCTGGGACCACAGTTCTGCACATCACTACCTTAGAGGTCTTCCAACTCGCCCACACATTTTAACCTGTTATAGGAAATTTAGAAAATAAGTGGAAAGGGAAGAAACAGGTGTGCTGGGAAGACAAGCTTGGATAACATTCTTAAAAACCATCCTACTACCGAGAATAAAATGTCTCACAGGGTGAACAGGGAAGGAAAGCGATTTTGCCAGGAGTTCCCAGCTCCATTAAAATCACACTGGAAGCCTTACAATGATACCTTCAGCTGCCTGGGCTCCCTCCATCCTTCTCAGTCTACAGACCTCTGGGCTGGGGCTTGCACCGGAATATGCCACACCCTGGGCAAGATTCTGCTTTGCAGCCACTAATCCAGCCCGCTGGCTCTCCCCCTCCACCATGACAAAATCCCCTGGGGTGCTTGTAGAAACACACAGTCCTGAATCCCACCCTGAGAATTCCCCTGTGAGGTCACAGGTACTTCTAATTCTCATTGAAGGTTTTTAATGAGGCCTCGGTCCTTTTTTTCCCCCAGATGCTTTGTTTATTCAATCCTTTTTCTTTCTCAAAGGGCTTTAGGCTTTAAAACGAGAGAAAGAATCGGGTGCCTGGGTGGTGGCTCGGTCGTTAAGCGTCTGCCTTCGGCTCAGGTCATGATCCCAGGGTCCTAGGATCAAGCCCCGTGTCAGGCTCCCTGCTCGGCAGGAAGCCTGCTTCTCTCTCTCCCACTCCCCCTGCTTGTGTTCCTGCTCTCGCTATCTCTCTCTCAAATAAATAAAATATTAAAAAAAAAAAAGAGGAAAAGAATCTGTGTTCCCTCCTGAGCCTGGAATGGTCTTGATTGAATGGAAGAGGGCCAGAATGGGGAAATATTGGTGTAAAAATCAGGTAAGACCTAAAATATTGTCCCACTGTATCATTTTTTTTCTGACATTATTCGCTGAATAATTTACCTCTTCTTCTGTTGGTTTGGGGTGCTTCCTCCAGGACGAACGGTGCTAGCTGACAGAGGTCTCCCCTAGCAAGTGCCCAGTAATACATCCTGACTCCCCAGCAGGGAGGTTCTAGGAGAAGCAGCTCAATTACAAATTATAACTTGGAACTTTTTTGCCCGTTTGCTCTTCCAGACTAACTAATGAACTATTTTATTAAGCCCCTTTCCTGCCCCCTAAAATGATACGGGGTTTCTATTAAATTGTTAATAATAAATTACACATTTGATTTGGGAAGAATTGATAAAACAGTCAAGTTTCTTCTCTAGCACATGGTATCTTTGTTCCGGTTTCTTGAATCTCATGCACACGGACATACATCCCCATGGAATTAGAAATGGAATTGCCCATCCTCCCCACTTCCATCATTCTTGTTTTGAAGGAATGCTACGGATTATTGTATTCAGTCACTTTTTTTTTTTTAAGATTTTATTATTTATTTATTTGACAGAGAGAGAGCGTGCACACAAACAGGGGGAGAAGCAGAGGGAGAGGGAAAAGCAGACTCCCCGCTGAGCAGGGAGCCCAATACGGGGCTTGATCCCAGGACCCTGAGATCATGACCTGAGCTGAAGGCAGACGCTTCACCGACTGAGCCACCCAGGGGCCCCAGTATTCAGTTAATTTAAAAAATTTTGTTTTACTTAATAAAACTACATTCCTTTTTTTCCCCCTGACACACGTAATTGAGACACACCTGGAGAACCAGTGACCCGAAGAATGGAATCCAAGGCCCGTTGAGGAGTCCTTCTGGGAGGCAGGTCATTTGCTTCCGAGAGTGGTCAGCCTGGATGGGGCTCACACCTGCAAATGGCCTCTCGCCAGTTCTCTCAGCTATGGTGCAAGGCTGGGCCGGCTCCATGAGAGAGTTGTGTATCACACACCAAAAGAATCCTAGGCATGGAGTCAGAAAACCTAGACTTACATCTTTTTGTTGGTCTAGCAGTTCCCTTCTGCGGGGCAGGCATGGGATCCAGGCTGAGCATAGCCCCAGAACAGCCCTAGCACCAACCTGAGTCCTCTGCTGATTCTCCTTTTGGAGCTTCACTGTCGGAAGGAGGCCTTTCGCTTTTCAGCGAGGAAGGGTCAGTATTGTATGCAAACATACACTACATGTAGAGATGCTGACGGCCACATCTATTCCCACGTGGACAGGTCTTAGACACTGACTAAAAGCCTCATGGCTTCGATTTCCTAGTTTCTGCCTCTGGCTTCCCAGAACCCCCGGCTTCCCCAGGCTCTTCTTGTGATCCTGGGAGTTACCCCAATAGCCTTCTGACAAACACACTTGCTTACTTTGACACAGATCATTTGACTCAGGTGCTCTCTCTTGGGACCAAAATAGTCCTGAGTTCTTTTTCTTTTCTTTTCTTTTTAAGATTTTATTTATTTATTTGACAGAGAGAGACACAGCGAGAGAGGGAACACAAGCAGGGGGGAGTGGGAGAGGGAGAAGCAGGCTTCCCGCAGAGCAGGGAGCCCGATGTGGGGCTCGATCCCAGGACCCTGGGATCACGACCTGAGCCGAAGGCAGAGGCTTAATGACTGAGCCACCCAGGCTCCCCATTCCTGAGTTCTTTAAAACCACCTTTTTGGACCACTGTGGATGCTGCACGAAGGGCTATGAAATTCCCAGCATGGTACCAAACACTGCTCAATAAATCTACCAAACAGAATTGAATCAAGCGTGATGATTTAGAATTGCCTTTACATTTGGGACAATTCAGGGTGTCAAGACTGATGGAAACTTTTATCATAACCTCCAGGCTTATCTCACAATTTTAAAGGTATAAAACAGAAATGACTGGAATCCCATCCAAAATTTGAAGATCCTCCGAAGTATGAAAAATTGGTGGAATTTTCAGGTTATCGTGCAAGTAGCTACAGCCAACTGTAGCCTATATTATTTATTGCAATCTATATTAAACATTAGTTTCTTGTAGCGCATATTAAATCTATGCTTCCTTTGAGGTGTGGTTTTAATGACATTCTGTGTGAAATGTTTCTGGGCATTCTAACTTTGCTTTGATTCTGCTCATCTCATCTTATTACATTATTTTATTAAAAATGGCACCTGTTTCTTCTGCTCATGCTCCATGTGACACTGCAATAATTTGGATCCAATTGTTTAATTAGGTTGTCAACCAAACCACTAGTGACAAGTTCTATAGTTTTCCCATTCTGTGAAAATAATGAGAATGTCTCTGACATATGTCAGAGATTTTGCTTTTTAGCTTTTAAAAAAAGGAACATATTTCCTTTATCAGCCAGAAACACTGGACACAGAGCTCTTCGTTCTGCATGATATCCAAAATTTGTTCCTTTAGCACAGGAGTCCATGTTAATGGCTAATGTAATTCTGATTTCTAGACATCATGACCAGGAAAAAGAAAAAAAAAAGATCTGGCTGTTTGGGAAATCATGTCCATTTAATCTGTAGCCATGATCTCTAAAGTTACTGTGGGACTGTCATTGGATGAGCTCTACTTTGAGAAATGTGTGTTCAAGGTCCCCTTTCAGCTTCAGGCTCTGGCTCTGTAGTTTAGAACAGGCAGGGGGCTGGACTAATGGAAAGTCACGAATTGGCTCTCCTACCCGGCCGTCGATGGTGGAGCAAGGGGCTCAAAGTATGACTTCAACTGAGGAATTCTTGGTTTCCATAGGCAAAGGTGTGGGGGCTCCTTTGGCATTTTCAAAATAACATCTCGTTTGCTTTCTCACCCAAAGAAACCTCAGAAAGTCTCTAATTTACTAGTGGAGTCTATGCTACATTTTACTTATTCTTCAGCTGTTTGGAACTTTGAATGGTTTTGAACAGACACAATGTTATATATTATGTCAAGATTCCCTGGCTAGGTCTCCGGTTGCCAGTCCCAAGAGAAAAGCTATTCAGTCAATAAAACACCTGAAATTTGGTACGTCTGCAATTTCACAGGGGAAGATAATATTTTTATGCAATGCATAAACTCAGAAATCACTCTTTTTTTTTTTTTTTCAGTTGAATGCCCTGGGGTTTGAGGAGAAGTGGATTAGTTAGGGAAGGAGAAACAGCTATGAGGGGTGCCTGGGTGGCTCAGTCGGTTAAGCGACTGCTTTTGGCTCAGGTCATGGTCTCAGGGTCCTGGGACCGAGCCCCACATTGGGCTCCCTGCTCGGGGTGGGGGGGTGGTGTCTGCCTCTCCCTCTGTCCCTCCCTCCCACGGCTGGTACACTCTCTCTTAAATAAATAAATAAAATCTTTAAAAATAAAAAAGAAATAGCTGTGAGCTACAACAAGTCTCAGAAACTTTTTGTGCATTTTGAAGGATTTCCAAGTCAGTGGCTCTTTATTTTAATTCCATGGCTCTCTTTTTTTTTTTTTTAATTTTTTTATTGTTATGTTAATCCCCATACATTACATCATTAGTTTTAGATGTAGTGTTCCATGATTCATTGTTTGTGCATAACACCCAGTGCTCCATGCAGAACGTGCCCTCTTTAATACCCATCACCGGGCTAACCCATCCTCCCCCCCCCACCCAGAACCCTCAGTTTGTTTT